>NC_087347.1:29502803-29805833 GCF_030014295.1 Loxodonta africana | reverse complement strand
AGACTTCATCAAAAGAGTAAAAAGACTACCTACAGACTGGGAAAAAGTTTTTAGCTATGACATTTCCGATCAGCACCTGATCTCTAAAATCTACATGATACTGCAAAAACTCAACTACGAAAAGACAACCCAATTCTAAAATGGGCAAAAGATATGAACAGACACTTCACTAAAGAAGACATTCAGGTAGCTAACAGATACATGAGAAAATGCTCACGATCGTTAGCCATTAAAAAAAAAAAAGAGATGCAAATCAAAACTACAATGAGATTTCATCTCACTCCAACGAGGGAATGTCAAATGGTACAACCCTTTTGGAGGTCGATTTGGTGCTTCCTTAAAAAGTTAGAAATAGAATTACCATACGATCCAGCAATCCCACTCCTCGGAATATATCCTAGAGAAATAAGAGCCTTTACACAAACAGATATATGCACACCCATGTTTATTGCAGCACTGTTTACAATAGCAAAAAGACAGAAGCAACCAAGGTGCCCATCAATGGATGAATGGATAAATAAATTATGGTATATTCACACAATGGAATACTGTGCATTGATAAAGAATAGTGATGAATCTGTGAAATATTTCATAACATGGAGAAACCTGGAAGGCATTATCAGTCAGTTGCAAAAGGACAAATATTGTATAAGACCACTATTATAAGAACTGGAGAAATAGTTTAAACTGAGAAGAAAACATTCTTTCGTGGTTATGAGGGGGGAGGGAGGGAGAGTGGGAGAGGGGTATTCACTAATTAGGCAGTAGATAAGAACTACTTTAGGTGAAGGGAATAGACAACACACTATACGGGGGAGGACAGCACAACTGGACTAAACCAAAAGCAAAGAAGTTTCCTGAATAAACTGAATGCTTCGGAGGCCAGCATAGCAGGGACAGGGGTTTGGGGACCATGGTTTCATGGGACATCTAAGTCAATTGGCATAATAAAATCTATTAAGAAAACATTCTGCATCCCACATTGAAGAGTGGCGTCTGGGGTCTTAAATGCTAGCAAGCAGCCATCTAAGATGCACCAATTGGTCTCAACCCACCTGAATCAAAGGAGAATGACAAACATCAAGGACACAAGGTAATTATGAGCCCAAGAGACAGAAAGGGCCACATAAACCAGAGACTACATCATCCTGAGACCAGAAGAACTAGATGGTGCCCGGCTACAACTGATGGCTGCTGTGACAGGGAACACAATGAAGAACCCCCGAGGAGGCAGGAGAACAGTGGGATGCAGACCCCAAATTCTCATGAAAAGACCAGACTTAATGGTCTGACTGAGACTAGGAGGACTCCTGTGGTCATGGCCCCCAGACCTTCTGTTGGCCCAGGACAGGAACCATTTCCGAAGCCAACTCTTCAGTCATGGATTGGACTGGACAATGGGTTGGAGAGGGATGCTGGTGAGGAATGAGCTTCTTGGATCACGTGGACACTTGAGACTATGTTGGCAACTCCCGCCTGGAGGGGAGATGAGAAGGTAGAAGGGGTTAGAAGCTGGTGAAATGGACACGAAAAGAGAGAGTGGAGGGAGGGAGCGGGCTGTCTCATTAGGGGGAGGTTAGTTGGGAGTATGTTGCAAGGTGTAAGTTTCTGTGTGATAGACTGACTTGATTTGTAAACTTTCATTTAAAGCACAATAAAAATTATAAAAAAAAATAATAAAGTGGGAATTTAAGTTGAGACCCGTAGTTCTTAAGGACAGGGCAACCAGCCAGCATGATCTCTCTCCCCAACAGCTTTGACCATTCTTCCATGGAGGCAGGATGCTGACCTGAGATTCTGGAAGACTGGTGCCTGGTCCTGGCTCCACTGTAAGCAGCTCTGTGACTGTGTGTGAGCACCTCCCCTCTCTGAACTTTATTTTTCCCCTCTGTAAAACAGGGTTTGGGAAAACTAATCTCTCAAACCCTTTCAATTTCACAACTGATTTAATTCCCTTTCTTTGCTGTGGGAATGTAGCATGCATAAGAAAGTAGGCTAGGGAGCCAGATGGTCTGAGTTCCAATGCTGGTTCAGTCTCACTGTAGCCTTGGGGATGTTACTTAACTTCTCTGAGAGGATAATAGTAAGACTGTTGTGAGGGCTAAAAAAATTAATATCAGTAAAGTGTTTAGAACACTTGGTCCTTTGTAAGCTGTGAATAAATGTGATGTTTTTGCTGCCTCTGTTATTTATTAAGAGATACCCCATATCCTAATCCTTAGTTAAGTACCCTTGTAAACAGGTTAACACCAGCGTCTCTATCCTATAGCAGAAGGAGCAGAACTAACATGGATTGAAGGTTTACTCTGGGCCAGCCCCCACACCAGAAACTTAATGTACGCTATCTTACTTTAATCTTCACAATAGCGGCAAGAGATAAGTATTATACCTCCTTGTTTTACTCCCAAGGAAACAGAGGCTCACAAAGATTAAAGCCACATCACTAGTAAGAAGTAGATTACGGATTCAAACCCACGTGAGGGTGGGCAAAATGAATTCCTGTGGAAAGACAATTCCAGGTCAGTCCAGACTCTTCTCAGGGCAGAGAGCTGACACCTGCACTTAGAGAAGAAAGCGGCTGTCTTGTGAGGAGGAGGGAGCATTTCCTGTTTCCCGAAAGCCCTCTCCCTCTTCTTTCCTTTCTACGTAAGCTGGGGCTTAAGTTTCCAAACCACAAATGAAGATGAAAGAACCTTGTTGATGGAGTCCTCCACCCTGGGAAGAAGAAGATTAAAAAAAAAAAAAGAAGAAAAGAACAGAGAGAAAGGGGAAGGAAACAATCTTTGACAAATATTTTCTGTTAATAAATTCCATTTTGCCTCAAAAATGTTTGCCAACTATCTAAGCAGGAAAAATTTTTCACATACCAGGGCAAACCGTCGCCGAAATGCCTCTTCAGCCGGCCTGCCCGCAGCCCCTGTTTCCATAACTTCTCCAGAAGCAGTCTCTCTTGTGGTCTTCCCCCAGGAAGACCCTGCCATTTCCAAGAAGGAGATTCAGTGGGGTTTAAGCATGCCCTCCTCCAGCCTTGGGAGAAGGTGCCCTAATGGCCCTGCGGGTCTTCACGTGTCCCCAGCTCTCTCTGTTTCCCCCAAGTTCATCTATCTGTCCCCAACCAAGAGCAATTCTCATCTGCATTCTTTTCCCTCCCTCCATCTCTTTTCCCTTTGTCCTTCTTTTGTTCCTTTCTCCTCCCAAACTTGGTTGGTTTTCTTGGCTTCCAAGGGAAGAGGTTCTCAAACCCTTAGTGAAATCTTCCTATACCCTCAACCCTCTGCTTTCACGCATTCAAGAAACTTTACTGAGGGCCCATTTACTGGCAGCTCAACAAGATGGACTGACACAGTGGCTGCAACAATGGGCTCAAGCATAACAATAATTGTGAGAATGGCGCAGGACAGGGCAGTGTTTCGTTCTGCTGTACATAGGGTGGCTATGAGTTGGATCTGACTTGATGGCACCTAAAACAACAAGCCATTTTTGAAAAGTGCATCAGGTCTCAATATTGAGTTTGGAAACAATTCCAGCTAATGCCAAGGACTTGGTCATTTTGTTTTATTGAACTTGTTTAGGGAAAAGACCTCTTGAGATCTTGCATGTAGACTTACGCCAAAACATGTATTG
Organism: Loxodonta africana; assembly: GCF_030014295.1. NCBI lineage: Eukaryota > Metazoa > Chordata > Mammalia > Proboscidea > Elephantidae > Loxodonta > Loxodonta africana. The sequence goes on along the minus strand of NC_087347.1, from coordinate 29,802,209 downwards.
TCTGAAGCCATCTGGGGAACATTTGGATGAAAAGGAAAGGCATTTGTCAACATCATTCTGCCAAGTTGGAGGGCAAATGTGGATCAAGTTAAACTAAAATGAGGCCAGAAAGGTGGTTATGTCTTCTCCTGATAGACCATCTTTCTACCTCCAGCTCAACTTTTCCCCCTGAGCTTCCAGCACATGGTCCTCACCCAGTCCAGCTGCTGCTGTTGGCAGTTGCCACTGAGTCTGCTCCAACTCATGGTGACCTTATGTATAACAGCATTGCCTGTTGCTGAGCCATCTCCATGATCTTTGATATGTCTGAGCCTATTGTTGAGGCTGTTGTGTCAATCCATCTCCTTGAAGGTTTTCCTCATTTTCACTAACCCTCTTGGAGAGTGATACCTAATATGGCTCCTTATCTCAGAAATAAGCGTGTTCACTTGCATATGGCCTGAGGTTGGGTTGAGCTACTCTTATTTCTTCACTCTGCTGTTCTTTGAATATGATTCTCTAAATGAAAATGAGGATGACTGCTTTTTCTGTTAGGTCACAGAATTAGACTATTTGGGTGAGCAGAACTTCTCTGGGGTCTTGGTACCCATGGCTTAGTTTCTACTCAAGATAACCCTTTCTCCCTCCCTCTCTCCTTTCCTTTAGAAAAACCAAACCCGTTGCCATGGAGTTGATTCGAACTCATAGCAACCCTATTAAAAAAAAAAAACTTATAGCAACTTTTTATTGACACTTTCTATGTTCCAGGCATGGTGCTAAGTTCCGAGGATGTGGTAAGACAGACAAAGCTCTTGCCTGATGGAGCTCATTGTCTAGTGGAAGAAATGGATGCAAGACATCGATGTGGGTCAGCCAGTGTAGTGTAGCAAATGTAACAAGAGCCATCTTTAATCTTTCTGGGATCGTGTGTGTGTGTGTGTGTGTGTGTGTGTGTGTTGTTGTTGTTTTTCCTTTGAAATTAAGTTTCACTTTAACATATATTCCCTTTGATCCAGCAATTCCACTTGAAGAATTTATTTGTACTTAGGTGTAAAATAGCACATGTATGTGATTATTTGTTGCAATAATATTTCTAGAAGCAAATTTTTAGGAATACCCAAAAACTCATCAGTCAGGTCCTGGATAAATAAATTATGGTATATCCATATAATGGAATTCTATCTGGCTGTAAAAAAGAATGAAAAAACTCTGTGTATACTAACATGAAATAATCTCCAAGAGACATTTTTAAGAGAAAACAGCAAGGTAAGAGCAGGGAGTTTAGTATGTTACCATTTGTGTAAAGAAAAAAAAAAAAGAGTGTAAATGTGTGTGTGTTTATGTACAGAATATCCCCGAAAGGATACCAGTGAGCGAAACCATCTGGCTGGGGAATAAGAGTTGAGAAGAGAATGTTTATCGTGTTCTCTTTTGGATCATTTGACTTTTAAACCTGTGTATATAGTACTTATTCAAATGTTTGAATTTAAATTTAATAGCAGGAAGAGGTGAGAACTTTGGCCAACTGAAGGGTACATGCCCCTTTTAAGATGGGCAGCAGCTCTGTGGTTTAATCCATTACTGTCACAGCAATATACGGGTTCAATATTGTCAAATCTTCCAATTTTCCAAGAGAAGCTAGAAATTTAAATGTTTGAGGAATCTTCCAATTTTAAAATGTTCCATCAAATTAGATAAAAAAGCAAACCAAGGAAAGCAGGTCTATGAGCTATATCCAGACTTAGCACATCGGTGGGTGGTCCTTGCAGTAGGGACTCGAGGATCCCTTAGGAAACTACTGCCATTATTTAGGAGAAAGATAATGAAGGCCACCTAGGTCAGGGGCAGGGCAAGGACAGATGGAGTAGTGATTATGGGCAGACTGTTGGATGCAAGGGAAAAGGGAGGAAGAAAGTTTGAAGAAGACTCTGGATTTTCAAGTTTGAGCGTTTTATAGGATGGGGAGATTTATAAGCAAAATGGAATGAGAGTGGCTGTGAAGTGAGACCTGGCTCTCACCCCCTCCTCCATTATTTGGGGTAGAATTTGCTTTTTCTTCTCCTTAAATGTAGATAGTACTACTGACCTCAAAAGGTAGGTACTAAATAAAATAATGTATGTACAATGTTTATAGTGCTCAAGATATTCATTGCTGGTAAGAGAACACACTAACCTGTAGATATAGGTTTGGTGACAGATATTTCTACATACCTAACTGTCGGTGCTGCTTATATATTAATATAGACAATAGAGCACACAAAGGCCACAGTCAGAGCAACTTCTTAGAAATAACCAAACACTTCACAGGACGAAGTTCCTAGGCTTGAAGGCAAAGGACCATAAACTCAGGGGTCATCTGTGTAATTGGCACAGCATAGTTCATAAAGATTAAGTTTTGCATCCTACTTTGATGAGTATTATCTGGGGTCTTAAAAGCTTGCAAGTGGCCATCTAAGATACATCTATTAGCCTCTTACCATCTGGAACAAAGGAGAGAGAAGAAAACCAAAGACTTAAGGGAGCAAATAGTCCAAAGGACTAATGAGCTACATGAACCACAGCCTACAGAGTCCCCAGACCAGAAGAACTAGATGGTACCTGGCTACCACTACTGACCCCTCTGACTGGGATCACAGCAGAAGGTAGGTCCTAGACAGAGCAGGGGAAAAATTGTAGAACAAAAAATTAAATTCGCAAAAAAGGCCAGAGTTAACGGTCTGACAGAGACTGGAGGAACCCCTGAGACTGTGGCCCTAAGACACCCTTCTGAACTGGAACTGAAGCTATTCCAGGAGACTACCTTTCAGCCAAACCACAGACAAGCCCATAAAATAAACAATAACACCTGAGAGGAACGAGCTCCTTAGAACAACCAATTATTACGAGATCAAAAGGGTGATATTTGCCCAAAAGCAAAAATGAGAAGGCAGAAAGAGATAGAAAATCAGGACAAAAGGAAATGGGGAACCAAGGATGGGAATGAGGAGAGTGCTGACACATTGTAAGGAATGAAACCAATGTCACGGAACAGTTTATGTACAAACTATTGAATAGAGAACCGATTTGCTCTGTAAACTTTCACTTAACACACAATAAAAAAGATATTAAAGTAAAAACGATATTTGTTGCTATTTTGAGTCACCAGCATCCACTCAATTTCCTGTGTAAGGCCCTGATTTTCCTTTCAGACCATGTGGTTCTGGTAGAGCAGACTCCACCCCCAAGAGGGAGTAGTAGGAAACAGGTCTAGCCAATAGGTGAATTCCATTGTCCTGGCAACCGTAACAGGTTTAGGGGGAGTCATACTATCCATTCCAGAATAATCAGAGCCAATGAAAGTCAATCCTGGCACTTCCATTGGAATTGCAGTGGGAGAGGGGGTGAGTGGGAGTTTGGACTCCTCCTACCATCTTGACACCACAAGGGGAGAATTGGTCTGAGGTGGAGCCAGCTAGCATAAGCAGAGCCAAGAGATGAGGAGGGGGAAATCAGGGTTTGGAGAAATAATTGCCGTCCCTGAAGCATGCCTCAACTCCATGCCTGGAGTTTTCAGCTTACACATGAGCTAGCACATGGCCTTTTGTTTTAAATACATTTTAAACAAACAAGAACAAACTGGACAGAGAAGAGGAAACTTCTAAGCAGGCCTCTTTGGTGTTTGGTGTCCTGGTGTCCTGGGACTCACCAGCTTTGTTTATTCCCTGGGAGACCCTGTGGGGTGGGGGAAAGGTGGAGGGCAGTGCCATGATTGTTAATGCCAAGAATTCTCGGTCACTGCCCTGCAACAGCCCTGTAACTGCCTAACCAGAGGCTTCCAGATTAGTGAAAATTAGACATAACAGTCAAGTGAGTCAGAGATGAAAGAAGGGGAGAGGAAGAGAGTGGCGAGACATAGAGCAGGAGCGAGACCCCGTGAGGGAACTCAGAGCACTGATGCTGTTTATACATTCTTATCTGGGAAATCTTTATGGGGAGGCTTGGGATCCCAAGCCGCTGAAGTGTGCTGCCAGCTGAACACCTGATCTTTGGTGCCCCATGTCACGTAGGCCCTGTTAGCATTAAAACAACCAAATCCAGGATGTGGCATCTGCAGAGAAACATCAAGGGTTTGAAGTTGTTCGGGCAGGAGAAGGTGAGGTCTCGGCGGGCCTGGCAGGCCCGGAACTGTCCCCTGAGGGATGGCCTGGGGAGTGTTGTGTGAAGTTTGCGTGAATGTCTGTCTTTCTTCTAAATGTTCAGGGTGTGGTTCAAGTCCTACTCATCTCAGCGACCCTCAGAGGAACCCAGAAACTGCCTGGTACATAGAGATAGAATAAAAAGTGTTTCTCACAGAAAAAAACTGGAAGACTTCAGTGGGCTATTTCTCCTCTTCACGGAAGAGCAACCCTAAGCAAGTGGATGAAACTGCTATGTCATTCACCGGGATATGCACTGGGGATACAAAGTGAATGAGGAATAGTTGCTACCTTCAAGGAAATCACAGGCTACGTGGAGATATAGATAAACATTCAAGACAACTAACTATACTATACAGTATTAAGTAGACCCCAGGGGAAAGCCACTTTCTGTGAAATTGCTTCCTCACCTGTTCACTGAGCCCACGGTACCTGTCATGGATTGAACTGTGTCACCCAAAAATATGTGTCACCTTGTATAGGCTACGATTCCTAGTATTGTATGGTTGGCCTTCATTTTGTGATTGTAATTTTATGTTAAAGAGGATTAGGGTGGGATTGTAACATCCTTACCCAGGTCACATGCCTTGTCCAACATAAAGGGAGTTTCCCTGGAGTGTGGCCTGAACCACCTTTTATCTCTCATGAGATAAAGGAGGAAAGGGAAGTGGGGGGCAGGGGCCACACCACCTAGAAACCAGTGCCAGGAGCAGAGCGTGTCCTTTGGACTTGGGTCCCTGCACAGAGACTCTCCTAGTCTGGGGGAAGATAGATGAGAAGGCTGGCAGAGAGAGAAAGTCTTCCCCTGGAGCTGATACCCTAGATTTGAACTTTTAGCCTACTTTACTGTGAAGAAATAAATTTCTCTTTGTTAAAGCCATCCACTTGTAGTATTTCTGATATAGTAGCGCTAGATAACTAAGACCAAAAAACCCACTGCTGTCGAGTCGATTCCGACTCATAGCAATCCTGTAGGACAGAGTAGAACTGCCCCATAGAGTTTCCAAGGAACACCTGGCAGATTTGAACTGCCAACCTCTTCGTTAGCAGCTGTAACACTTAACCACTACGCCACCAGGGTTTCTGATAATTAAGACAGTACCACATAATAAAAAGAAAGTAAGGAGGTTTTGATGTGCTTGTACATGATCACCTTGAGGAAGAAGTTGGACCAAGGTCAGGCTCCAAAACACATGCCCTTAACCAACTGAGCAGTGCCTTTCAAGCTTCATAGCATGTTAGAATTAGAACCTGGTGCAAGCTTATTAAAACAGGTAGGTTCCTGGACCTTACCCCAGGAATTCTGATTTAGTATATTCTGATGCAGATGGTCCATGGACCACACTTTGAGAAAGTCTGCCTCTAAAGTCTCTGACAGCTCAGTTGTGCTAAAATTTCCCTGTCTTATTTTCCTAGTGCTATTTAAAATACCACAAGCGAGTAGCTTTAGAGAAAAGAAATTTTTCATCTCACAGTTCTGGAGGTTACAAGTTCAAATACAGGATGTTGGCAGGGCTAGACTCTTTGTCTCTTTTGGCTGTAGGGGAAGATCTTTGTCTCTTTCAGCTTCTGTAGGCTCAAGAGTTCCTTGGATTCTTTGGCATTCCTTGGTTTGTAGCTAGATCCTCACATGGTGTCTTCCGTGTGTGTGTATGTGTGTATGTAATTGCCCATATCTGTTTCTCCCTTTTGAAAGACACCACTCAGAAGGAATTAGGTTTAGGACTCACTCTACTCTGTTATGATCTCATTAACATAACAAAAAGAAAACCCCTATTTACAAACAGGGTCACATTCACAGGCACAGGGATTAGAATTTCAAGATATCTTTTGGGGGATACAATTCAATCTATAACATCCCCCAACTGTAAGTCACTTAGTTGAGCTAATAGAGGAAGTGTGTCTATGATAGAGCCTGTTCTCCCCTGAAGTACCATGCTTCAACATTTTCTCTATGGAGCAAGCTAGTAATAGATAGGCTGTGTGTCTATTTGACAGACAGAACATATATTCATGCAGTTATTCTTCATGCTGATGTTTGGGGAGAAACAATGTGATACTGCAATATGCGGGTCTAAATAACTCAAAAGTTTCCCATTATGAAAAACCTAAATATCCTAAATAAAAAAGCAGTATGTAGTATCAGTTAAGAGCACAAGCTCTGGAGCCAGTTTGCCTGATTTCAAATCTGAGCTTCTCTCTGTGACTCGGTATCCTTATATGAAAATGGAAAGGATAATTATCAAGGGTTGTTACAGGGGTTAAATGAGTGAGCATGTGTAAAGCACTTAGTATGGTGCCTGGCACTTAAAAATAATCAAGACATGCTACCTGTTTTAACAAAGCTGAATGCACAAAAATTCCCCAGGAGCCAAAAACCAAGAGGAAACTAAAACTAGAAAAATAAGCATGTGAGCTGTCCCTTGCAGCTACCTTGGGGTGTGAGAGCAGTGTTGGTGCTGGAGCTGGCCTTGTTAACCCAGGGGCTTGAATTTTAATACTGTGCAAGAACAGGAAACAAGATCTTGAGCCTCTGGGAGGTGGAATGTTGACACTGAGACTTCCATGTAAAGCCAGGACCCTTGAAGGACAACATCCTAAAAAAAAAAAGGTAAGCTAGGAAGTGTCACTCTTCTCGTATAGGTAAATGAGAAGAAAGCTTCTTTATCTTGAATTGAACTCTGGGTCTGGAGAGAAAATGTCTTCCTTGAGAATTCAAAAGCATTGGCATGAGTCTTTAATGGGTTTGGGGTTTGAATAAACAGTTCCTGCACAATCTAGAAACTCGCTAAGAAAAAAAAAAATACGATCTAGAACAATTGCACTCTTTTTGAAGCAAACACATTGATGAAACTGGCCTCTCCAGATACAGGTCTGCTGACAATGAGCTCACAATCTGAAATCCCACCATACGCAAGGACAAAGAAATGAGGAAGAGTCTGCAGACTTAACTACAGGACTAGGCCTTCAGGAACTTTAGATGATAGAACCATCATAAGAGCCCATAAACTAAGCATGTTAAACTGATGAATGACACACGTTAAGGCTTCAAAAACATAAGAAATGGATGGAAAATAAATGAAATCAAGCAGATTTGAAAAGATAAAACAAATAGTGGTTTGTTCTTAGAAATAAAATAAAGTCATTACAATTTGAAACTAAATGAACAGACTAAATAGTAGATTAGGCATAATTGAAGAGAGATTAAGTGAATTTGGAGATAAATCTGAAGAAATTGTCCAGATGAAGCCCAGAGATTGAAACCATTAAACAGATGTTAGGAGTTATGAAGGATAAAAGGAAAAAGTCTAACGTAAGTATTTTTGCACAAATAAGCATGTCTTCTACATTTGTTTACTAACTGTGCCCTTCCCCTGTGAGATATTTTTGTAAGCGCTACTATGCCAATTTCTTTACATGTTGCTGTAAAACAATTAGCATAGCATGCTTATGGAAATACCTTTCGGGGGGAGGGCACGGTTGGCAAACAAATGAAGAAGGCACATGTTATTTGCATAAAACTATGATATGTCTAATAGGAGTTCCTGAATGAAGAAGAACGGGGCATCAGGATTGGAGGAAGACTCATTAACAACCTGCACTATGCAGATGACACCACCTTGCCTGCTGAAAGTGAAGAGAACTTGAAGCACTTAATGATGAAGATCAGAGATTACGGCCTTCAGTATGGATGACACCTCAGCATAAAGAAATAAAAACCCTCACAGCTGGACCAATAAGCAGCATCATGATAAATGGAGAAAAGATCGAAGTTGTCAAGGATTTCATTTTATTTGGATCCACAATCAACACCCACGGAAGCAGCAGTCAAGAAATCAAATGAGGTATTGCAATGGGCAAATCTGCTGTGAAAGACCTCTTCAAAGTGTTGAAAAGCAAATATGTCACTTTGAAGAGTAAGGTGAACCTGACCCAAACCATGGTGTTTTCAATTGCCTCATATGTATGCAAAAGCTGAATGATGAATAAGGAAGGCAGAAGAAGAACTGACACCTTTGAACTGTGGTGTTGGTAAAGAATATTGAATAGACCATGGGCTGACAAAAGAACGAACAAATCTGACCTAGAAGTATAACCAGAATGCTCCTTAGAAGCGAGGATGGCAAGACTATGTCTCACGTACTTTGGAGATGTTATCAGGAGGGATCAATTCTTGGAGAAGGACGTCATGCTTGGTAAAGTAGAGGGACAGCAAAAAAGAGGAAGACCCTCAATGAAATGGACTGACACAGTGGCTGCAACAATGGTCTCAAGCATAACAACAATTGTGAGGATGGCACAGAACTGGGCAGTGTTTTGTTCTGTTGTACATAGGGTCACTATGAATGGGAACTGACTTGACAGCACCTAACAAAGACTACACAATAGGAGTTCCAGAACAGAAAATAGAGATTGGGACGAGGCAATGTTTGAAGAGAAAATGGCTGAGTATTAGTAAAAGATAAGCATGTTTAGATTAAAGAATCACAATGAACCCCGAACTAGATAAATCAAATCAAATCCTCTTTTAGATACACCTGAAACTGCACAACACCAAAGACAAAGAGAAGCTTTATAAAAGAAACTAGAGAAAAAAGACTGAGATCCATTGCAATTGAGAAAGTCATGGGAAAAGCCATAAAGACCTTGTGAGTGTGAGTGTTCCTAGGATGTGCATCCTAGGGGTGGAACCTGCTTAATGAGGGACTAACAGGGTCACTATGAGTCAGAACTGACTCAACCGCCATGGTATTTTTCTTTTTGGTTATAGGTGGATTGAATGTGAGACAGATGGGAGCAGAGGCTGAGATTAGGGATGAATTCAAAAGTGGACGGGGGACTGGACTTGGTACAGGAGGCTGCACAGAACTCTCACATTGTTGCAAGAATCCAGTGAGACAAGATAAATCAGTTTGTTAACTAAAAAGCATTTCAAAAGGATTGTTTTGCAATGACTGTGGTGTGGAAATAAACCTATTCTGGGACTCTTTGTTCTCAACTCCAAACTGCTGTTTTTTGTTTTGTTTTGATTTTTAATAGTGCCGAGAGGTTTTGCAACAATCTGAGGTGCTTTGAGAAAAGTGTTAAATTAGTTTTGAACAAATGCTTGCAGTTTCACTCTGGATTAACTGTTTGTGTGCAGTGCACGGGCGGATTAGCCAGTAAGCACTGTATGTACCAGTTTACAGTAAGCAAGTTACTCACTGGCTTAATTGTGTTTACTCACTAATCTGTAATGCACAGTTTCACCTGGTTTTCACCACATCGTTGATGAAACCAGGTGAAACTGTGTACTACAGATTAGTAGGTAAGCTCAATGAAGCCCATGCCTACCTTGCTTATTGGGTAATCTGTCCCGGGTGCAGTGCTGATATTTTCTGATGGATATGGCATAAATTATCCCACCTCCTTTTCCCTCTCTATTGCTTGATCAGACTAGGTTGACTCTGCAGAGAAAAACTCGGGATTGGACCAAACAAGCGTATGCCCTGGGGTGGCAGTGGGGGTCTCTAAAAGCCCTGATTTCACACATAGGTTGATAATTTCCTGTGGCCTTAGTCTTCTGGACTGTTTTTGACCAATGGAAAGTTGGGAATCATTTACCCGGGAAACGTCCATAAAGAATCGTGTACAGCCTGCCAAGGAATGTGAGTGAATTAACAAAGGCTAGTCACCAGCCCCAGAGAAATAAGAAGGAGGGTGGGTACCACTCAACTCACGCCATCACCACCCAGGGGCTTTTATCTCACTGGCCTGAGCATGTGGACACACCTGGCCCAGGAAGAGGTAGGGAGAGCTTGTTCTTTCAGTCCATTTTTATTGACTGATGACTATGTGACAGGCACTGTACTCAGTGTGCTAGGAATACTACAGAGATCCAAATAAAGTCCTCGCCTTCTTGGGGCTTAGAGTCTAGTGAGAGATGCAGAGAATTAAATGAGAAATTATGACACAACTTTAAAAGTGTTTATATAAGGAAGTTGACATAGAGCACTAGCTACACACGGCCTTAATAACTGAGGCTTGAGAGGAATAAATAAGAGTAGTTAAGGGAAGAAAAGACCAAGTTATATTCAAAGAGGTGTACATTGTTCAGTTTTTCTGGAGCAACAGAATGAAAGGAGGACGGTGAGAAATATTGGTGGAAAGGAAGGCAGGAGCCAGACCAGGAGGAACCTTATAAGCCATGGTCAGAGGAAGCCTTGGTCTTGAGGACTCTGGGGACCATTGGAGAGGTTTTTGCAGAGAAGTAGCCTGATTAGATTTTCTTTTTAGAAAGCTCATTCAGGCTGTTGTTGGGGATTCAGTCAGAGGGGAGAAGCAGGAGGCAGGTATATCCAACAGGCAGCTATTGCAGTGGGCGCAGACCAAACCAGGTGCCAGGAGTAGAGATGAGAAGTGGAAGAATTCAAGAGATGCTTTGGCAGAAGAATTGAGAAGGCTTGGTTGTTGAATGGAGCCCTGGTGGCACAGTAGTTAAGAACTTGGCTGCTAACTGAAGGTCAGTGGTTCAAAACCACCAGCTGCTCCGCTGGAGAAAGATGTGGCAGCCTGCTTCTGTAGAGATTTAAAGCCTTGGAAACCCTATGGGATCAGTTCTACTCTGTCCTATAGGGTCACTATGAGTTGGAATCGACTTGACAGCAGTGGGGTTTTGGTGATTGGATGTGGACTTTGAGGGAGAGAGAAGACTCAGGACAATGTTCAGGGTCCTGGTTTGAGCATCAGGCAGATGACAGGAGGAAAATCTCTGCTCCTATGACATCCTGGAAACAAAGGAAGGAAGAGGATGATATGACAGAGAGTCAGGACAGAGTTATGACCTTCAATGGAGCAGATCAGAGAAGGCTCAAGAAAATTCAAGACCAGCTTCGTGGGTATGCAACTTGTACGGTCTCAGAAGAGCCCCATGCTTGGTTTAATGCTCTGCTGCAGCCCTTTTGGAAATCTTAATAATTTTATCTTTAAACTTGTGTTTTGTAAGTGAACACTAAGGGGACAATGGAATGTGCTCACGAGAAGAGGAGATATGCACGATGTGTGTGTCCACCTCCATTCCTTGGTGCCCCGTTCATATATAGCAGTTGCAATGCCCCATGAGCACAAAATTCCAATGGATTCACGATGCATGGGAGTTCAACAAGACTCAAGGTGAACGCTAGTAAGTGTGTTATAGAAGCTGGTGGCTTTGAGTCTCATTGCATTATGCATTATGGGTCCACTGAAGTTCTCTACTCATGTTCCATATCAATGCGTCTGTGACTGGGTGCAGGGACGCTGACAACACAGTGAAACCACACTTTCCATTTGAACCAGAACTTGCTTCAAAGGCACAAAGAAGACAATGGTGTCCTAAGGAACACAAGCAAACAGGGAACCCTATCCTATCCTTTCTTGCTCCAACCACTTACATTGAAATTGATGACACAGAAGGAAAGGGAAAGATAGGGCAACACATAGTTCCTTCTGCATGAGCCATAATATGTGAATTGTATAATTTCAGTGATCCTGCATATGAATTAAATATTCTTATGTTTACATTTTAAAACTGACGTTGCACAATATAGAGGTGAGCAGTAAAATTCATGAGAATTACCTAAAGTTTTAATTTTTCTTGACTGATAACAATATTAAATAGCAAATAAAAACACCAGATAAATTGAAAGAACGACCACATAAGAAAGGAAAAAGCTTTATATTTTAGTACCTTTAATGTTGTTGTTGTTAGGTGCTGTTGAGTTGGTTCCAATTCATAGCAACCCTATGTACAACAGGACAAAACACTGTCTGGTCCCACTCCATCCTCACAATCATTGTTATGCTTGAGCCCATTGTTGCAGCCACTGTGTCAATCCACTTCATTGAGGGTCTTCCCCTTTTTAGCTGTCCCTCTACTTTTTTTTTTTTTTTCTACTGTACCAAGCACGATGGCATTTTCCAAGGACCGATTCCTCCTGACAACATGTCCAAAGTATGTGAGACGTAGTCTCGCCATCCTTGCTTCTAAGGAACATTTTGGTCATACTTTAATGGTACTTTGTTTTTCTGCTTTGTGAATAAGAAGCCCTGCGTTTTCATTTCACAGTGGGCCCCATCAATTATGTAGCTGATACTAAGAAAACTTTTGAACTGGAGGGCAAGGGGTGGGTTGGTTGACCCAGGGAGATATCTGTAGTGGAAAGATGGTTGGAATGAGACTCTGGGTGTATGATTTTAGTCTCTTCTTTGCCTTGATCTAGGCACGTGCCTTCAGGCATTTCGCAGCTCTATGTGTCTCAGTTTCTTCCTCTATAGTGAATAGTTTGGACTAGCTATCTGTAACCTCTGTAGATCCTAGTTAGCAGCTTTTATCTGATCAGGAGGGACACAAAAGGGCAAGGCTTATAACAGATGCTGGACCAACAGACACTGATGGGCAGGATTACCTCTTTCTTGTGACACGTCAAGGTCAAATTTTACTTCAAGAGATAGTCTTTATGATCCAACAGCAATAAAGTTATTTCAAGAAATATTCTTTTAAAAAGTCCTGACAAAAGAATGTGGACAACTGAGCTGAGTTGTGGCTGTACAAGAAAACAGACAGGGGACAACTTGCTCAAGGATACCAGTAAGTTTATGTAGAGTCCAGTGCTTGCCTGCATCACCTAGGGGTTATCAGAAACCTTGGTCTCATACCATATTGACCCCTGGGAGAGTGGCTAAGAAGCCGGAGGGTGGAGAAAGCAACAACCACTCTAGAAAGACCACAGCCTGCACGATGGGCTTCTTTTCCTTGGCTTGGGTCCTTTTCTTTATCAACAAGAGAGAGGAGTCATCAAGGACTCAATCACATGCCAGTTTTTCCCTGGAGTGTTGCCCAAACAATAGGGGGGCTTTGTCAGAACTGGTGCTCAGGTGTGCTTTGTTGATGGATGCTCAGCCACTGCTTCCTGCCCTACCTTCAGCTTGCCCCTTTTCATAGTTTAGGAACCATGATTTCCAGGAATGGATTATCCAATAGGCAAGGTAAGCACAGTAAGCACTGTGCTTACCAGATCATCTGTAGTGAACAATTTCACTGCAGATTAGTAAGGTAGCACAAGCAAGCCCATGCTTACTTTGTTTACTGGTTCATCTGCCCCATTCAAACCAAAAACAAACCTATTGGGATTGTAAATTTGAAAAGAGGCTTTGATTCTGTAGGAAGGTGCTGTGGGGTTGCGAGAGAGACAGATACCAGCCATACCTAGAAGCAGAACATTTGATCTGGTAAAAAAAAAAAAGTGAAAATTTTCACTACAGATGATCTGGTAAGCAAGGTAAGCCCCATGCTTACCTTGTCTATTGCAAAATATACCCTTGACGACTTCCCTCCAAATCAGTAGGAGATAGGGTATAACATTTCTTCCTGGACAACCAAATTGTCAGTTTTATCAGAAAACAGAGTTTAGTACTATCTCTGCCATTTACTGGGTGACCTTGACCAAGTTGCTTCTCTTCTCTGGGACTCATTTGACCCATCCGTAAAAGAAACATAGTATGGAGGGGGACAACTTAGGTGATGTTCCAAGAAAGCAATCAAAGAACCTCAGTAAGAGTGGCTGATCTGGTTGAAGGTAAAGAAACATAGAGGGGGTAACCTAGAGTCCCAGCGCACACTCACCTGCCCTTTTAACCCACTGGTACCCTTGAAGCGCCAAACTTTCTGGAATCCCTAGGGTATCAAGGAGCACAGTTTGGGAACTCCTCTCTGTACTGCTCTCCTCGTTGTAGAGATGAGAAGGGTGAGGGTCTTGCCAAGGTCATACAAGAAGTTAGTGGACATGACGAAATCAGGACACAGGTTACTTGACCTCTAGTTCAATGTTCTTTCCCTCATCATTTTGCCTCAAACCTGTCGTGGCCACTTATTGTTTATTGAGTGAGAAACACCCTACAAACCCAAACATGAGCTCTGCCCTCTGGGAATGGAAACTGCAGCCCACGCACCAATCTTTGCCACCACCTGTGCAACAGCACCCACACAGATGGCCAGGAGTACAACTCCGACCCTGGGAGATTGTCCTTGTTTGTAACTAAGTATGAGATTCTTGAGGCCCCAAAAGCCTCTGTTAAAGATTTGTCGGGGATTAGGATGAGCCATTAGTTGAGTCTCAGGCAACGTTATCATTTGTCCTCCGCGCCAGCGCGGTGCTTAGTTATGCACAGCCTTGTATTCTTACAGATAAGACCGATACACTCTCATGAGTATTGGTCTTATCTCTCCAACTAGATGTTCTACTCCATAAGAACACAGTTGCCCAATGCTCAGTTTCGTGTTCTGTACACGGTGGGTGATTCATTCATAGCGTCTTTTCTCAAGACCATTGGAAATATCTCTGCTTCTAAAATGGGGAGGAGAGCAACGTCAGAAGAGAGTTCCTGGGGCAGACAAGCTTTTGAACCTATCTGAAAGGGCATGGCACCGCTTCACCCAGATGCAGAGCAGGAAGGAGCTAAGCTGGTATCAGGGCAACCAATGGGAGCATACTACAAATAGTAGTTACCAATTTGGAGTGAAGCCCTGGTGGCACAGTGGTTAAAAGCTTGGCTGCTAACCAAAAGGTTGGCAGTTCAAATCTACCTGGCACTCCTTGGAAACACTATGGGGCAGTTCTACTCTGTCCTATAGGGTCGCTATGAGTCGGAATTGACTCAACGGCAATAGGTTTGGTTTTGGTTTTTTAGAGGAACCTCAGAAGAAAGGCCTGGTGACTTCCAAAAAATTGGCCGTTGAAAACCCTATGGGGCGCAGTTCTACTCTGACACACATGGAGTCACCACGAGTGAGAACTGACTTGATGGCAACTTTTTTTTTAACGGGTAACATAAAGAGCTTGAGTATCATATTTTTTGATATTGCTCTGTCTGGCCTTTACCCTTCAGTCCACCTTACTGTCTCCCCCTCCTGTAGCCTCCCAAAGAATTTACTAATGACGACACAAGGGAAATGGCTACAGAATGTGTAGCAGGTGACTTTGCAAAGTAAACATATTAACCTGGCCCAGAGGCCACTAGGGACGGGGGAGGGGGTGCTGGTTGAGACTTTAACGTAGCCAGAAATTGGGCAGTAAATACAAAGAATCTGTAACATTTATCCAAAAGGCCCTTGGATCAGGAACATTGTGAGCCTACTAAGTGGTCCACAGATATGATCAACTAAAGCTTTCCTCAATGACCACTAGGGGCTCCGAGAGAGTGAGCAGGTGGTTACTCATGGATCTCACTCAGAGTCTGACAGACATGAGTTTGAATCCCAGATCTGCCATTTGTTAGCTGAGGGAACATGGGACAAATTACCTAAGCTCCTTGAAACCTCAGCTTCCTGTTTGCTTCTTGGGAATAACAACACCTTCCTCAGCAGATTGTAAAGATTAAATCAGGTTCTTATTTACTGCTTAGCAAGAATCTGGTATTTTATAAGAATTCAATAAACAGTTGCTGTTATTGTGATCATTATTAATATTATTCAGGTTCAATGTCTCATCAAGGTAGATTTGGTCCTTTCATTGAACTCTCTTCAGTTAAACCCTTTTGAATGACATGCCCTTCTCCTCCTCTGTGCCTTCATTTATTTATTTTCCAAATCTGGATCAGAGCCTCCTCCCTTACCTCCAATCCAAAGCTTCCTATGCTTTGGTGTCTCCCCTCTCTGCCTGATCCTCCAGTCCCCCAAGAAGCCTCCTGACTTCTACAGTACATAACAATACTGTTGTTACCATGGCTATACTGTCAGGGCAGCAGGCTCCTGTTTCTATTGACCTTGTGGCTCTATGACTGATGGGCTTGTTAATCTTCTCACCCCAGCAGGGGATGTAGTTCTTTGGGAGTAAGGAATGCTTTAGCAAATGGAATCCTAAAATCATAAACACAGTAGGAACCTTAGAAGTTATCTCATCCCAACCCATTATTCTACAAGTGGGGAGGTGGAGGAGGCTTAGACACAGAAAGAGACTTATTTATGATCATGGAGTTACATGGTGGCAGAACCAGGTCCAGAAGACAGAGTCTTCTCACTACTTCACTATGCTACAATATTGCACCGGGCATTTTAGTAGGCCTTCAGTATGCTGATGACTTGTCCCCCAGTATTTGCCTCTAGCCCAGACTTCTCCCCAGAACTCCTGACTTGTAAATCCCACTTCCTATTCAACATCTCCATTTGGATAAATAAGGGACATCTCAAAGGGTCCAAATATGAGCTACTGGCCTTCCTCCCCAAACTTGCTCCTCCACTTTATAACAAACGAAAAGGAGCCTTGGTGGTGCAGTGGTTAAGTGATACGGTTGCTAACCAAAAGTTTGGCAGTTCAAATTCACCAGCTACTCCTTGGAAACCTTATGGGGGCAGTTCTACTTTGTTTTCACCAAATCTGTTCATGGTAACTCCACCCTTTTAGTTCTCAGGTCCACACCTTCGCGTCATTTTTGGCTCTTCTTTATTTCACACCCCCATGTAATCCATCAGAAAATCCAGTAAACTATGTTGTTGTTGTTGTTAGGTGCTGTCCAGTCGATTTTTGACTCATAACAACCCTCTGTGACAAAGTAGAACTGCCCCCATAGAGTTTTCTAGGCTGTAATCTTTATGGGAGCAGATCATCACGTCTTTCTCCCACAGAGCCGCTGGGTGGGTTTGAACCACCAACATTTTGGTTAGCAGCCAAACATTTAACCATTTTGATACCAGGGCTCCTTTCATAAGCTATATGGGCCCACAAATTAGGTTGCTGGTCCCTGACCAGAAAATATACCAATCAGAATAGAATCAAAATTACTTTGAAAATGTCCAGAATCTAACCTCTTTTCACCACTTCCATGGCTACCACCATGGCTTAAGCCGCCATCATTATTCTTACAGATTATGGCAATACCCTTATAACTGATGTCCCCTTGCAGTCTATTCCCAACACAGTATTATCTTGTTAAAGTTATCTTGTTATCTTTTTAAAGCATACATCAAGTCATAGCAGTCCTTTGCTCAAATCTTCCCAATGGCTTTCCATCTCACTCATGGTAAAAGCTAAAATCCTTCAGAATGACATCATACTGTTCCAACTCTTGTACTATCGAGAGGTTGAGACCTCCAAGTTCAATTTCACATAATATGAAATAGACTACTTTAACCCGAAAATTTGTTAGGCCAGATGTTTTCTGTTATCAGCTGTTCACCCTTTAGAGAGAATTTTAGTGTGGCCTATGTAGTACTTTCTCTATTTTTCCCCTCTGCTTTTCCTGCTAAGGACTATCTTCTTGGAATTGCTTGTATGAAAGAACTGACAAATACAACTCTACGTGGGAGAATGATTTTAAAAAGGGTAGTTGCTGTCCAGTCAAATCCAACTCATGGCGACCCCTGTGTGTCAGAGTAGAACTGGGCTCCCTAGGGTTTTCATGGCTGATTTTTCAGAAGTAAATCACCCTTGAGTGGACTCTAACCTCCAACCTTTTCATGAGCAGTGGATAGTGTTAACCATTTGTACCACCCAGGGACTCTGGGAGAATGATACAACCCGTTGTACAGATTGATCAGAGATCAAGTGAACACCTACCAAATACCAATATCTTTATTGATGCTAAGCTTCTTCCTCCAGCAAAGATAACCAACAAATTCAACTGCTTCTTAAGACTGCACTAAGTCAGGAAAAATCAAACCAGGTTGAAGGCCACCAAACAGTACAAGATCTCTAATTTTCCATGACAGGTAAGTACACACCAACTTGTCCAGGCGAAGACTCAACAGGAGGGCTCTACCATATGCAGTCCTTTCAAATATCTTTTGTACCACTCAGGGACTCCCTCAAGTATCTTTAAAACTGGAGATCGTGTTTCTCATAAGATAATGCCTCCTCTTCTCTGACTTTTGCAGTTGTCTTATGTGTTCATGGCAACCCAGTAGTGGTTAAGAGCTACTGCTGCTAACCGAAAGGTTGGCAGTTTGAATCTACAAGGCGCTCCTTGGAAACCGTATGGGGCAGTTCTGCTCTGTTCTGTAGGGTCACTATGAGTCGGAATCAACTCAACGACAACAGGTTTGGTTTTGATTTTTTATGTGTTCATAGCTGAAGAAATAGTAACACAATCGGAAACTATACCAAAGTCATAGATATTGGCCCTATAACACTCTATGTCTGTTGGACAGAAGACAGATAAGTTGGTCCACTCCTCAGAAAGTCTGCATGGCCTTGAGTCAGTTTCCTTTTGTTGGTCTTTAGGAAATAGAGTGTTAGAATGATTATATCCAAACTTCACAGGATAGAAATTAGTGATAACGCAGAGAAGGGAAAAGGGAAGCAGAAAAAGTCCAAGGTACAGTCAGTTCCTTACTGACAAGCTGATTACAGGTGTTGCTTTTCGGCATCTGCACACTGTTTTCTGTCATTGCTCATGCGGTCAGGGAAGGCACCTTCCTTCCTCAAGACATCTTCCTCAGCAGCCTGAACAAGCTTAAATTTCTCCTGAGATGAAAGCTCTGTTCTTTCCATGAGATCTGCCCCTCCTAGACTAGAGGCTAAACGTGGCTTTATCTAATTTCTTCAATGTACCCTCACAGAACCAATGACAGAACAGAAAAAAAACCAAAACCCGGGGCTGTCGAGTCGATTCCAACTTATAGCGACCCTATAGGACAGAGTAGAACTGCCCCGTAGAGTTTCCTAGGAGCACCTGGCGGATTTGAACGACCCTTTGGTTAGCAGCCGTAGCACTTAACCACTACACCACCAGGGTTTCCAACAGAAGACAGTAAATGAAAATAGACATGAAGACATTGCCTCTTAAATAGAAAAAAGAAAAAACTCTGTTCCAGTTTGAGAGAAAAGGAGCTAACAACAGGGAGAGAAGAAGGAGGTTTTTGATGTACATCTAGGAGGTGTTCCTCAAAAATAATATTTTAATAAGATGCTCAGATATCTATTGCTGTGTAATAAACCAACCCAAAATGCAGAGGCTTACAACAACTACCATTTATTAGTACTCACCATTCTGTGAGTTTGTTGGGCCAGTCTTCTGCTGATCTTGTCTGGCTCTCCCATAGTTGCATTGGGTGGGCAGGTCAGCCAAGCCCTAGGCTCAGTGGCAACAGTGAAGATGGCTGGGAATCTCTTTCCATGTAGTCTATTATTGTTAAGGAAGCTAGACTGGGCTTCTTCACATGGCAATGGCCGCATCTCAAGAGAATGAAAGCAAAACCTGCAAGGCCTTTTAAGACCTAGCCCAGAAAGTCACACACATCACTTCTGCCACATCCTATTGGCCAAAACAAGCCAAAAGACCAGACCAGGTTCAAGGGGTGGGAAATAGACTCTATCTTTTGATGGAAGGGACTAGAAATTATACAGAAAAGTAGTGTGGACACCGGATAGGCATGATTTATTAGGGACCATTATTATAACAATCTACCGCATAGGGCAATTGTTGGGTCCTAGGACATTGGAGCCAGAAGGACCTGGACTGAAACCCAGGACTCTTAACTTCTAGTTCAAGCCTCTTCCCACTGAACCAGTTATTTCAAGTGATCAAACAACAGCTTGTTACTTCTCTCAAAATTGCCAAAAGATTCAAGTACATCATGAGGCTGGCTGTGGCTTCCAGCATCAGCCTAGTGAAATGGAAAGGTCTGCCTTCTGCCCTGAGTGAGCCTGGCATCTTCCTGCCCTTCCCCAAACTTTGCACACCATTTTTATACTCATTGCAGCCTGAAAACATTCTCCATAAATTTTAACAAGTCGGCGAGGAATTTCTACAGTGGAAACTTTTATTTTTCCTGTAGAAAACTTGAGCAACATCAAACCCATCATTGGAGGAGCACATGTCTGGGAGAGCAGCCATTTTTAAAGAAGAGTACAGGAAGTCACCAACAGTCACAGCTGATCCACATAGCAGTGTCACCATACATGCCTAACTAAATATTGAAATCCCTCCAAAATCACTGCACATCATGTTCCAGAAACCAATTTTGTAAATGAACTTTAAAAGAGTACATTTTGTCCATTGGGATGTATAATATGTATTTTCCCCCTGCTTATCCTACCCTTCTCCCAGTGTTCCATTTTTCACCATTGTCAAAAAACATTTCTATGTGTACAGACTAAGGTTTATTAGTGGGAAAGTCAAAACCAAACCTGTTGACGTCAAGTTGATCTGACTCATGGCAGCCCCATGGGTTACAGAGTAGAATGACCCATAGGATTTTCTTGGCTTTTTTTTAATGTTTATGAAAGCAGATCACCAGGCTTTCTTCTGTGGCACTGCTGGGTCGGTTCGAACAACCAACCTTTAGGTCAGTAGGCAAGTACAAACCATTTGCACCACCCAAGGGCCTTGCCAGAAAAGGAGGAGGGGGAAAGAGGGAGTCATTGCTTAGGGGGCGCTGAGCCTATGTTAAGGGTGATGGAAAAATTTGGAAAGAGATATTGGTGATGGGTGTACAACAGGATGAACGTAGTTAATGTCACTGAATTGCACATGCAGAAGATATTGACACAGCTAGTGTGTTGTTATATATACTCTTAACAAAATTAAAACATTTTTTCTATAAAAGGTTAATTTCAGGTAGGGCAGGGCAAAGAGAACCACCCTTCTTCTAGGACAGTGGTTCTCAACTGGGGGCAGTTTCCCCCTTTAGGGGGACATTTAGCAATGTCTGGAGACATTTTTAATTTTGACTGGGGTGGTGCTACTGGTATCTAGTGGGTAGAGGCCAGGGATGCTGCTAAATACCCTGCAAAGCACAGGACAGTCCCTAACACAAGTCCAAGATGTCCATAGTGCTGCTGTTGACTAATCCTGCTCTAAAACCCATTGCTGTCAAGTTGATTCCGACTCAGAGCAACCCTGCTAGAGGAGTTTACAATTATGAATCAGGCTGGCCTGTTTTCCATTCAATGAGAACGGTATTACAGATATCTGGAAGCAGATACAGCAACTGCTGATGCAGGAACAAGAGGTTTGAGACCCTTTCCTGTTACAAACAGAAAACTAGCCTCTTCCCAAAAAGGGCCTGGATCGACAGGTGGAGTGAGACAGGTCAAGGTCTGATCTTGTCAATTTCTGAGCATATAGCTCTGGAATCAGGTGCTCTTTCCCAGGGCTCTCTCAGCCATCCAGGCCCAGGAAAGCCTGTATCCAGCACTAACTGTAACAGCAGAGGGTAGACAGTCTTATCTCCATTGTGAGCCAGGAACTCAAGCTCAGAAAATTTATGTGATTTGCCTAACAACGCAAAACTGGTACAAATTGAAACCAGATGTGAAGCCCAATTTTCTGTCTTGTAGAGTGGGTCACTTTCTTACTGACTTGCTATGTCAGAAAGAGCGCTAGATTGGGAGTCAAAAGTAACTCCAAATTTTCTGTGCCTTTGGGCAAGTATTTTCAGTTTCTTCTTCTGTAAAGTGGGATAGCAAGAGCTTCAGGTGTTTCCATAGCCCCTCACAGTTTCTGTAATCTCTTCAGATCCTTGAGGATTCTAGTCTACTTCATCCATAAGAGCGAGTAGTAGCTGCTGGAAGGGGACAAGGCTACTGCTGAGTGGCTGGAGAGGTGAGGGGCAGGAGTTGCTGGTTCACCTCAGGCTCTCTCTGCTCCAAAATCAATGAGGCCAAGGATAAAGAGGGTGCGATGTGAACATGGGCCTTGCAGAGCCTGGTAGATAGGCCAGGACTGCTATAGCAACAAGAGCAGAGTCAAGCTAGACAGAGGCTGGACAAAACAGAGCCCTGGAGACCATCTTCCTGACTTTTCTTTAGTATTGGAGAGTGCCATTCATTCAAGTATCCATCCATCCATCCACCCATCATCCATCCACCCATCATCCATCCGTCTACCCATCACCCATCCATCCATCCATCCATCCATCCATCCATCCATCCATCCATCCATCCATCCATCCATCCATCCATCCATCCACCCTTCCATCCATCAAGCATTCATTGAGCCCAAACTGTGCCAAAAACATGCTGGGGAGTTCAAGTTGACTAAGACAGGATGGATTCCTGCCCTCCTGAGGTTGAATATCTGAGTAGCGATGTGGAACAGCAGTTAAAGAGTGTGAGCTTGGGCGTCAGTGACCTGCATTTTACTCCTAGCTCTGCCACTTCCTTGGGCAAACTCTTTAATGTCTCTGTGCCTCAGTCTCCTTAACTGTAAAATGAGAATAATAATACCCATAGTAAACTGATTCTGAGAGTGTTAAATGATGTAATTTAGGTAAAGCACTTAGCACAACGTGTGGCACATACCAAGTATTCCATAAATGTTCACTACTGTCATTGCTATTAAGTGGCGAGACAGAGACGTCATTAGGCAATTATTAGCTGGTAGGTGGGATTCACTGAAGGAAGCGGAAACATTAAGGCAGGAAACAAGGCATCAAAGAAGAGAAGAGAGAGAGAAAAAGAGACCAATAAATAAATAAAGCCACAATGGTGGTTGTATTTTTCCCCCCTACTTGGGCAGAAGAATGAACAAGTAGAAACATCTCCATAATTGGAGAGCTCAGATGCCACTAAAATGTAGAAAGTACTTGCCCAAAGCCAAGCAGATGTGTCTTCATGGCCTCCGTTGAACCTTGTTACAAGTCTGTGAGATGGGTAACAAGCCTCTGGCTGTACATTTGTATTTGTTTCATGTGTCTGGTGCAACAAATTACCACAACCTTGGTGGCTTAAAACAACAGAAATTTATTCTTTCACAATTCTGGAGGCCAGAAGTCAGATTCCACATCACTGGGCCCAAATCAAGGGGCCACCAGAGCCACACTCCCTCCAGAGGCCCTCAGGGAAAATCTTCCTGGCCTCTTCCAGCTTCTGGTGGCTGCTGGAATTATTGACTTGTGGCCATATCACACCAGTCTGCCTCCGTGGTCACATTGCCTCCTCTATCGCGGTTATCTTCCTCTGCCTCTCCCTCATACGGACACTTGTAATGGCATTTAGAACCCACCTCTAATCCAGGATAATCACCTCATCTCAAAATCATTAATTTAGTCATATCTACAAAGACCCTTTTTCCAAATGAAGTAACATTTACCGGTGTCATTTTCAACCTATCCCATCACCCCATAATACAGATGGGAACACTGATGCTCTTCGAGGTAAGGAAACCTGCCCAATGCTACAAAGAAAGCAGAGGCAGAGGCAGTCTTCCAAACACAAGGTTTGGGCTCAATCCATTGCTCCTTCCATTCCATCAAGCTGTGCCCCAGATGAAGAGCAGCCAGACAGAAGGACCCTGCTGAGGAGGGCACACCCACCGAGAGGTTCCACACCAGAGAAGATGGCACAATGACTCAGCAATGGACGGTGTGGTGAGAGAACCTATTATCAGTTTACTTGGGGTGAGACCAGAGACCCATGCTTATGATCAAACAATTCCTAGAAGAAAGGAATGTGACATGAGCCTTGGATCCACAGAGAAATGGAATTTATTTTGGAAAATGTCTCAGGTGCAAAAGGGCCAGGTCGGCTGGAAGAACTCCGTGGTGATTCCGCTCAGCAAGCCAAGCCTGGAGACAATGTTTGTTCTCTTCAGGAATGAAGCAGTGGACACGGAAGAACTTGCTGTGTCTTGTTCAGACACTCAGAGGCTCCCAGACACAGTGAGGGTAGTGGCCTGCGCTGTGGTTTGGACCTAGGAGTAGGAGGGGGGATGGGGCTGGGACTCTGATAGGTGCTTTTCTGTTTGAGGAAGTAGATGCTTGCTATAACCACAAGGAGCAGATGGGGCGACCAACTCACCCCGATTTGCTGGAGACTTCCCCCGTTTAAGCGCTGAGATTTCCACATCCCAGGAAACACCTTATCCCTGAGCAAACAAGGACAGCTGTTTACCCTAGCTCCAGCACTCATTTGAGTATAACGAGCGCTCATAAATGTATCGCAGATGTCGAGGTCAAGGCCACACACAACTCTGTCTTCTCAGTGAAGGGAAATGGTCCATCTCTGCAAACTGCCCCAGACCAGGAAATCTTACAAGAGGTGCATTCATTGGATATGGGTCTGGCTGCTTTCACAGAGACTCCAAGTAACAGTAGCTGAGACATAATAGAATTTTATTTTCCTCCACTTAATTTTTTTAATAGTCTGGACTTATATAACTCAGAGATACTCAGATGGCTTCTTGGAGTGGGAGACCCAAGTTCCTTCAATCTTGCTGCTCCACCATCTCTAGGATGGTGTCCTTGTTCATGTGGTCCGTGATGTTCACATTCCTCACCATCTGGCTTCTCAGCTCTTCTATCCCCCAGGTAAACAACTCCCTATATTAAATTTTCTCTGTTTAGAGATGTTTCTGTTTTCCTGATTGGATGCTGACTAATGGAGTCACCTACCTCAAAATGATAAATCCAGAGAGAAAACGGGCAAAGAATGCTACCAACACACCCACTGCAGACACATCTCAAGAATGGAGACAAGACAGAGCATGGGCATTTATGCTTGTATGTGCTGGTAGTTTGAACTGGGTGAGGCTGCAGAATTTAAACCTGGGTGGAGCTGGGACAATGGGCTCTTGAGCGAAGATCCATTCAAAGATGGAACTGGACTCAGGCAGTGGGCAGGTCTGAGCTGGGATGAGGAAGACAGGGCATACTCAGCAGGCTGGCTGGAGGAAGGAGTTGATGCCAAGTAGGACCAAAAATAGACCGGCAGTGGAGCAATCAGAGACCCCTGACCGCATAACCAGGATGCTGGAAAAAGGAGGGGTGAGCAGCAGAGACAGTCAGCAGACGGATGGGAGATTCTGGGGTGGCGAAGTAGGTCAGCCAGGACCGGACCGTCAATTAAGCCTCCGTATTTACCGAATATTTTGAGTGATCAAACCTTTTTTTTTTTCTTTTTTAAATTTTGAAAAAATCAAAAAGTACAAAAAGAGTATGAAGAATATTAAATAAATATGATATTCTCATTAGACTACCACTGTAAAAAATGTTTTCTTGTTCATATCACATACTTTTGATAAAATAATTAAAACATTATGAATATGGTTACAGTTCCTTAGACCCCCAACCCTCAGCCCTTTTCTCTTCTCTCCCACCTCAGAGGCAATCACTGTCAAAGAATGAATATGAATTTGTTCAATCCATGTGACCATGAATAACATTTGGTCTTGTTTTCTGTGAGTTTTCGATTTTCTACAACCATGCTATATGTACTGTGAACCTTGGCTCGACTACTTCCTAACCTCATGTTTGGTATTTCCCAAAGTATAGCAGCCAACTGTCATCATAGTACAGGAGATTATGGTAAAGATACATTGACTAACAGGACATTAATAATGTTGAACACAATAGTGACAGAGTTATTCCCCACAGATGAAATCAGAAGTCTCAGGGCGGGCTAGGTCTTTAATACTAGCTGATTGCCCTTTTTAACAGAGAAAGTGCAGGCTCTAAGTTTTCTGCAAGCAAAGTTATCTGGCTAGATTTTCATAACATTGTCATTTTCCATGTACTCATTTCTACAATCATCTTCTATTTAAGGTAAGTGATATTGGTCTTTTATTTATGACAATAAAGGTACCTAATGATATTTTTTTTTTTTTTTTTTAATGATATGGACTGAACTGTGTTCCTCCAAAATGTGTGTTGTAAAAGCTAACCTCTATGCCGGAACAAAACACCGCCTGGTCCTGCACCATCCTTACAATTGTTGTTATACTTGAGCCCATTTGTTTGTTCTTCTGGCAATACACGGTATATTCAATATTCTTCCCCAACACCATAACTCAATGGCATCCATTCTTCTTTGGTCTTTCTTATTCATTGTCCAGCTTTCACATGCATATAGGGGAATTGAAAACACCATGGCTTGGCTCAGGAGTATATTAGTCCTTAAAGTGACATCTTTGCTTTTTAACACTTTAAAGAGGTCTTTTGCAGCAGATTTGCCCCATGTAATACGTCTTTTGATTTCTTGACTGCTGCTTCCATGGGCGTTGATTGTGGATCCAAGTAAAATGAAATCCTTGACAACTTCAATTCTTTCTCCATTTATTGTGATGTTTCTTATTGGTCCAGTTGGGAAGCTATTTGTTTTCTTTATGTTGAGGTGTAATCCATACTGAAGGCTGTCTTTGATTTTCATCAATAAGTGCTTCAAGTCTTCTTGACTTTCAGCAAGCAAGGTTGTGTCATCTGCATATTGAAGGTTGTTAATGAGTCACTCTCCAATCCTGATGCCGCATTCTTCTTCATATAGTCCAACTTCTCGGGTTATTTGCTCAGCATTCAGATTGAGTAGGTATGGCGAAAGGATATAATCCTGACGTACATCTTTCCTGATTTTAAACCACTCAGTATCCTCTTGTTCTGTTTGAATGACTGCCTCTTGATCTAGGTACAGGTTCCTCATGAGGACAATTAAGTGTTCTGGAATTCCCATTCTTCACAAAGTTATCCATAATTTGTTATGATCCACACAGTTGAATGCCTTTACGTAGTCAATAAAACACAGGTAATCATCTCTCTGATATTCTCTGTTTCAGCCAAGATCCATTAGACACTGGCAATGATATTTGTAGTCCCACATCCTCTTCTGAATCCAGTTTGAATTTCTGACAGTTCCCTGTTGATTTACTGCTGCAACTCCTTTTGAATGATCTTCAGCAAAATTTTACTTGTGTTTGATATTAATGATATTATTAGATAATTTCCACATTCTGTTGGATCATCTTCCTTTGGAATGGGCACAACTATGGATCTCTTCTAGTCTGTTGGCCAGGCAGC
This sequence comes from Loxodonta africana, assembly GCF_030014295.1. Classification (NCBI taxonomy): domain Eukaryota; kingdom Metazoa; phylum Chordata; class Mammalia; order Proboscidea; family Elephantidae; genus Loxodonta; species Loxodonta africana. Next base: position 29,775,314 of record NC_087347.1, on the reverse strand, counting down.
TGTCTTCCAAATTTCTTGGCATAAACAAATGAGGGCTTTCAGCTCCGTATCTGTTTGTTGAAACATCTCAGATGGTGTTCTGTCAATTACTGGAGCCTTGTTTTGTTTTTTGCCAATGCCTTCAGTGCACCTTGGACTTCTTCCTTCATTACTGTTGGTTCTTGATCCTATGCTACTTCCTGAAATGGTTGAAACGTCACCCAGTTCTTTTCGGTACAGTGACTCTGTGTATTCCTTCCATCTTCTTTTGATGCTTCTAGTGTTGTTTAATATTTTCCATGTAGAATCCTTCCATAGTGCAACTCGAGGCTTGGATTTTTTTCTTAATTTCTTTCAGCTGAGCAGGTTCTTCCTTTTTGGTTTTCCAACTCCAAATCTTGCCCATTTCATTATACTTTACCTTCTCTTCTTAAGCTGCCCTTTGGAATCTTCTGTTCAGCTCTCTTACTTCACCGTTTCCTCCTTTCACTTTAGGTATTCTACATTCAAAAGCAAGCTTCAGAATCTCTTCTACATCCATTTTGGTCTTTTCTTTCTTCTCTGCCTTTTCAATGACCTCTTGCTTTCTTCAAGTATGATGTCCTTGATGTCATTATACAACTCGTCTGGTCTTCAATCATTAGTGTTCAATGTGTCAAATCTATTCTTGAGATCGTCTCTCAATTCAGGTGGGATAGACTCAAGATAGTACTTTGGCTCTCGTAGGTAGATTTAAATAAAAAAATATTGAGTTAAAAATTGTAAGATTGTGTGTGAATATTGACAATTAGTGAAGGCACCCAAACCAGGCAAATGAACTAAGAAAGCTAAGGGACTGGAAGACTGTCTAAAACTTTAAAGCATTCAATGAATCTAAAAAGAAAAGCTTTTAAAATGGTTAAGAGAGATCTGTGAAAAAGGCAGAGTGAGGAAGGTGGCAACATGTGTGGAGACCACAACAGCTTCCTGGGAAACCAGCAAGTCAACTTAGAGTGAGGAAAGAAACCAGAGCAACCAGATGGTGCCCGGTTACTACCACCAACTGCTCTGGCAGGGATCACAATAGAGGGTCCCGGACAGAGTGGGGGAAAAATGTAGAACAAAATTCAAATTCACATGCACACAAAAAGACCAGGCTTGCTGGTCTGACAGAGACTGAAGAAATCCCATGAATATGGCCTCCTGACACCCTTTTAACTCAGTACTGAAGTCACTCCTGAGGTTCACCTCTCAGCCAGAGATTAGACAGGTCAATAGGGCCAACAATAACACACGTGAAGGTCGTACTTCATAGTTCAATCATGTATACCAAACTAATGGGCACACCAGCTCAAAAACAAAAACAAGAAGGCAGGAAGGGACAGGAAAACAGGACAAACAGAAACAGAGAACCTGGGGTGGAGAAGGAGAGACCGTTGACACATCGTGGGGTGGGCAACCAATGTCACAAAACAATTTATATATTAACTGCTTAATGAGAAACGAATTTGTCCTGTAAACTTTTACCTAAATCACAATTAAAAAAAAAAAAAAAAAGAATGAGGAAAGAAAAACAAAGAAAATCCATACCCATAGAGTAGAAATCAACGGGTTAGGAGATAAAGAAGACTGCAGGAAATGGGAGAATTACGCTAAGCAGAGCTGACTCATGAAATGTTTGCTCTAACAGGCCCCTGGGGAGCTTACCTAAATTCCATGGTGGGAGTGACAGCTGCTAGCCTGGTCTCTGATGGGCCACTGAGAGATTTCTGGGGCCAGCTGGCCAATGCTCCGGAAAGAAAGAGTGGGTAGATGCTGTCTCCAAAGAAAGCAACTCAGGGCCTTGGGAAAAAGTAAAGAGGGCAGAGGAGAATGGAGATTTGAAGTGAGCGGAGCAGCAAATGGCATGGCAAAAATGCTTCAGTTCAAAAAGGAAGGCCAATGCCAGGGGAAATGAACAGACAAATGACGCATACAGCGGGGAAGAAGGCAACCACCAGCCGGCTACAAATGAGCATGTGAATTTCTGATGTTCATGAGAGATGTGATACGTGGATGGTTTTGTTTGTGGGAAAGGACATGTAATACTTATGTTACACATTTAATTGCATAATTTGTGAAGAATTGAAAACCCGCACAAAACAATACCAGATGTTATTCGTGAACACCTGGATTGCAAAAGAAGACTCCCTGAGGAGGTGACCAGGCTGTATACATGCAAGGAATAATTCTTCTACAGCACAGACCTCTGAAAGCGAGAGCCACAGACTGGGAAGAGTATTTGGAATCAGACTTAAATCTGCATGCTGCCACTCTTAGCAGTTGATTATAGTTATTTAAGTTACTTAAATTACAGCTTCATTATTCATAAAATGAGGGAAAGTAATATTTGTCGTGGCTGTGCCACAGGGTGGTTTGCAGACTTCTATGGGGAAAAAATGTATGTGTAATAGCTTTGTAAACTGTACATCACTTCAAACATAAAATATTGTTTCTTTGCTCATTTATTTACTATAAATCCAAGTATTCCCATTACTGCAGCTAAGCAAAAAGTGTTAGCACAAATCCTATAATTCAGTCCTCTTTGTCCTTCATTTTATTTTTGTTATTAGGGAAAGGTGGGCTGACATGGGGCTTCATCTACACATTCTTTCACTTATCGTTCTTTTTGTTGGACCCATCATTCATTCAAACTACAGTGACTGAGTCAATTCCTGGGGCCTTGTTTTTCGTCAGTGACTTCAGTGCAGCTTGGACTTCTTCCTTCAGTATCATTGATTCTTGATCATATGCTACCTCCTGAAATGACTGAATGTCAACCAATTCTTTTTAGTACAGTGATTCTGTGTATTCCTTCCATCTTCTTTTGATGCTTCCTGTGAAGAAGAATTGACTCACTTGAATCATAGTTTTGGCGAAGAATATTGACTATACCACGGACTGCCAGAAGAATGAACAAATCTGCCTTGGAAGAAGTGCAGCTGGCATGCTCCTTAGGAGCAAGGATGGCAAGACTTCGTCTTACGTACTTCGGACATGTTATCAGAAGGGATCAGTCCCTGGAGAAGGACATCATGCTTGGTAAAGTAGAAGATCAGAGAAAAAGAGGAAGAACCTCAAGGAGATAGTTTGACACAGTGGCTGCAACAATGGGCTCAGACATGGCAATGATTGTGAGGATGGCACAGGGCAGGGTGGTGTTTTTTCTGTTGTACATAGGGTCACTATGAGTCAGAACTGACTCGATGGCACGTAATAACCAGAACAGTGACTGAGACCCTACTGAAGGCCAGACATCCTACAAGTCACAGGGGAGAGAATGAGGCATTTTCTATCCTAGAGAATTCATTGGCTAGTGAAAGTTCGATGTCCCAACAACAGGAGGGGAACAATCCTCTGTACAGCACAGTCTAAGCCTCAACACCATTTTACCTCCATTCATGGTGGAGTTCGTTCTGTTTTGAAATTTTTGCCAAACCAAAGCAAAATTTTCTCCAGGCTTCTAGAGATTAACTTGACTTCTACCTGGGCCACTGCTAGTTTTTCTCATTTCCATTTCTTTGAGACCCAGCTGGTTTCTGCTCAATGTGTGTGTCAATTAACCCCAACCTTGGGGAGACCACTTTTTTTTTTTTAATTTGTTCCAGCTATAAAAAAAAAATATGACACCCTCTCCTTGGACTACAAATTTCTTAAGGGTAAAAGCCTCATTTCTCTCAAATTAACCTAACCTCTAAATCCCACGACTCAAAAGATGTAGAAGTACTGTCCTTTGGAGTCTATCTATCATCCCTCCAGGGAAACTCAATACTTGGGAAAGATGTATCAGCATTCCTTCTTTATCCTGCTCCTTCCTCAAGGTGACTTCCAAAGCCCGAGTTGGGAATATGAAAAGCTAAGTCCGGACCGTGGTCGTGCCCTTGGAGGTTGATCACAGCCAGCTGGGAATGCTCACCCAGGGGCTGTAGGAAGTCCTGCAAAGAAGTGGAGGAGTGGAAGCATCTGTCAGTGCAGAACATCGGTACTGTAACATGGGAGGGTGCCATGAGCTTCTGTGGTCACAGACTGAGGAGCACAGTGGTGACAATTCAGGTTATTTAAGTTACACTAACACAAAAATAGAGTAAAGTCTTGATGCCCTCTCTAAGCCTAGGAACTCTTTGCTGAAAAAAAAAAAATCTACTAGTAACACGCCCCATCCATGCTCCTCCCCAGTGCATGCCTCATCCAACTCATGTCCCCTCCCTACCATGGTTCCCTTCTCTGATCCACTTCCTTCTATTGCACCATGTTTTGTTTTGTTTTTTTCTAAGCAAAACACTCCTGCACCTGGTACCTTTTCCAAGCATGCTCAGGACCAATTACACTTCAGCTCACCTGAAACGAACTTGCCCCAGACGCTATTCTGTCTTTGAAAACTTTACTTTTCCCCTCTCCTGAGACAGGACAGCGCACCTAGGGTTCCTCCGTGTCCCAAATCCATGTTATTATTCAGCTACCATCAACTAAATGCTTCTTCTCCTCCTTCTCCTTCTGCCCCCCTCCTTCTTCTTTTTAATTTTATTGTAGTTAAAATATATATAGCAAAAAACTTGCCATTGTAACCATCTATAAGTGTCCAATTCCGTGACATTAATTACATTCACAATGTTGTCTAGCCATCACCACTATCTATTTCCAAAACTTTTTCATCACGTCAAACAGAAACTCAGTGCCCGTTAGCAATGCCTCCCTTTTTCCCCCTCCCACCTATCCCTGGTAATGAGTAATAAACTTTCGTCTCTACCCATTTGCCTTTTCTGGATATTTCATAGATGTGGGATCATGCAATGTCTGTCCTTTTGTGTCTGATTTATTTCACTTAGCAGCATGTTTTCATGGTTCTTCCATGTCGTGGCATATATTCATTTCTCTTTATGGCTGAATAATATTCCATTCTTTGTATAGACCACATTTTGTTTATCCATTCCTCTATTGACGAACAGTTGGGTTGTTTTCACTGTTTGGCTTTTGTGAATAACACTGCAGTGAACACTGGTGTACAGGTATCTGTTTGCATCCCTGCTTTTAAGTCTTTGGGGTATATACCTAGGAATGGAATTGCTGGAGCATATGCTAATTATATGTCTACCTATACTCGAGAGTCCTTTCCACCTTGTAGGGTCTTGCTCCATCACTGTTTCCCTTCTTCTAGCATCCTTTTTTTTTTCTTTTTTCTCTCTCTATTGACTTCTTCCTTTCTGTCTTGCAGGCCTGGGTGAAAATTCAACTTTACCCACCCAGGAGATGGGAGACTGCATTGTATCTAGGAAGAGACCACAGCTCTGGAGGCAGCTGGGCCTATTGCTTATTAACTCTCTGACCTTGGCAAATTATTTTATTTTTTAAATGGTAATTCCTTCATCTGTAAAATAGACACAATAGCACCCAACCCAACGAGGTAATACGAGAATTGAATTAGATGTCGTCTGGAAGATGTAGACTGGGAAGCAATAGCATTGAGAGCGCCGGCATGGGTTTGAATCCTGGATCCGCCGTTTCTTAGCTGTATAACCTAGGAGGAATTATTTGACCTCTGAGCTAAGGACCCTGGTTTTTCTATGTGCAAAATGAGGATAATAACTGTACTCACCTCATAGGATTAAAGGAGATAATGTGTATATGGCACTCAGCATGGTCCTGGGACATGGTGAACCTTCTGCTGTTAGAGACAATCCCACCATATCTGGTACACACCAGACTTCCAGGGAACGTTCGTTACCTTCTTTCCTTCCCAAGCGAATACTGTAAACACGATAATGGGAACCACATTTTAACTATTAGAGAGAAATGTTTTCTGGGACTGTAGAACATTTTATGCAACCACTGTGCCTAATTACCAGTCTTATTAGGTTATTTGTGTTTCTCTCCTGCACTAACCTGTAAGCAGCTCCAGGGTGGGGCTGTGACTAGTCATCGTTGCTTCCCCAGCACATAAAACAGCCCTGGGTACACAGTAGGTGATCAGAAAGGTTGGCTGAATCATTATTTTACATTGGCTCTTTAGGGGGAAAAAAATGAAGCATTGCATGAAAAAAGAAATGCAAAGTAGCATTAATATTTTCTTGGTGGAATATAAATATAAAATAATAAAATCTGAGGACAATTTCTGAGGGACAGGTACTATTCCGAGTATGTGATAACGTGTTTTAATCTTGCTACAACCCTATAAGATGTGTACTGTTGTTATCCCCATTTTATGAATGAAGAAACGGAGGCTCAGAGAGGTTAAGTCACTTGCTAGAGGCTGTGTAAATGGCGAGTAGTAGAACCAGGACTGGAAGCCAGGTGACATGGCAATAGAGCCTGTCCTTCTAACCACTATGCTAAATTCCCCTCCCTCTCAGGATTATGCCTTATATCTGTCCAGGGACTTGTGAGGATTAAATAAATGTAAAACACAATGGCCCAGCACACACTACATGCTTAATAACTATGCAAACAAACAAACAAACAGAAACAGCTGCCATCAAGCTGATTCCGACTCATAGCCACCCCATGTGTATCAGAGTAGAACTGTCCTTCATGGCTTTTCAATGGCTGATTTTTCCAGAACACTTTTCTTTTGAGGCACCTCTGCGTGGACTTGAACCTCCAACCCTTCAATTAGCAGCCAAGCACATTAACTGTTTGCACCACCCAGGGACTCCTCCAATAACTATTAGCTTCTTAGAAAAACACCCCAGCTACCCAGGCCATTAGAGATTTGCACTTGGCAAGCTAGGAATGCGAGAGGGGTTGCTCTTGACAGACGTAGGGGTTGCTCTTGACAGACGTGTTAGCAATATAATAGGGTTTCCTTTAAAGACATTTTCTGACTAACTGGACTCCTCTTTCACCTTCTACTTCCATCTCCCCACCTATGACCCACACCTTTCAGTTGATGTAATCCTTTGTGCAGGTATCTGACTCCTCCACCAGATGGAATCTCTGACTTGAGGAAAGAGACCAGGTTAAAAGGTGACTGCCATCAAGTCTGACTCCTAGCAACCTTACAGAACAGGGTAGAACTGTCCCACAGTGTTTCCAAGGAGTGGCTGGTGGATTTGAACTGCCGACCTTTTTTTGGTTAGCAGCCGAACTCTTAACTACTGCTCCACCAGGACCCCAGAGACCCAATAACGCCTCATTAATCTTTCCATTTCCTGCCGTGCCTAGGACAGTGCTTGGCTCATAATAAGCGTTCCATAAATAGTTGTGGAATTTTTGAACTAAATGAAATCTTCGCAGTGGAAAAACGAGAATGAAAAAGGGAACGTAATCTGTAGCATCATAGCGCCAATGATTTATAAGCTTTATGCTTCCTTTTAAAATAAAAATTCCATTTCATTAGGCAAATAATACATATTTGTGGTAGAAAAATGAGAAAATATAGATAAGCAGAGAAAACTGTTGTAATCGCCTATGATTTCATGGGCAACATTTTAGCTTGTTTCCTTACTTCTCCTTTTTGTTTTTCTCTGCTCACTTCTGATCTGTACAGACAGACACTTTGCATAGCAACGCTAAGTGAATATGACCTATTTTCTGATCATTTTTCTCCCTAACTGTATTTTATATAGACTTACTCATTTGTTTGAAGATGGCACAGGACCGAGTTTTGTCGTTATACATGGGGTCTCCATGAGTCAGAGCTGACTCAAAGGCAGCTAACAATGACCATCCATGTGTTTAACGGGGGAATCTTTGCTGTTAACTTTCACTGTAGAAAATCGGGGTCCAGGTAGCGCGGTGGTGAAAAACCAGAAAGCTAGGAATAACAAAACAGAAAGTAAACTTAGTCTTGGCACCCAGAGTTAATATCTGGGTCTTTCCTTGCTCTCTCCGCCTATACACACACACACACACACACACACACACACACACACACACGATATATATAACAAAATTAGCACCTTCTATTTTTTATGTACCTAGTTTTATATCTTTTTTTTTTTTTAGAAACTATACCTTACATTTATATAGTGAATATTTATTTTCCTATGTTTTCAAGTGTTCTTCAAAAGTGTGAATTTTCATGGTTACTTGTTATTCCGTGAGTTGGATGTTACCATAATGTACTTTTTAAATGTTGTAGGCTATTTAATAATAGGCAAAAACTTTAAGGCTCAAGGTTCAAAGGATGAATCTCTCATGGGGAAGTTTTTTTTTTTTTTTCCTTTTAAAAATAGCTTTATTGAAGTAGAATTCAATGGTAGTAAGTGTACCATTCAATGATTTATACAATTGTGCAAACATGAAGACAATCCAGTTTTCAAATAATTCCATCTCCCCCAATGGGGAGATTTTAAGCATTATAGATAGGTTTACCAGTTGGTATTGAGTTGATTCTGAGTCACGAGACTCCTGATTTTTCAGAAGTAGATTGCCAGGCTTTTCTTCTGAGGTGCCTCTTGATGGACTCGCACTTCCAACCTTTCAGTTAGCAGCCTAGTGTGTTAACCTTTTGAACCACCCAATGCAGGAAACCCAGGTTCAATTCTTCATCAATGAGCCTTGCAGGGCCAATGTCCCTCAAGGGTAGTCATCACCCATCTGTCAGTGGAAGCTCGCGTGTTGCTATGATGCTGAACAGGTTTTGGTGGAGCTTCCAGACTAATATGGACTGGGAAGAAAGCCCTGGTGATCTGTTTTCGAAAACCAGCTGTTGAAAACCCTATGGAGTGCAGGTCTACACTGACACACGTGGGGTTGCCATGTGTCAGAGTCGACTGGAGGCAACTGGTTCGTATCCTACACCTATGGAATCAGAAACTCCAGGGTTGGGCCCAGGGATGTGATCTGTGTTTTAATAAGCCCTGCAGGTGGCCCTGGTGTTTGCTCAAGTTTGGGAACCAAACTGGCTGCAAAAGAACTCTTTAAAGTGTGGAAAAACAAAGATGTCACCTTGAGGACTAAAGTAGGCCTGACCCAAGCCATGGTGTTTTCAATCGCCTCATATGCATCTGAAAGCTGGACAATGAATAAGGAAGTTTGAAGAATTGAAGCCTTTGAGTTGTGGTGTTGGTGAAGAATATTGAATATATTATGGACTGCCTAAAGTGGACTTGAACTGCCGACCATTTGGTTAGCAGCCATAGCACTTAGCCGCTATGCCACCAGGGTTTCCTCTTAAAGAACAAACAAATCTGTCTTGGAAGAAGTACAACCAGAACGCCCCTTAGAGGCAAGGATCTTGAGACTACATTTCACATACTTTGGACGTGTTATAAGGAGGGATCAGTCCCTGGAGAAGGACATCATGTTTGTTAAAGTAGAGGGTCAGTGGAAAAGAGGAAGACCCTCAATGAGATGGATTGACACAGTGGCTGCAACAATGGACTCAAGCATAGCAACAATTGTGAGGCTGGCACAGAACCAGGCAGTGTTTTGTTCTGCTGTGCATAGGGTCGCTATGAGTTGTAATCAACTTGACAGCACCTAACAACAACAACAACAACAACAATATGAGACAGTAAACTGATAGCCAACAGGATGAGTGAGGCTCACAGATGTTTTTGCCTGGCCTACACAATGGCTGAATTTTTTTCAATTCTCAGCCAAACCAAACCAAACCCGTTGCCGTCGAGTTGATTCCGACTCACAGCGACCCTATGGGGCAGAGTAGAACTGCCCATGGGGTTTCCAACGAGCGCCTGGTGGATTTGAACTGGCGACCTTTTGGTTAGCAGCTGTAGCTCTTAACCACTACATCACCAGGGCTCCCTTTTAGGTGCCAACATATTAAATTGTGCAAATTTCACATAAAATCTCAGATTTCCACCTTCTCAGTTGGCTGGAGGGGACTAGTAGCTGCCCTTAAAGAAGCAAGGCCCATCTACTCCACTTCCTGGTATATGTCACCTGGCAAGTTTTACGCATTCACTTTACCTATCTGAGCCTTGCAGCACCTGTTATAAAGCCATTTATCTATAAGGGGTATTAGATGTCATTCGACAGAACCCTCACCTGGTGCAGATGAGGGGACAGAATCCATGGAGGGGAAGTGGTCTGAGTGCCTGCCATGACCAAGTCCCAAGATGATGGGACCCCAGACCTGCCCTCTGGAGGGAACCAGAGCACGGGGGTCACTGATGGGTCAGAGCCTTTCAGAGCCTCTGGCCTCAAAGGTGAAGTCATTAAGGTGCTTTTGAAGATGAGGCTCTGAAGATATGGAGAATTCCCCTTTTGCCTTGGAGGCTGGGAGTGAGAAGAGAGAGGATGAGCTGATGGAGAAGATCTCTTACTTTTCTGGGCTCAGCCTGACAGAAACGCCGGTGGGGAGAGAGATGGGGGGAGGGGCTGTTGCTAAAGAGGGACCCTGAACATCTGCGGGGCCAGCCCAGACATTAGCTTTTATCATGCAAAGCGGGCACCCCTCAGACTCCATCGGGGCTAAAGCCGCAAAGAACAAAGCCCCAGTGGCCGCCTGGCTAAAGCGAGGACAGCCGCAGCTAAGTCGGCTTAACTCTGAGCAACCCGCGTTATTTACTTCACGGGGCTGCCAAGAAAGAGCTCACTGAGAGGAGGAGCAGGAGGAGGACCCTGCAAGGCGAGACGTGGTTTCCAGGCCACCAGGGAAGCTTCTTCCTCTAGGTTCTGGGAAGGCCACTCTGAACCTTTTCCAGTTTTTCCTTTACCCGCATCACAAGTCACTTCTCTTCTCAAACTTGTCCTTGAACACCTTTTTGCCTCCTGTTTCAAGGACCCCCCTTCTCATCCTCCCTTCGCCTTAACCCCTCTCCGCACTATGAGGTAAGATATCCCTCTGAGGGAATACCTTTTCCTCAGAACTGACCCCAGACTCCAGACCCCAAACATTATCCCCTTTCTTCACGAAACGCTGGTGGCCTAGTGGTTAAGTGCTACGGCTGCTAACCAAGAGGTCGGCAGTTCAAATCCGCCAGGCTCTCCTTGGAAACTCTATGGGGGCAGTTCTACTCTGTCCTATAGGGTCGCTATGAGTCGAAACCGACTCGACAGCAGTGGGTTTTTGGTTTTCACGTAAAAAAAAAAAATTTTTTTTTTTTTAATAACCCAAAGCCTGCTCCCTTCAACTCCTACCTGCTCTGACTGTAAAATGCCAACCTTCCCCCATCGTTGCCTCCTCCTCCTTCCCTCCGAGCCCCAAGGGCTATCATGGCCAACTCCCCCGCCATCTACTTGTCCACACCCAGAGCACTTGTCTGGATTCCTACAGTGGGGAGGCCTCTGGGAGAGGAGGAACAGGGTCACTTAGAGATCAGAGGGGGAGGGGAAAGTCAAATCTCTGTGACTCCGAGGAGGAAGGGAAGGATTTGTGTGTAAGAGAAGAGGAAGTGGTGTTTGTTTGCTCAGAAGGAGCAAGGGTGTTGAAAAGCGTGAAGGGTAGAATTACGGAGAATTTAGGTGATTTAAACTAAAGCAGTGGTTTCAAATTTTTTTGACCATGATCCACACGGTAAGAAACACATTTTACATTGCAACACGATCCACCGCACATGCAGACGCACACACATACACATAATCGAAACTCAAGTTGCACAGAATATTACCATTGCTGCATCTGATTCACCAATATTTTCTATTGTACGTATCATTTGTTCCCTATATGCTTGTGTTAACCTATTAATGGGCTCCTCACAACTCACTAATTGTTCATAACCCACAGATTGAAAAGCAATGGCCTGAAGAACGAACTTCTTACTGGATTCTAAATCTATGGGGAGTCAATAGTAAATAATTACAACAATAATAAATAATGATAGCTAACCAGCACAGTTCTAAGCACTTATACATACACAATTTTATTTAATCTTTCTTTTTTTTTTTTTTTTTTTTACCAGTTGCCAGATTTCAATTCAAGGCGACCTCATCAGTGTCAGAGTAGAACTGTGCTCCATAGGGTTTTCAATGCCTAATCTTTTGGAAGTAGATTGCCAGGCCTTTCTTCCCAGGCACATCTAAGTGGACTCAAACTTCCAACCTTTCAGCTAGCAGCCAGGCATTGTTAACCTAGGGACTCCGTAATACAAGGGCACTCAGTTAAATCTGGATTTCAGATAAACTGAATAAATATCTTTTACTAAAAATTATTTGCTATTTATCTGAAATTCAGATTTAACTGGCATGCTCTAGTTTATCTAGCAAAGGAGCTAGAGAGCACTTGCTTCTGGGCTCTGGTCACACCACTGCCTCTTGGGGTCCCTCCAGCCCAAGAAGGCTTTCTATCACCTCTGGAGACAATTTGCTTTATTAAAGTAAAGGACCTAGAGTGCCCCTGTCCCTACCCCCTACCCATTCCCTGACTGGACCCTGACTGATGCAGACCGTGAGAAACCTCCACTCCCCAATCCCTAAGTCCCTGATGTCAGAATAGGGTCCCTGAGTTAGCGGGGCAATTCTGAGTGTCCTCCCATCTCACTCAGCCCCTGCTCCATCAGCCCTTCGTTCCTCAGCAGCTCTTAATCCCCTCTTCCAGAAACCAGGCCAGGTGTCCTTTTAATTCTCAGGTGCACCTCCCCCCGCATAGCCTCGGGTAATTGCTTCCATGTGTCTGTCTGCCTTTGTCAAACAGCCTCCCCCTCTATCCCCCCCGCTCAGCCATCCGCCCACCTGCCTCCTTACTCACAGCTCCTTGTCTCTCAGAGCCCTTCCTGTGGCACGTTTGGCACGTCTCCTGCGTCTGCAGGCTCTCCTGCTCCCTCCCTGCCCCCTTTCAGGACACGACAAAGGAAAGAAAGGGGTGGCTCTTGTTGCATTCACTACTTTTATTAATGAACGCATGGACAGAAACAGCTGGCCGTGCGCACATTTCTGCTGAGCTGGGCTGTTGCAAAAGGAGGCAGAATCCTAGCATTTTGGCTTTGGAAGAGACCTTAGAAGCTAACAGAGCTCACTCCTGTACAGTTCAGGGGACTTTTCCCGAATCTTCGAAACCAGAAACATGGAGGGAGAGTCTCTCACCAGTCTTTAAGGCTGGGATGGGTGGTAGAGGTTACCCACTTCAGCCCTTGGAATCCAGGCAAGTAATTCTTTTCAGGGCCCAACTGGGGACTTGGCATCCTCAAAGCCCGTGGAGTGTATAGGGAGGCGGCTTAGCATAGGGCCACTCAGAGTGTGTGGCCAGTGGACCCGAGCTGCCCCATGTTTCATCACTACCCCATGATGAGATGAGCATAGAAACCAAGAGTTAGCCTTCAGAAACGTTTAGAGCAATTATATCGCTGCACCACCTGAGGGTGTGATCATTTTTCTGGTAACTAATTTCATTATTGTATTTGACAAGTGTTAGCCTGCAATTAGTTGCAGGGTAGAAAACTAGTCCTTGGCCACTGAAGCACTGTTTTAGAGAGTGGACTCTGGAACCGAGTCTGGGTTTGAAAACAGGATATATGTGCTAAGGAAAGTGATTTAACGTCTCTGTAACTCAGTTTCCTTATCTGTGAAAGGGGGATAATAACAGTTCCTACCTCATGGTAAGAATTATACGAGTTCACAAAGATAAGCACCAGGAGTGTCTGCCATATAGCGAGTAGCATATGTGTTGTTGTTGTTAGGTGCCATTGAATCCATTTCAACTCATAGCAACCCCGTGTGACAAATTAGAACAGCCCCATAGATTTTTCTTGGCTGATCTTTCCCCTATTGTGCTGCTCGTTTGGTTGGAACCTCTCCGTTAGCAGCCGAGCGCTTAACCATTTTGTCACCAGGGCTCGTTGGTATATGTGTTGTTGTTGTTAGGTGCTGTTGAGTTAGCTCCGACTCATAGCAACCCCATGTACAACAGAGCAAAACACTGCCTGGTCCCACTCCATCCTCACGATCATTGTTACGCTTGAGCCCATTGTTGCAGCCACTGTGTCAGTCCATCTCATTGAGAGTCTTCCTCTTTTCTGCTGACCCTCTACTTTACCAAGCATGATGTCCTTCTCCAGGGACTGATCCCTCCTGATAACATGTCCAAAATAATGTGTTAGCTGTTATTATTGCTAGATGCTTCTTGATTTTTGAGTTGACTAAGCCACCAAGATCACTGTCCATTGAGCTTCTTTCTGGGGGTATCTGAGAATATAGCATCTTTTCTCACTCTTTTTTTGTTTGCTGTTATAGTAATTACTGACCTTAAAGTTCTTTCCTTTCAGTGGGCACATTTCCATCCCTGCCCCCACATCTTTTTCCTTTCTACTCTACGCTTCATCTCTTACTCCGTCCCTCTTCCCCAATCTCTGCTCAACTGGCATTAGCACCTGTACAGCCTTTCTAAGGTACTTAGACCCTACGTGTGGTCCTGGAGTCTCCAAGCCTTTTCTCACCCTGGGTCCCCTACTTACTTGGACTAATATTAAAATTTACAGTAATATATAGAAATCTCTCTCGTGGTATGCCTCCCCTACAACTCAAGATCACACTCTCATCATTTCTCCATGGACGTGGCCACAGCTTTCTGTCTTCCCTACCTTCAAACTCTTTCTCCCCATACGGTGATGTACGTACATGATACAGATTTCTGACACTAATCTCTGTAAGTAAGTTCCATAATAAAGTCTCGTCTGATCAAACTGGCTTTTACTGTCTCTTTTTTTGGAATCTGACCTGTGCCCCTTGGAACCACTCCTGCGGCTGGTCTGGTAGGGTGCAACGCCACTACAGTGTGAATTTCCGGAGAAAGAATGCATCAAAATGGGTCACCAGCCAAGCCTGTCTCTAGGAAGGTGCTGAGCAGGAGGCCTCCAACCTCACAAAGCTTGGGCTTGCACACAAGAAAGCTCTGTCCTGTATCATGTACTCAGTCCTGCATCAGAAAGAGATGCAGGACTGGGCCCTGAAAGTTGCTCTCTATTTGGAGACATGAGAGATGTTCCTTCACTTTATCTATTCATTTAGCATATATTGATTAAGCTCGTACTGTAGGCTGAGATTTGGGGATATAAAAATGAATTGGAGTTTAAATTGAGAAGAACACATTCTTTTGTGGTTGGTTATGAGAGGGGGGAGGGAGGGAGGGTGGGAGAGGGTTATTTACTGATTAGATAGTAGATAAGAACTACTTTAGGTGAAGGGAAGGACAACACTCAATACAGGGAAGGTCAGCTTAACTGGACTGGACCAAAAGCAGTTTCCTGAATAAACCGAATGCTTCAAAGGTCAGCAGAGCAAGGGCAGGGGTTTGGGGACTATGGCTTCAGGCGACATCTAAGTCAATTGGCAAAAATAAATTCTATTAAGAAAACATTCTGCATCCCAGTTTGAAGTGTGGCGTCTGGGGTCTTAAATGCTAACAAGTGGCCATCTAAGACGCATCAATTGGTCTCAACCCACCTGGATCAAGGGAGAATGAAGAACAAGGTCACAAGATAAATATGAGCCCAAGAGACAGGAAGGGCCACATGAACTAGAGACTTACATCATCCTGAGACCAGAAGAACTAGGTGGTGCCCGGCCACAACCGATGACTACCCTGACAGGGAGCACAACAGAGAACCCCTGAGGGAGCAGGAGAACAGTGGAATGCAGACCCCAAAATCTCATAAAAAGACCAGGCTTAATCGTCTGACTAAGACTAGAAGAATCCCGGCAGTCATGGTCCCCAAACCTTCTGTTGGCCCAGGACAGGAACCATTCCCAAAGACAACTCATCAGACATGGATTGGACTGGACAGTGGGTTGGAGAGAGATGCTGATGAGGAGTGAGCTACTTGTATCAGGTGGACACTTAAGACTGTGTTGGCATCTCCTGTCTGGAGGGAAGATGGGAGGGTAGAGAGGGTTAGAAACTGGCAAAATGGTCACGAAAGGAGAGACTGGAAGGAGGGAGTGGGCTGACTCATTAGGGTGAGAGTAAATGGGAGTATGTAGTAAGGTTATATGTGAGAGACTGACTTGATTTGTAAACTTTCATTTAAAGCACAATAAAAATAATTACATATTTAAATCTTCTAATAAATAAATAAATAAATAAAAGATGAATTGGACTCCTGTAGTCCTTGTCCTCAATGACCTGAAAACCTAACAAAGCAGGCAGGGCATGTGAATTTAGGTGAGGGCAGTGTTAAAGATACACCCACGGCAATGTGGGGGCCCCTAACTCAGCTTGGAAACGGCTTCTTGGAGGTGGTAGAGATTCAGGAACTGAGCCTCAAGGACGAAGAGAGTTGGTTGGGCTAGAAAGGGCTTTCCTGGCCATTGGAATGGCCCAGGCAAAGGCACAGAGGCAGATACAACCTGGGTGCAGGAGGAACCGTTAGTGGTTTGGTATTGCTGGGAGGTCAAGTGTAAGACTGAGGATGGTGGGAAATGGTAGAAGGGGCTGGATCAAGAAGTAACTTTTAAGTCCTACTAAGAATCTGGAAGGGAGCAGTGGTGGTTCAGGGGTAGAATTCTCACCTTCCATGCAGGAGACCCTGGCTTGATTCCCAGCCTATGCACCTCCAGTACAGCCACCCCACATCTGTCAATGGAAGCTTGTATGTTGCTGTGATGTTGAACAGGTTCAGCAGAGCTTCCAGGCTAAGACAGACTAGTAAGAAAGGCCTAATGATCCACTTGTGAAAAACCAGCCAGGGAAAACCCTATGAATCATAATAATCCCATCCTGTTGTGCATGGTGTCACCATGAGTCAAAACTGACTTAATGGTAACTAACAGCATTGAAGATTTTAAGCAGAAGAGCAAATTGGATAAAAGTGCATTTTATGTAGAACACAGTGTGCGGTGAAAGAATTTGAAGGTAGGGAAGCCAGTTAGAAAGCTGTGGCCATGTCCACAGAGAAATGATGAAAGCATGATCTTGAGTTGTAGGGGAGGCATATGACAAGAGAAGTTCAAGAAAGGTTTAGTAGGTCTATACATGGAATGGAGCCCTGGTGGCACAGTAGTTAAGAGCTCAGCTGCTAACTTCAAGGTCAGCGGTTTGAATCCACCAACTGCTCCTTAAAAATCCTATGGGAAATTCTCATAAAAAGACCAGACTTAAGGGTCTGACTGAGACTAGAAGAATCCTGGCGGTCATGGTCCCCAAACCTTCTGTTGGCCCAGGACAGGAACCATTCCCGAAGACAACTCATCAGACATGGAAGGGACCAGACAATGGGTTGGAGAGAGATGCTGATGAAGAGTGAGCTACTTGTATCACGTGGACACTTGAGACTGTGTTGGCATCTCCTGTCTGGAGGGGAGATGGGAGGGTAGAGAGGGTTAGAAACTGGCAAAATGGTCACAAAAGGAGAGACTGGAAGGAGGGAGCGGGCTGACTCATTAGGGGGAGAGTAAGTGGGAGTATGGAGAAAGGTGTATATAAGCTTATATGTGACAGACTGACTCGACTTATAAACTTTCACGTAAAGCACAATAAAAATTATTAAAAAAAAAATCCTATGGGGACAGTTCTATTCTATCCTATAGGGTCATTACGAGTCTGAATCGACTTGATAGCTACAAGAATACATGGAATAACTAGGATACAATACAAACAATAATAGCAGTTTCCACCTATTTAACTTCTCTATATGCCAAGCATTATGTTGAGAGAATTTGGTCTTTAGTCCTGAGTTCCTGAGAGATAACCTAGGAAACCTTAGAAATTCCCCAGTGATTGAAATGTCTTTGATGATGGTTTCAGACCACACTTAACCTAACAGGTTATGCTAATGCGGCGTCTTAGTTATCTAGTGCTGCTATACCTGAAATAAAAGAGAGGTTTATTCTCTCACAGCCTGTAAGCTACAAGTCCAAATTCAGGGTGCTAGCTCCAGGGGTAGGCTTTCTGTTTCTGTTGGCTCTGGGGGAAGGTCCTTGTCATAAATCTTTCCCAGGGTGAGGAGCTTCTCGGTGCAGAGACCCCAGGTCCAAAGGACACGCTATGCTCCCGGTGTTTCTTTCCTGGTGGTATGAGGACATGTTGTCTCTCTACTCACTTTTCTCTTTTATGTCTCAAAAGAGGTTGGCTCAAGACACAGTCGAGTCTTGTAGATTGAGTTCTGCCTCATTAACATAACTGCTTATAATCCAATCTTATCAACATCATAGAGATAAGATTTACAACACACAGGAAAATCACATCAGATGACAAAATGGTGGACAATCACACAATACTGGGAATGATGGCCTAGCCAAGCTGACAGGCATTTTGGGGGGACACAATTCAATCCCAGACATAAGGTGACTCTTGAGTGGGGGCTGGCCAGGCCAGAAAGACCCACCTCCTGATATCAGCTGACCTCAGGAGAGAGGGGCATGATTCAGTCAATCATGACTATGTAATGAGACCCCAGTAAAGGCTCTGGACATGGAAGCTCCAGGGTCTTCCTGGTTAATGAAAACCCTCAATGCATGTGGGAGAGTACTCTGTCCCTTTTTGGGACATGAACTCTCCACTTTGGAACCTGCCCAGACCTTGTGCTATGCATCTTTTCATTTGTATCCTGTTTTGGCTGTAATAAAACTATAATTATAAGTGTAACATTTTCCATGAGTTCTGTTAGTCATTCTAGTGAATTATCAAAACCAAGGGAGTAGTTGGAGCCAGAGGGTCAGGAATGAGGGTGTCATGGGAACCCCTCACTTAGGGTTAGCATCTGACAAAGCGCTGATAAGGTCTGTGCACTGTAGTGAGGACTGGGTGTTTATGTAACATATCATTTAATGCTAATGTGTAGGGAGAACAATGTACCTACCTATGTGCAGGGGAGTCTATAAACATGGTTAATGGAGTGGTTTTTGTACTAGTCAATGAGTTTCAACTGATATTACTCTGAAATCAGGTGTTTGGTGTGTTTCCTGGCCCAGGTCACTGCTGGGTCAGGTACTCTGGTTCTTCCCAGAGTCCTTTGTGGGCAGGATCTATCTTGTATTGTTCAGGGCCCTCTCAACTGGCTTCTATTTTTCATCCCAGGTACAGTGACCATCTGACCCAGACTGAGGTCAGGCATTTCTGTCTTTGCCCTCATGACACGCACTTAGGCTACGAGACCACAGGTCCTGATTTGAGATTAGGTGCCATGGTAGCCCTGCCCACAGCTCTTGATTTCCTGCCCTTTCACCTTTTAGGAAAGATTTTCACAGATTGGATGAGAAAATAAAGGGAAGTATGCGGTGGTGTGTAAGAGTCACGTATTTATTCAGCAAATTGTGTGGTACCAGACCTGGTTATGTTCCAGGCTTATGATGGTGAGGGCAACAGACACAGTCCTTGTCTCCAAGGAGCTTACAGTCTAGTGGGGAAGAGAGATATTCACCAAATACTTGCACAAACACATGTGAAACTATAACCATGAGGAGGGCTACAGAGAGGTCCAGGGCACTCGGAGAGTTTGTAGGAGGGGCTTGACAGAGGACAGAGAGGACTTCCATGAGGCTGTGATGACTGAGAAGACATCTGAAGGGAGAGGCAACTAGTGAAAAGGGAAGGGGAGGGTGTCCCAGGAAGATAGGTCCCCTATGAATGGGCTTGGGCAAAGGGAGCGTGGCTGGTTGGAGAAGGGAGAATTCACTGTGATGAGGCTGGAGGGAAAGAGAGTCTTTATCCTAAAAGCAATGGGAAGCCACTGAAGGGTTTGAGTTGATCAGGTTTGTGCCCTGGCTGCAATGTGGAGAACCAATTGGAGCTGAGTCCTGTTTTCTTAATAGGAAGGTAGTGAGGAGATACCTCCTCTGGGGTCTGCCAGCCAACCGTCCCACTGTTTCCTGTTGCTCCCTCCCCATGTAAGCTCCACCAGGGCAGCAACAGTTGTCTGCTTTCTTTCCTGATTTAGCCCAAACAACTAAAACAGTGTCTGGTACATTATCAGGTGCCTCCAAATTACCTGAAAGCCTCAACAATTGCCAAATGCTTTGGGGCACGTTTATGTCATTCTCAGATCTTTCTTGAGTTAAGGTACAAGTCATCTTGGCTCCATTCACCAAAGGTCCAGGGGCCTAGCATGTGCTGATGGGGAGGATACAAAGGACCCCATTGTCTTAAAGGGAAGAAAGATGAGTAATCAAGGAAACAGCAAAGGCAGGATAGCAAAGGGTTCAGCTGTCTACAGTACAGAATGATGAGTTTATCAAACTTGATCTGTTGGAGTTCCTGGATTAAATCAAAGTCAGCAAAATTTCATTGGATACCTTTTTTCTGCAAGCTGTGTGACCCTGGGCAAATCACTGTAACATTTTAGAACCTCACCTTCCTAACCTGAAAAGCAGAGATGATAAGAACTGCTTTGTAGAGTTTTTGTGAGAATTAAATAAGTTAATTGTTATAAATTTTGTGAAAGGCTGACCACATAGCTGTGTCACTGTTCTCTTCCTCCTTCTCCTTCCTAGTCCTCCTCCTCCTTTCCTTGTTATTGTTGTTGCTAGCTTAGCCAGCCTCCCTGGTGTTTCTCCAGAAAACCGTTAACCCGTTGCCAGCCAGTTGATTCCAACTCATGGCGACCCTATAGGACAGAGCAGAACTGCCACATAACGTTTCCAAGGCTTTAATCTTTATGAAGCAGACTGCCACATCTTTCTCCCATGGAGCAGCTCGTGGGTTCAAACCACTGACCTTTTGGTTAGCAGCCGAGCACTTTGATCACTGCGCCACCAGGGCTCCTTAGAAAAGCATTAACCATGGTTAAATAAATAAAACCCTGCTGCTACTCCCTTACAATTATGTAGAGTTGCCCACGTGAGAAGCAACTCAATTGCATCTTGGAGTGTAGGTCCTGGTGACTTTTGGTTTGGGGTTTGTATTTGAAAAGATGTTTATTTTCTCTGTCCTCATTAACTTAATAGGTACAGTGTCTCTCTAATTAGAAATCACTCTGGCCTCTCATTGCACCCCTGGTGAAGCTACTCAGGAGAATGGCACCCACCCAGCCCTTGGGGGTCCCCCCCATCCAGGCCACTTGAAAGGGAATTTCACATAGTCCTCTGAGCCAATATGTGAAGTCGAATCATTTGAAACAAGCCCTCCAAACTGGGTGGAAAATCTCTCCAGCCATTTTTATGTGAGGTGGAAACAGAAAATGTTACTTTTATAGGAACGACCCCTCCAGGGCTTCATAATCTAGTGGAGAACGTGGGGCAGGCCTGGGATGTGTGCTACAGGAAAGGCTGCCAGCTTCCGGGAAAGGTCACATTAAATTCCTGTCTAGCCTTCAGAGCGACCGAGAAGCACCTCAGGAGACAGAAGGTAACAGGGCCCAGCCCTTTCCCACGTCCTCACCAAGGCAGTTTGGGTGAGCAAAGGCGGACTGACTGGCTGTTGAAATGCACGCACTCACATCACACTGTGGCCAGAAGCCACTGGGGCCCAATGGGATGGGGACAGAGTCATAAACAACTCCACTGGCTACATCACACCGTGCTTATCTTGGCAAATATTGACTCTGGAGGATCAAACATGAGGCCTAAAAAACAATAATATTTTCCCCCAGAGAGAAGGTCCTGTTCCGTGCAGCCACCACCAAGTGGGGTGGGTGGGCAGCCACAGGAGACACACCTGCAAGGTAAAGGTCTCTGCACAGAGGTGCTGTGCTGGCTTAGTGGATGCCCTTGAAATTGTTATGGCCAGGTAAAGAGAGGTGGGGCTTGGGGTGCAGTCAGGTGGCCCTGAAGAATACTACCAGTTACCCGTTGCTGCTGAGTCAGTTCTGACTCATGGTGACCCCCGTGTGTCAGAGTAAAACTGTGCTCACTAGGGTTATCAGTGGCTGATTTTTCTGGAAGTTGATTGCCAAGCTTTTTTTCCAAAGCACCTCTGGGCAGATTCAAACTTCCAGCCTTTCAGTTAGCAAACAAGTATGTTCATTGTGCCACTCAGGGACTCCTGAAGAATACCGGGCACTCCATATTACTGGACACTCTGTATTCTGAAACAGAATTTTCAAAGTTACAGGATTGCTTCAAGAGGCAAGTGCTTCACAGTACAGGCCCAGCTTCAGGTTTGGCAATGTGAAAATGGTGTGGCGGGGGCGTCTGACTTCCTCTAACTTCACAAGACAGACGGAGAATCAAGATCAACAACCAAGACTGACTCCAATGAGGTGGAGGTCAGACATGCCTCCACCCTCCAACCTTTTTACCAGTGCTGACACCAACTGTCCCTCCCACGGCATTCTCTACTTCTCTGCTGGGTTCGATAATTTGTTACAATGGTCATACAGAACTCACAAATACTCATGATTATGGGGTTTATTAGGGAAGTAACAGGTTACAATTCAGGGTCAGAAATGCTCCAGGATACAGTTCTTCAATTAGGAGAGCCTCTTCTCAGCCGTGCCTCCAGACACTCCTCTCTCTGGCCCCTCAGCCTTTGCCTTGCTCAAACAAGTGTTACAAAGCTCTTTTAGCTTTGCCATTAAGTGCCCAGAGGCACCCTACTCTGCCAGTAAGCCTCGTGCCTAAAGGCGCTCAGCTTTCTTGCTTTTGTGGGCTGGGAAGCCCCACTGCAGCCGTCTTGCACTGGCCTCCTGATTCCTGCTATCTCGTACCATCTTTCTTGCTGTCTTCTGTGTTACAGCTTCTCTATCTGTCTCCTGGATCTAGGAGGTTCTCAGCATAGGTATCCCAGGTCCAAAGGGTGCACTCCGCTCTTGGATTTTCTTTCTTGGTGGTGTTGAGATTCTCTCTTCCTGCCTCTGGGATGGCTCATTTTCAGCCTAGTGGGATGGCGAAACTGACCAATTCCCTCGTGAGGGTTCCATACACCTTATTTACATGATCCTACCCCCACAAGGGTGCCATGCACCTTATTTACATTATTAGCAAGCTATCCAATCCCTTTGGTGGGCTACAAGCACGTCATTTGCATAGCCCCACCCAATCATTTGGTGGGAGTTACGAAGACTATGGCTAGAAGGGCCATATTAAGTAATTCACTCTACTGCAAGGCAAACATTTAGTTGAGCCCGTGCTGGGCTAGGCATCCTGCCAAAGGTTTTGATGAAGTGATCCTGCTCAATCCCTACCCATTTTGCAGATGAGGAAACTGAGTTTCCAAGCAGCTAAGTGACTTGTACAAAGTCCCACTGTGGGTTACCCCAGCACGCCTGGAATTGGAACCCCCAAATAACTACCTTTAAAGTATGTTGTGCTCATTCTGGTTGTATTAAACTATGAATTTCTTTGAGTTATGATTCCAATGTCCCTTTACACACTGAAAGTCCAGAGAGCAGGCTTCTGGACAAAGAGTAGGAACTGAGGTCATTGACCTGGCTGAGCCTCCAGTTTGTTTATTATTTTGTAAAGATGTGGATGGAAATAATTATTGATTCTCCACTTTGGCCCATGGGCAGGAGGCACAATTTGGAAAGTGCTGGCGAGATGTCTAATGCTGCCCCCCCAGCCATGCAGTGGGTGTGAGCGTGTGTGTGTGTGTGTAGGTGTCTGGTCGTTGTGACCCCCAAACCTTCCCTTCTGCCCAGTCCTCAGATGATGATACCTTAGAGTCCTTTGCCTGCTTATTATCATTACGACATAGCAGAGTCACTACAGATTTCTCTGCAGAAGAAAAGAGCTGGTTCATAGAAGGAAGTCTCCAGCAGGTGGTGCGGGGTGATGACAGATAATATCCTTAATGAAGGTAACAACAAGGGAGGAAAGGAGGCAAAGAATGCAAAGAGAAAGAGAGACTAACCCCGAGATGAGCTAGAGTGTGACAGACAGCAACAACAAGAGATAGAAATAGTTGCACTGTGAGGAGAAGCAGAGAGGAGACAGAAACACTTTACAGAAAGTGAGGAAGAGACGTTTCACGGGGGGGCGGCAGCAGGGAAGATGTGGAGTGAGAGACAGTTCATACCCAGAGGCTGTGCCAGAGGGGGGCAATGGGAGGCTGTGGGGAGGACTTCAGAGCAGCAGAGGGTGCTGAGCACTGGGGACACCCAGAGACACAGCACCGTCACTAACGGCCTTGCAGCCTGGTCAATGGCCAGCGGCCTCCAGAAAAAGAGTTTCCAACAGGCACCAGCCCTCCAGGACTGCAACTCAGGGGGAAGGAGGCAGTGAAATGTAGGAGAGGGAAAAAAGACTCTAGAAATTCTCACAATCAAGGATCCAGAGCTCTGATTGCTAACACCCCTCCAGGAAGTCTTCCCAGTCCATTTTTTAGGCTGCAGCGTTACCCAGCATTCATCCAGAGGCTCACAAGACCCTTGCTTTGCATTCATAACCAACCAATTGGTGTTCAAGTGGATTCCGACTCATGGAGACCCCATGTGTCCCAGAGTAGAACTGTGCTCTAGAGGGTTTTCAATGGCTGGTTTTTCAGAAGTAGATTGCCAGGCCTTTTTTCTGAGGCACCTCTGAGGCACTGCTAACTTTTGGTTAGCAGTCAAGTGCATTAACCGTTGGCACTACCCAAGGATTCCATTGCATTCATAGCTGCATAGAACCAGGGTTATAATTCTCTACACCAAGAAAACCGAACCCATTGCTGTCGAGTTGATTCCAACTCACAGCGACCCTATAGGACAGAGTAGAACTGTTCCATAGAGTTTCCAAGGAGTGGCTGGTGGGTTTGAACTGCCGACCTTTTGTTTAGCAGCTCAGCTCTTAACAACTGTGCTACAAGGGCTCCTAATTCTCTATAGGTTCTTTTGTGTTTTTCATGTGGGTGTATATTGTTTCTTTTAATAGCCCGTACATTTCTCTACTATTTCTGTTATAGCTCTTTCACAGTGTCTAGTATAGGACTCCTATTCTTTCAAGCACATGCAGAACTCTTCATTCCTTCTCCTTTTAGCGATTTATACTTTAAAACAACTCCAAGTTTATTAAATTTTATGCCTTACTCCTGGCCATGTCTTCTATTATGAATTCCGTTTGGTAGCTCTTTGTACTGTTCATTGCCCTTCATGAGGTATTTATCTCATGAAGATAAGGCAGGCATTATTGTTGCCATTTTACAGATGAAGAATCTGAGCCTCAGGGACCAGCCTAAGTTTTTTTTAACTCAGCCAAAAGATTGAAATATCCTTTACATGCCATGCCAACATACGGTACGCAAGATGATTTCAGGTGGTATTCCAAGGAACACTTTGTATTTGAAAAGTTACATATTTTGATTTCATGTGTAAGAAGAAAAACAGCACATTAAACCTGTGCTTTCAAGGATATTATTGCTTGCAATAAGGCTAAACTTGTTTAAATAAAATAAGTGAGTTGATTTAAAGGCAAATATTAAGGAAATAACAATTGAGATGGTTCAAAGATATGGCAAAAATTAGGAGGAGGTCCTTGAATGACTGATGTTTGGAAAACACAGTTTGGGATTAGCTCTGTACACAGCTTGTTCAGTGGTGTCTTCTTGCCTGACTATAGCCAGGATAAAGAGGTAGGAGTGCCAAGTGGAGTGACCAGAGCTCAGAGAGTGGAACTATAGAATCATCCAATGGCCTTGAGTGATGAGTTTCCTTTCTTTGGGCTACACTTCTATTTATGCGAAGGGGAAACATCCTGGCTGCTCACATCTAGATATGTTAGGAGAATGGGGTACTTTCTGTCTACTGTGATAAAACCTGACAGAAGCATGTCTGGAGAGAAGGTGGTGTTTTAGAGGAGTCAGGGAGACCAGTCCCTGCCCACACAGAACTGTCAGTGTCATGGGGCAGATAGAGGAGATGGAGGTAGAACACACTAATGAGCCCAAAGAAACATAAACCTAGGTCTTAGAACAGCTTGGATGGAGCTCTATCCCTGAGTGGGAGCGTTAGGAGTAAAGGACAGGGCTAGATGAGGTTTGTCTGGGAAGGCTTCAAGAAGGTGCTCCGCAAGGATTGAAACAAGAATACACATTAGGAGAACCAAGGCTTCCAACCCAGTTGGGTTTGGTTCAAGCCCCTGCTGAAAATTTGCATTTCTGACAAGTTCCTGCTGAAAATTTGCATTTCCGTTCCAGATGTACTGAAGCAGAATCTTCATTTTAACAAGATTCCCAGGTGATTCTTAAGTATAACTTCCGGGGGAACTTCTTAGAAATGCAAATTCTCAGCAGGGGTTCGAACCAGACTGAACCGGTTCAAAGCCCTGAGGAGAACCTTCCTCCCTCAGAGTGCTTCCCTAATCCTCAAACTGTCCCATAAAGAATACCTAAATTGAGGGTCCTGGTTTTCCCCTAGGGGGATGTTTCTTTGCTACCTCCATCCCCCCAGTGACCCACTTTCCAAATTGAATTATTTCATCATTTCCTTGCATATACCTCCCCAGCCCCCCATCTCGGCTCAGCAATTGCAGCCTCGCCAGCTGGCTTCTGATTGGAGGAGAGAGGCTGCAGGTTAATTACAGAGCAAAGGAGAAACAAGGCTTGCCTGTAAAATTGTACTGTGTCCTCTACACATCCTTCTCCCAGGCAAGAGGCAGAGGGGTATAGTTCAAACTCATTTTTCACAACCACCCAGCAGCAATTTTGTAAGACAGCAAATGTGCCTCCAGCAACTTCTTGCTTTACATGACTCCCGCTGAGGCAACAGATTTCTCGGAAAGGGGAGCGGGGCTGGAGAGTGTGTCTGTGAATTGGGGAGAACAGAGTGGGACACATTTGGGGAAGAGGGAAGGTCTGTGCACTCTGCTGGACACCTAGATTCTGCAGTCTGCATGGTAACCCCCTTTGCCATGAACTTGAGTTTCAGCTGTACGAAGGGTTCAGCTTGTTGTTGTTGTTGTTTTCTATGGTGCTGTCGATGGGGGAGGTGGGTGCCTGTGGGGGGTGGAGAGGAAGGCCAGCTGAGCAAATGACTTTGTGATTCCACATTACCAGGGCCTTGGAAAAGCTGGCTGGGTCGCTTCCCTTCCTTTGTTTATTTAGCCTTGCCTGCTTCTCGGTGGCCTCAAGAGGGTGAGGGTGGGGTTAATGGCAAGATGAGATAATTAAGGGGGCCTGAACAAGTTTGCTCAGACAGTATTGTGTGGCTGAGATCCATTGAGCAAGCAACAAAGAGAGGAGAGAGAGAACCCCTGGGAAGAGAGGGGGAGAGAGAGAAACCAAGCATAAACAATTCTAAAACTAAACGTGAAAACTCAAAAACAAAAAATATGTCAGAGTAGAGAGGGGCCAAAGGTGACCCGCCTTCAGAACGCCTATGAAAGTATATGAAGTCTTTCCCCAAGTTGGGAGCCAGGGGTGGGGGAGCAGGGGGCTTGCTGGGAGGGAAGGGGAGGGGGCGCCTGCAGGCAGATTTAGGATTAAGAAGTCGGCTGTGTTTCGGGGGCTCCCCCATCGGAATAAGATGGGCTATTGTTTGCCAGGGCCTGAAAGGTTTATTTAACGATTCCAGATAGAGTGTCGCCAAACAGATGTAGTCTTGTTCCTCGAAAGAAAAGCCACATCGAAGAGGAGGGGGTAGGCCCATATGATGGAGGCAGCAGCCCCGCTCAAATTTTTCACAGATGCTGCACCCTGCTTGAAACCTTTTTCAGGCAACCTAGTTCTCTCCCACTCAGACCCATTGCATCTGTCCTGCCTCCCTCTACCTCCTGTCCCTCCTTTTTTCTCCAAGCAGTCTCAGGGAGGGCCCTTTCTAGCTCCGAGACTTGCCCCAGATGAACACAGCGTCTGCCACGGCCTGGCCAGCTGCTGTCTGGTGATCTTGGGGACCGGGAACACCCCACAGTGGGATTCTGGCAGGGAATGGGGACCTAGAGAGTGGGAACAGAGAGGGAGGGTTGTATAGATTGAATTGTGTCCCCCCAAAAGATATGTTGAAGTCCTAACTCCTGGGACCTGTGAGTGTGGACTTCTTTGGAAATAGGCTCTTTGAAGATGTGATCAGTTAACATGAGATTATACTGGTGTGGTGTCCTTATAAAAGACAAGGGACACAGAGAGACAAAGGAAGGACAGTCATGTGAAGATACATCTATAAGCCAAAAAACACCTGGGGCGACCGGAAGCTGGGAGAGACAAGAAAGGATCTCCCCTGGAGACTTTGGAGGGAGCACGGCCTGGCCTTCTTGCCTCCAGAACTATAAGGCAATAGATTTCTGCTCTCGTAAGCCACCCTATGTACCACAACGCAAATATTGCCCAACAGAGTACTGGGAGATGAGCCCCTTAGGTTGGAAGGCACTTAAAATATGACTGGGGGAAAAAGTAAAGTCAACCTTAATGACTTTAATGGAGTAAAGCCTTGGGACCTTCAGTTGCTGATACGGCATGACTCAAAAGGAGA
The DNA here is from genome assembly GCF_030014295.1 of Loxodonta africana. NCBI lineage: Eukaryota > Metazoa > Chordata > Mammalia > Proboscidea > Elephantidae > Loxodonta > Loxodonta africana. The sequence continues at coordinate 29,747,226 of NC_087347.1, read as the reverse complement.
AGTAACAGCAGCAAAACTGGCCTGGTGGTGCAGTGGTTAAGAGCTCGGTGGCTAACCAAAAGGTCAGCAGTGCGAATCTACCAGCCTCTCCTTGGAAACCCTATGAGGCACTTATGAGTTGCTATGGGTTTATGGTATTTTATTACAGCAGCCCTAGGGAACTAAGACAGAAAGGGTGGGTGTTGGAGACTGCTGGGAAAACCAAATTCCACTTCTTTGACACCAAATGTAATGATCGATTGCAATCAGTTCTATTCTGTTTTGTTCCCAACTCAACTGCACGTGCAGTACTTCTTCCTCTGACCCTAACCACTCAGAGCTCGGTCAGATCTCACAAGACAAAGAGCACAGTCCTCCAGGCTGCCAAGTCTGCCCAAGATGTCAGGTGGGAGCTGCAAGCTTAGGGGTTCCCATGACACTGTCACTTCGGATCTGCTGGCTACAAATTTGGGGGTTTCCCACTACCTCCTCAGGATACCAGCCATAGGCTTGGGGGTCTACAGGGCCTTTCTCATTTCTGACTTGGTGGCTCCTGCTAGTCCTTCTGTTTGATAATTCACTAGAATGATTAACAGAACTCATGGAAGTGTTACACTTACAGTTACAGTTTTATTATAGTAAAAAAAAGGATACGAATGAAGAGACGCATAGTACAAAGTCTGGGAGGGCTCCCATATGGTGTATCTACGTCCCAAAACGGGATGTACTACCCTCCCACGTGTATGTCTTTCATCAACCAGCAAGTCCTGGAGCTTCTTTCATCAACTTGGAGCTTCTGTGTCTAGAGCCTTCACTGAGGCCTCATTACATGGGCATAATTGATTGAATCATGCCTGAGGTCAGCTGATATCAGGAGGTGGGTCTTTCTGGCCTGGCCAGCCCTCATTAAGAGTCACCTTATTAACATAACCTGTTAGGTTAGGTGAGGTCTGGAGCCCTCATCAAAAACATTTCAATCACAGGGGAATTTCTAAGGTTTTAGAGGTTCTGTCTCAGGAATCCAGGACAAAGAAGATCAAATTCTCTGGGTAAGGTTAAATTCTAAACCTCACAGGCCACTCCCTAGTCTTTGGCCATGTTGTTTTTGTTAGGTGCTGTCGAGTTGCCTGCGACTCATAGTGACTCTATGCACAACAGAAGGAAATGCCGCCTGGTCCTGCGCCATCCTCACAATCTTTGCTATGCTTGAGCCCATTGTTGTAGCTGCTGTGTCAGTCCATCTTGTTGAGGGCCTTCCTCTTTTTCACTGACCCTCTACTTTACCAAGCATGATGTCCTTCCCCAGGGACAGGTCCTTCTTGATAACATGTCTAAAGGCATCAATTCTACTTCAGTCTTCCTTATTCATTATCTAGCTTTCCCATGCCTGTGAGAAGATTGAAAATACCATGGCTTGGGTCAGGCACACCTAAGTCCACAAAGTGACATCCTTGCTTTCCAACATTTTGTTATTGTTGTTAGGTGTCGTCGAGTTGGTGACCCCATGCACAACAGAACAAAACACTGCCTGGTCCTGCACCATCCTCACAATTGTCGCTACGCTTGAGCCAATTGTTGCAGTGACTGTGTCAATCCACCTCATTAAGGGTCTTCCTCTTTCTCACCGACTCTCTATTTTACCAAGCATGATGTCCTTCTCCAGGGACTGATCCCTCCTGATAACATGTCCAAAGTATGTGAGATGTAGTCTCACCATCCTTGTTTCTAAGGAGCATTCTGGTTGTACTTCTTCCAAGACAGATTTATTCGTTCTTTTTGCAGTCCATGGCATATTCAATATTCCTCACGAACACCACAATTCAGAGGCATCAATTCTTCTTCAATCTCCCTTATTCATTGTCCAGCTTTCGCGTGCATATGAGGCGACTGAAAAACACCACGGCTTGGGTCAGGCAGACCTTAGTCCTCAATGTGACATCTTTGCTTTTCAACGCTGTAAAAAGGTCTTTTGCAGCAGATTTTCCCAATGCAATGCACCTTTTGAATCCTTGACTGCTGCTTCCTTGGGCATTGATTGTGGATCCAAGTAAAATGAAACCCTTGACAACCTCAATCTTTTCTCCATTTATCATGATGTTGCTTAATTGGCCCAGTTGTGAGGATTTTTGTTTTATGTTGAGGTATAATCCATACTGAAGGCTGTGATCTTTGATCTTCATCAATAAGTGCTCCAAGTTGTCTCCTTGTTCAGCAAGCAAGGTTGTGTCATCTGCATAACGCAGGTTGTTAAGAAGTCTTCCTCCAATCTAGTCCAGCTTCTTGGATTATTTGCTCAGCGTACAGATTGAATAGGTATGGTGAAAGGATACAACCCTGACGCATACCTTTCCTGACTTTAAACCATGCAGTATCTCCTTATTCTGTTTGAACGACTGCCTCTTGATCAATGTACAGATTCTGCATGAGCACAATTAAGTGTCCTGGAATTCCCATTCTCTGCAATGTTATCCATAATTCGTTATGATCCACACTGTGAATGCCTTAGCATAGTCAATAAAACACTGGTAAACATCTTCCTGATACGTTTTCTGCTTTCAGCCAGGATTCATCTGACATCAGCAATGATATCTCTGGTTTCGTGCCCTCTCGTAAATCTGGCTTGAATTTCTGGCAGTTTCCTGTCAGTGTACTGAATGATCTTCAGCAAAATTTTGCTTGTATGTGATATTAATGATATTGTTCAATAATTTCTACATCCAGTGGGATCGCCTTTCTTGGGAATAGGCATAAATATGGACTTCTTTCAGGTGATTGGCCAGGTAGCTGTCTTCCAAATTTCTCGGCATAGATGAGTGAGCACTTCCAGCAATGCATCCGTTCATTGAAACATCTCAATCGGAGATGTTTCAACACTTTAAAGCGTTCTTTTGCAGCAGACTTGCCCAAGGCAATACGCCGTCTGATTTCTTGACCGCTGCTTCCAGGGGCGTTGGTTGTGGATACAAGTAAAATCCTTGACAACTTCAATCTTTTCTCCTTTTATCATGATGTTTCTTATCGGTCCGTTTGTGAGGATTTTTGTTTTCTTTTTGTTAAGGTGCAATCCGTACTGAAGGCTGTGGTCTTTAGTCTTCAGTAAGTGCTTTCAGCAAGCTAGGTTGTCTCGTCCACATATTGCAGGTTGTTAAAGCATTTTCCTCCAGTCCTGATGCTGATGCTGAGCTCTGTCTTCTTCATATACTCTACCTTCTTGGGTTATTTGCTCAATGTACAGATTGAATAAGTATGGTAAAGGGATACAACCCTGACACACACCTTTTCTGACTTTAAACCACACAGTATCACCTGGTTCTGTTTGAACAACTGCCTCTTGGTCTATGTAGAGGTTCCTGACGAGCACAATTAAGTGTTCTGGAATTCCCATTCTTCACAAGGTTATCCATAATTTGTTATGCTCCACACAGTCAAATGCCTTTGCATAGTCAATAAAACACAAGTAAACATCTTTCTGATATTCTCTACTTTGGCCATAGTTCTTTTTATATGCTTCACACTTGAAGGATTACTCCTACTGCGCCCTTCATTTACTGCTATTTATATGATTATCTGGAGCCCTGGTGGTACAGCGGTTAAGAACTGTGCTGCTAACCAAAAGGTTGGCAGTTCGAGTCTACCAGCTGCTCCATGGAAACCCTATGGCGCAGTTCTACTCTGTCGTATAGGGTCATATGAGTCAGAAATCAACTTGATGGAAATGAGTTTTTGGATTGGTTATATAATTATCTAGATCCAGTTGTTCCTCAAGCCAGTTACTTATTACATCCTGAGGAGGCTTTAACTCAATTTCCCAATACATTTGACCATCAATACCTGTATTATAATCCAATCAATGATACCAATGTTATATCATATGGCAGAACGATAGAAGGAACTGGCATATTACTAGAGTCCCAGTCAGTCATTAGCAATTAGTCCAGTCGATCATCATATCAGATGAGCGAAGCATATCCAAGGCAAGGCCGTTCAAATTTGCTTCAGGCTTCTATTGGATCTTGACAGGTTCTAAAAGCAGGGGTGATCTAAGCAATATATACCTTCACTCTTTCGGACATCTGGTATAACTGTGCTAAAAGACAGTAGCATCTCTTGCTCAGAGCCTCTTTTGAGATGTTAATATAATTTTTGGATTTCCCTTGTTCCTCTTTTGTCTTCTTTTTTCACGATCCAACTTTTGTATACATCTGACCATGGCTTGGATGAAACTCACCTTAGCTATCAAAACGACATCTTTGCTTTTTAAAAAGTTTAAAGGATCTGTTGTAGTAGATTTTCTCAAAGCAAAGACTAAGACAGACCTGGTGAAGAAAGAAAGGCCTGGTGATCTACTTCTGAAAACCCTATGCATCTCAGCAGAATCTTGCCCAATATGGTACTAGGAGATGAGCCCCTCAGATTGGAAGACACTCAAAATACGACTGGGGAAGAACTGCCTTCTCAAAGTAGAGTCAACCTTAATCACATGGATGGAGTAAAGCCTTTGAACCTTCATTAGCGGATATGGCATGACTCAAAAGGAGAAACAGCAGCAGCAAGCATGCATTAGTAATTGGAACATAGAATGTACAATGTATGAAACAATAAAAATTGGAGCTTGTAAAAAATGAAATGGATGGTCCAGACTGGAAAAAACAAAACAAAACTAACCCTTGTACGCTAATGTTTATAGCAACATTATTCAGAATAGCCAAAAAGTGGAAACAGCCTAAGTGTCCATAAACAGATGAATGCACAAATACAATGTGGTACATACATACAATGATGGAATGTTGTTGTTGTTAGTTGCCGTCTCTTGGGGACCCCATGTGTACAGAGTAGAATTGCTCCATAGGGTTTTCAAGCTGTGACCTTTTGGAAACAGATCGCCAGGTCTGTCTCCTGAGGTGCCTCTGGGTGGTTTCAAACTGCCAACCTTTCTTAATCAGTCATAAAGAGAAATGAAGTCCTGATACATGTGACCACATGGGTGAACCTTGAAAACATTACGCTGGGTGAAATAAGTAAGTCACAAAAGGATAAATATTGTATAATTCCACTTAAATATCTAGAATAGGCAAATGTACAGAGGCCAAAGTTCATTAGTGGTTACCAGAGGTGGGAGGTAGGAGGAAAGGGGGAGTTATAACTTAGGGAGCACTGAGTTTCTCTTTAATGTGATGGAATAATTTGGAAATGGAGAGTGGTAATGTTACTATAATATAAACATAATCAATGTCATTGAATTGTACGTGTAAAACATGGTGAACTGGCAAATGTTTTGTCATATATATTTTTACCACAATAAAAAAATTATGAACAGAAAAAAATGAAATGTAACAATTGAAGATCGATATCCCAGGTGTTAACAACAGCTACAAAAAAATCCCAAAACCCATTGTCATTGAGTCGATTCTGACTCACGGTGACTCTAAAGGACAGAGAAGGACTGCCCTATAGGGTTTCCAAGGAGCAGTTGGTGGATTTGAACTGCTGACCTTTTGGCTAGCAACCAAGCTCTTAACCACTGTACCACCAGGGCTCCATCCCAGATGTTAGTGAGCTTAAACTGGCCATTTTGAATGAGACAATCACATGGCCCACTATGCTGGGAACAACAAATTGAAGAGGAATGGCGTTGTACTCATTGTCAAAAAGAACATTTCAAGATCTATCCTGAAGGTCAATGCTACCAGTGATAGGTTAATATTAATATGTCTACAACAAAGACCAGTATTACGATTATTTATTCAAATTAAAGCACCAACCATGAATGCCAAAGATGAAGAAATCAAAGATTTTTACAAACTGCTGCAGTCTGAAACTGGTCAAACATGTAATCGAGATGTACTGATAATTACTGGTGACTGGAATGTGAAAGCTGGAAATAAAGAAGAATCAGTAGTTGGAAAATATGGCCTTGGTGATAGAAATGACGTAGGGGATCACATGATAGAATTCTGCAAGACCACTGACTTATTCATTGGAAATATTTTTTTCAACAACATAATTGATGACTATAAATGTAGACCTTGACAGATGGACTATAGTTATCAACTCAACTACATCTGCGGAAAGAGATGACGGAGAAGCTCAATATCACCAGTCAAGAAAAAGCCGGGGGTTAACTGTAGAACAGACTTGATTAGGCCCCTTTAATATTGGGGAACCAACAGGAGCTCCCACTGGTTCACCTAACTTCCATAGGGCTTCATTAAAGTCTCTGTTTCAACCCCATCAATGCCCACTTATTCATCTTGTTATCAATAACCATCTAAAGACATCTACCCTGCAAAAAAGCCCCAGGTAAGTAAAGCAAAATTGAAGAAGAAGAATAAAGTAAGGGAACTTGCACTACCTGATCTCAGAACCTACTATACAGCCACGGTAGTCAAAACAGCCTGGTACTGGTAGAATGACAGATACATTGACCAATGGAACAGAATTAAGAACCCAGGTGTAATCCATCCACCTGTGGTCACCTGATCTTTGACAAGGGCCCAAGTCTATCAAATTGGGGAAAGACAGTCTTGTTAACAAATCGTGCTGCCAAAACTGGATGTCCACCTGCAAAAAAAATGAAACAGGACCAATATCTCACACCATATACAAAAACTAACTCAAAAGGGATCAAAGACCTAAATATAAAGCCCGAAACCATGAAGTTCGTAGAAGGAAGGATAGGATCAACGCTAGAGGCCCTAATACATGGTGTTAACAGGATATAAACCACAACTAACAACACACAAGCTCCGGAGGATAAGCTAGATAACTGGGATCTTCTAAAAATTAAATGCTTATGCTCATCAAAAGACTTCACCAAAAGAGTAAAAAGAGGACCTACAGATTGGGAAAAAATCTTTGGCTATTACGAATCAGGCAAAGGTCTAAGTCTCTAAAACTACAAGAAAATCTAACACCTACACAACAAAAAGACAATCCAATTAAAAACTGGGCAAAGGAAATGAATAGATACTTCACCAAAGGAGACATTCAAGCGGCCAACACACACATGATGAAATGCTCCTGATCTCTAGCCATTAGAGAAATGCAAATCAAAACCACAATGAGATACCATCTCACCCAAGCATTATGGGCATGAATCAATAGAACAGGGAATAACAAATGTTGGAGAGGCTGTGGGGAGATCGGAACTCTTATGCACTGCTGGTGGGAATGCAAAATGATACAACCATTTTGGAAAATGATATGGTGCTTCCTTAGAAATCTAGAAATAGAAATACCATATGATTCAGCAATTCGACTCCTGGGAATATATCCTAGAGAAATAAGCGTCATCACACGAATAGACTATGCACACCCATGATCACTGAAGCGTTGTTCACAGTATCAAAAAGATGGAAACAACCTAGATGCCCATGAACAGATGAATGGATAAACAAACTATGGTACATACACACAATGGAGTATTACGCATTGATGAAGAACAATGATGAATCTGCAAAGCATCTCATAACATGGATGAATCTGGAGGGCATTATGCTGAGTGAAATAAGTCAATCACAAAAGGACAAATATTGTATGAGACCACCACTGTAAACACTCATGGAAAGTTTATATACAAAAAGAAAAAATCTTTAATGTTTATGAGGGAGGGGAGGGATGGGGGCGGAAAAACTTTGGTGAAGGGTAAGACAGTACACAATACTGGGGAAGCTAGCACAGCCTGCACAAGGCAAGGTCATGGTAACTCCACAGACACATCCAAACTCCCTGACGGACCGAATTGCAGGGCTGAGGGCTGTGGGGATCATGATCTCGTTGAACACTTAGCTCAACTGGCATAACATAGTTTATAAAAAATATGTTCTACAGTCTACTTTAGTGAGTAGTCTCTGGGGTCTTAAAAGCCTGTGAGTGGCCATCTAGGATGCTTCACTGGTCTCACCCCTTCGGGAGCAAGGAAGAATAAAGAAAACTAAAGATAAAAGGGAAAGATTAGTCCAAAGGACTGATGGACCACATCCACCATGGCCTCTTCCAGACTGAGGCCAGTAAAACTAGACAGTGCCCAGCTACCACCACTAACTGCTCTGGATAGGGATCACAATAGAGGGTCCTGGACAGAGCTGGAGAAAAATGTAGAACAATATTCTGACTCAGAAAGGAAGACCAGACTCGCTGGCCTGACAGAGACTGGAAAAATCCAGAGTATGGCCCCTGGACACCTGTTCAGGTCAGTAATGAGGTCATTCGTGAGGTTCACCCTTCAGCCAAAGATTGGACAGGCCTATGGAACAAAGCAAGACTAAAGGGGTGCACCAGCCCTGGGGCAGGGACTGGAAGGTGGGAGGGAACAGGAAAGCTGGTAATAGAGAAGCCAGGGTTGAGAATGGAGAGTGTGGACATGTCGTGAGGTTGTTAACCAATGTCATAGAACAATGTGTGTACTGTTTGATGAGAAACTAGTTTGTTCTGTAAACCTTCACCTAAAGTACCATAAGACAAAAAAAAAAAAAAGATTTCCACCCTGTTTGGATGAGTCCTTTTATCTTAACCTTTGTCTTTTTCCACTTTGGTGAGGATGGGGACTAAGTGGAATCTTCGTACACTGCTGGTAAGAGTATAAGTTCATATATTTACTTGGCAGGACTTACTGACTGTATCTACTGCAGCCAAGCATATCCATGACCTAGCAATTCCAATTCTAAGTGTAGTCCCCACAGAAATGTGTGTATATGCTCAACAAACAAAATGTCCTGGAAAGTTCATAGCAACTCTATTCATAATAGTCCAGAGCTGGAAACTACCCAAATGCCTATCAGTAGCAGAATGGATAAACAAAGGGTGGTGTAGTCATACAAAGGAAGGAGCCCTGGTGGCTCACACATTCAAGCACTAGGCTGCTAACTGCATAGCTGGCAGTTCGAACCCACCTAGTGGCTCCACAGGAGAAAGACCTGGCAATCTGCTTCTGTAAAGATCACAGCCAAGAAAACCCTAGGAGGCAATTCTTTTCTGTCGCACAGGGTTACTATGAATTGGAATCCACCTGCGGGCACTTAACAGCATACAGAGGAACACTACCCAACAATGAGAAGGAATAATCTACAATACAGCCAAGAATATGGGTGAACTCCACAAGCATAGTTGAGCATATTAAGCCAGACACAAAAAAGTGCACACTGTGTGATTTCATTTATGTAAAATACAAAAACTCACCTGTGCTAGAAGAAACCAGGATAACGGTGACACTTGAAGGGGCGGGGTGTAATAGGTGGAAGGGAATGTGAAGGAGACTTCTGGGTGCTGTTAATGTTCTCTTTCTTGATCTGGGTGCTGATTACATGGTATAATTAGTTTGTGAAAATTTACTGAGTTTATATTGTACATACTTTTGCATGTATGTTATACTTCTTAAAATGTTTTTAAAATATTCCTATCCTTGTGATTACTTCATGGAGAAAATCTCAACTTGGGTCTGGTTTGCCTTTAACATTTCTAGACTTGCTCATTTATTTTATCTAGGAGAGAGTGTGCCAGGCTCAGAGGCTTCAGCAAGCAACAATACCCGGCTCAAAGTGAGTAACACTGATTTGTTTTCATTGTGTTTATCTTTATGGTTACCATCCATCTATGGCCATTAATACTGGTTTCCCATTTATGGCAGCAATATAAAGTTTCTATTAAAAATAGCTTTAAGTAAAAAAAAAAAAGAGGAATTAACTAGCATTAAAAAAAATTACGTAAATAATAGTACAGGTAGTATTTAGTTATGATACACCTTGTGAGGGTGGAGTTTGTGAAACACTGTTCAAATGGAAAAAGACAGGGATTTGAGGGAGGAGAGGAAACCAGTCTCAGCCTGTCCTCATCTCTCAACTGGTCCTCATTGCTGGGCACAGACAGGCTCTCAGGCCTAAGAACTTATCCTTTGCCGAGGACTGATGAGAAATCTAAAGTAAGGAGTGCTCCAGGGAATCAAGAGGAAAGCAGAAGACTAGGCATAGAGGACTTGCACTCACGTAACAAATACGCATTGAGCATCTGTGTGGCAGGTACTGTTCTAGGCCCTGGGCCTACAGCAATGAGCAAAACGGTCACGTCCCAGGCCAGCCAGTAAGCAGCCAGACTTGGAGCCTGGGCCAACTCCCCCCACATTGCTAGGTTTCAGTTGATTGAAGATATTCTGTGATGCAAGCCTCACTAGCAACTGGCCTTTCTGGAGTGGGAGTTTCAGTGTTATGGTGTTCAGGAAAGGACTTAAAAAGATGGGGTTAGTGCTAGAGGTGGTGGTGGGGTAATCACTGATTGTTAGCTAGGGAGCTAGAAGAAAGAGAAATCTCACAGAGCACTTTGCACTTGTCAAGTTAGCATCCCGTTGTCTGCCTTCTCTGTAGTCCTTGGCTAAGCAAGAACTTTAAGAGAAGGAAGGAGAATGAATTGCAAAAGGTAAGTGAATAGCTGAATGAATGAATGCCTCTCCTAGCCTGTTAAAAGAGCCATCATTAAGTTTCATCCTTAGTTGCTAAGCATTGTAAGAGAGATGGAATTGAATGTGCGGCCCTGCCAGGAGTATTTTCAGAGAGACATTCACTCACTCATTCATTCATTCAACAAATATGTACTGAGTAACTACTAGGTGCCAGACACTATATTTTTGATCTATGCACTGTCCAATATGGTAGCTGTTAGTCATATGTGGCTACTGAGTATTCGAATTTTGGCTAGTTCAATTTGAGATGTGCTAAGTATAAAACACACTTCAGAGTTCGAGGACTTAGGATGAATACTTTTTAATAATGATCACACATTGAAGTGATAATATTTTGGATCTCTTGAGTTAAAGTGGGTTATTAAAATGAATTTCGCCTGTTCCTTTTTACTATTTTTTTTAATGTGGCTACTAGAAAATTGAAAATTACACATGTGGCTTGCATTTGTGGTTTGCATTAGGTTTCTATTGGACAGTGTCATGCTAGGCACTGTCCTACGCTGAAGGAGCTTAAACTCCTTCATGTTTAATGCTATGACCAGCAGAAACACTACAAGACGCCAGGGCACACGGAGGTGAAGTGATGGGAACCTCCAATGCCTATCTCGACTTCTGCTAGGTCTGCACTACACACAGTTCCAGATGATTTCCAGAGGCCCAGTCCCGTCTATTTCACTCCTCTGCGCAAACATCAATGGTGCCAAGTGAAGCCAAACCTCCCCACAAGCCAACTGGCCTTTCCTGCCAATCTCCCACTGTCCCTCCAAGCACTCTGCTCTTTGGTCAACATGGACTTACTTTCTGGTCTCCAGCCTCACTTTCCCGTTTGGGGGCCCTTGCTTTGGCTAGTTCCTTTGATTGGGTGCCTTTGCTATCCCTCCACTACCCTTGATAAAATTCCCAGCTCCAACTTCAGTTTTGACTCCCCAGAAACCTCCTTCCCAGGACTCCCATCACCCCTCTGTTTAAATATCTCTGCTCCTCAAAGCCTCTGGCAACCAGTTCTTTATTTGTCTTACCCAACTCTGCCACAACATTGTTAGTTCCTGAGATCAGGAACTTATATGAGTTTTACCATCTTCCGGGGCATCTAGCTCACCTCCTTCAGGGTCACGTGGCCACTTGATAAGTAGCTGTTGAATTGACTCAAATGGCTCTGAGCCCTATAGTTAGAAAGAACTGGAAGGAAGGTGTCTGGAGGGGAAGGGTGGCACTGGGGTTGTTGTTGTTAGTAGCCCTGGAGTGGACTCTGACTCATGGCGACTTTAGGTATAACAATTTATATCATGAAACAATGTTGGGTCCTTCGCTGTCCTCACTATCCTTGGGATGTTTGAGCCCATTATTGCAGCTACTGTGTCAGTCCATCTCATCGATGATGCTCCACTTTACTAAACATGGAGTCTTTTATTCTAGTGATGAGTCTTTCATGATGACCATAGTGGGGTATTGGGGAAATTAAACCTGGGCTGGGCTGGAGACAGCTTAATAATTCATCTCTCATTGACTGAGTCTTCTTGACAGGGGTCTTTGTTAGGGTTCCAACCAAGGGAGATGGGTGATAATTAAGGCCAAGTCCTGCCTGGAATAATGGGGAGTGGGGGCAGCTCCAATAGTAAATGAGACAGAACAATGGTGGCCGGTTTTGTCCATCTGTGTTACTGGAGAGAGCAGTAAATGCCCTTCTCCCAGGATTTACACCTGGAGGGCTGACAGCTCCAAGACCCCTCGCAGTAGGGTGTTCTGGGATTTCTCCTGCAACAAATGTCTCTGGATTTGTGGTTGAGGCCCCAGGTCGCTAAGGCATTATGGGGGGGGGGGGGAAGGAAGGGAAAAAATGGAAGTCTCCAAGTTCCCAGAAACTGCATTTCTGGTTCTTACCAAGCGCTCCCAGATTAGGAAGCTGGTTATCACTAAGAGGAGCCCTGCGGGGACTGAAATCTACTTGAAGGTATTTCCTTTGTATCCTTCCCACACCCTGCCCACCCCAGCAGTTAGTCCAGCGCTGGCACATGTGAAGCGCGCAAACCAAGTCCTCCGAAGTAAACTGAGACCGGAGACAAAGCACCCACTCTTCTCCACTCCCACGTGATCCTACCCAAAGCCCCACGTTATTCTTATTCTCCGGGACTCAGGGAACCCGAGGTAGAAGACCGAGGAGGGACAGAGTTCGAAGAGAAGTCGGGACCCATTGAATCAGGAGCAAACCGACGGTGGGCAAGTAGGTGTGCGCGCCCGCTCATGCCCGCGCGCGGGAGTGTCGGGGAAAGGGGGTGGTCTCCAAAAGGGGGAGGGGAGAAGGCAGGGGGCGGGGAGAGACAGGGCCCTTTAGGACCCGGCTGCGGCGGTCTGGGAGGAGAAAGAAGTGGAGGAGGCGGCTCCCGCGCTCCTCGGGTCGAACCACCTGCCCGCTCGCTTGCCGCCGTAGCGCTCACCACCGCCAACATGCTGCCGCTGCTCCTGCCGCTGCTGCTGCTGCCGCCGCTGCTGGGCGCGGGCGGCGGCGTGCGCGCCGAGGTCCTGTTCCGTTGCCCGCCCTGCACGCCCGAGCGCCTGGCCGCCTGCGGGCCCCCGCCGCCCGCGCCGCCTGCCGCCGGGACCGGGCCGGCCGACGACGCCCGCGCGCCCTGCGCTGAGCTCGTCCGCGAGCCGGGCTGCGGCTGCTGCTCTGTGTGTGCCCGGCTGGAAGGCGAGGCGTGCGGCGTCTACACCCCGCGCTGCGCCCAGGGGCTGCGCTGCTATCCCCACCCGGGCTCCGAGTTGCCCCTGCAGGCACTGGTCCTGGGCGAGGGCACTTGCGAAAAGCGTCGGGACGCAGAATACGGCGTCAGCCCCGAGCAGGTTGCAGGTAACGCGGGCGGGTACCGCTAGTTTGGAAAAACTTGGAGGGCGACGGGGGAGCCTGCCTGGCGACCGTTATGTAGGGAAGGAGTGCCGGGAAGGGGGGCGGGGGATGGCCTCAGGAACTGTTTTAGGGGAGGAAGAGCGGAGTCCCTGACCAGCTCTGGGAGGTCGTGGGAAGGGTGCCCCCGAAAGTCAGGCCTGGCGAAGGGATCTGGAGTTCGAGCGTGCGGAAGAGCCCTGGCTACTAATTTGGTGGGGGTACACGGGGAGAAAAAAGGCGCCCTGCTACTATAGTGTTCCCGGGCTGGAACGTAGCCTGTCTTCTATTTTGGTGGGAGGATTTAGCGGGGAGGAGGTTGGTGATCAGATCTGTGGGAGCATGAATCTTGAGGCTGCTTTGGGGTACAGCTTCAGTCGGTGGTCGCAGACCAAAGGGTCCTTTGCGGAGGACGCTGCTGGGGGGCGGAAGCTGCCGGATGCCACTCCCCGCAGGGACCTCGGGTGAAGGAAGGGGGCGCTGGGAGAAGGCACCGGCGTAGAGGGACCCTTCCTTCACTGGACTTGTGAGGTGGGAAGAAAGGATTTGTTGGTACTTTGTAGGGTGGGCTGCTTAGGGGAAAAATAAAAACTACCGCTGTTATTTCACATAGATTATGACGACTCTTGCTACCGTGCTGGATGGAAAAATGAAAGGGGGGCACTTGGGAGGCGAGGAGCAGTTCAGTTAATGTAACTAAGCCCTCGGATCACCGGCTGGAATCCCGGGGCGGGGACTGCCCAGCCGAGTGGCTTGGCATGGGGGCCCCGGGTTGGTGGCAGCAACTACTCCGGGGCGCTGTTAGCCCCCAACTCCGATCCTAAATCGAGGGAGCCCTTCCAATGCGATAGAATGGGAGCTCCTCCAGGGTTCTTAGGAAGGGGACCTCATCCCTCCCAAAAGTTCTTTAGGGGAGAAAACCAAGCTTATATGGATCTCAGTTTTTTTCTTTTTTTTAATTACAAAAGCCTCCTGCCACAGTGGTCTGGAGGAAGCTGTAATTATTTTCTTTCCTCTTGAAAGCGGTACTGAAATGTGCCCACTGCCTGCCTGCTGCTGTTGTTTAAAAAGCAAGCTAGTCTGACCAAGTTTCTCAAACTAAGAAAGAAAAAGTGAAAACATTTCAGCGTGCTTCCCAGACCTCTGCGGTCATTGTGCAACCCCCCTCACCTCCCACCCTTCTCTCTCCCCTCCCCCCGCAACGGGTTTCTGTCCCGATTCTTCTGGCCTGCTATTGTTTTTCCCCAGTTCTCCTTGAGAATGGAATTAGGGGTCAGAGTTGAAATCTTTCTTCTATTTCTCTGGCGCGTTTTGACCTTGAGTGCTGAGCGAGTTGGGGCTTCCTCCAAGTGGAACCTCTCAGTCCCTTTCTTCTCCCTCCTGCTTGCTTCCCGCCCCAGCCGGCAACGCCATTAACCCTTCCCTCCAGCTCCTTTGAAAAAGGATAATAAAAGGAAAAAGACTCGGCGAAGGTCCTTTCCTGCGGGGCGCCCTCCCCCACTCACACGTTCCCCCTCTTTGCGCCCTGTTTTTCGTCCACCCTTGCACCCTGTGGCCCACCTAGGCGATTTCTGATCTGAACTCTGACATTTCCTTCCTGAATGTTTTAGGATTTTTTTTTTTTTTAATTTCACTCTTGATTCACTTTACACCTGAAACCCAACTGTCCTGCTTCCAAACTCCAGCAGCAGGTTAGGGAGCGGATGCTGGAAGTCTCCCCATTCACTTCTCCCTGGAGCCTGGGGTGGGTGGGGGGAGTTGTCAGGGGAGCCCGGGGACAATGGGTAGGTTCATGGGAAGAATGTCACTGTGGATTTTCTGCCTGGGGTTTGGGACTCCCTTCCGCCAGCTCGCCCCAGCTGCTTCCTCAGCCTTCTCCTCCTCCCAGTGCCCAGACGCCTTCCGCATTTTTCTCTTGTGCCCCAGACTGAGAAGAGGGGACACCAAGAACTTTATTTTGGAGGGTGGGGGGTAGAAACTGGATGTGGAGGCTGAGTGGGCCCACTGGAAAGTGGCCAAATGCAGGGGTGCCTGAGTCAGGAGAGGGGGAGGGCACTGTAGGGAGACGCCTGGGAGGAGAGAAGGGCAAGGGCTGAGGCAGGCTCCCATGTGGGAGAGGGTCTCCTGCTGAGGCAGGGACGGGGTGGGGGCTCTGCCCGGAGTGGGGAGGATACACGCTGATCATAGCCTCAAGCACTGAATGCTGCTGTTCGCACTATCATGGCACACCTCCTCTCTCCCCACTCTAAAGAAGCTCCCCTCCAGCCTGCATTACTCTTTGAGCAGGTTGCTTTTGAGAATTTTAAACATACTCTCTTATTTCCAGGCAGCAAACCCCAACAGTTCCGGCTTTGCTATTAGCTCTTTTGTCTTTGTTCCCAGGACTCAGGGGCTGTGTCGCTGGCTTCCTGGGGATGGCAGGGCTGCAGGGGGTGGGGGTGGGCACATCAGCCGTGGAAGGAGTAGGTGGTGGTGAGCCTGGATCCCATGGGAGTGATGGGCTGGGACTTGTTGGCTCAAAGAAGCTGAGAAGTCAAATTGGGGATAGGGGTAGGGAAGCCTGGGAGAAAAATGGGAGGGGGATCTTGAGATCTGCCTGAGGTCAGAAGAGGGTCTGGACTTTAAAAGTGTGTGGGGGTGTTTGGTGGTGGAGGGGGCAGAAGTGCCTATACATGTCCGAGGAAGAGGAGAGAGTGGGCCTGGGCTAGGCTGGGCCCTTTCAGAATTCAGGGCCTCTGAGCAAGCCAGGCTGGACTGCTTCCTTCAGCATCTCCCCTGCCTCCGTCCCTGCCTTTCGCTGCAGTGTACAATGCCGGGGATTATGCCGAGGGGCGGAGCCGCCTAAGTGGCTGTCTGGCCCGCTGCACATATAAAGGTGCTATAGAAATGTGCAGTCATTCAAAGTCCCAGGGCTGTGGGCCTGGGGAAGCTTTGCATCTGCAGTTGCTGAGAGAGAATAAAGGGTGGCAGAGGCGAGCACTGATTTACAGTGGTTCCTTGCAACTTCAAAAAAAGGGGAAAAAAGCAACGAGACTTCTGGCTCCCAGCACGGCTTTGCATCTTGTCTTGCATAAATTTGCATACCGAGTTCAAAGTTGCAAAAAGGACTTGGGAATTAGTGGGACCCACTGTCACTGATTGCTAGCACCACTACCTTCCGCCCACTTCCCCCCTTCTGGACAGAACACCCAGAACTAGCTCTACTAAGCCTCTGTGCCTGACTCACCATTGTGGGGCTGCAAGGAGGCAGTGGAGCTGAGGTGGCTGCTCCTAGTTCTGTCTCCGGAGACGTGCAGATCCTTGGCTAGGAGAACTAGCAGGGTGTGGTTCTGTGCACTCAGGCCCTGGAGGCAGCGTGGGTCTAAAGGATGGGTTTCACTGGTCCCTGACCAGGGCGGTACAGCAGATAGTGTTCCCATTGGCCACCTTGGGCTGGGCTGCCATTGCACTTGGTGGACTGGGATTTGGGGAAGTCATAGTCTCAGGGCCCTCTTTGTCCATGTCTCCTTTTTTGTGGTGATAATGAGCCATTCCTTTGACAAAGTATTTAAGGAAGTCTTCGGAAAAATGTCCTATATAGGTGCACTTGACTACTAGCCAAAAGGTGGGCAGTTTGAACCCTCCCAGAAGTGCCTCAGAGCAAAGGCCTGGGAGTCTGCTTCCAAAAGGTCACAGCCTTAAAAACCCAATAGAACAGTTCTACTCTGCACATGTGGGGTTGAATGGGTTGAAATTGACTTGATAGCAACTAACAACGACAACGTAGAAATGTTAAAATCTCTTAAACAAAAACAGGGCTAAGGAATTTCTGAACCAGAGTAGGTGGTAAAGTCTAGGGAGAAAGAAATCATCTGTTGTTGTCATGAGGGTCTCTCTGCATGGTGATTCTTTTTCCAAATTGGGCTATTGAGTTTCCTGGTAGCCAAAGTGAAAAGAGTTAAGTTAGACTGCTCCTTGTTAGCTTACCTAAACATTTAGCTTTCAAATGAATTTCTCAGGCAAATCACTGCTTTGGGTTAAGGGAATATGTGGACATTGTTGTTGTGTGCCATTGAGCTGATTCCTACTCATAGCGACCCTGTAGGACAGAGTAGAACTGCCCCATAGGGTTTTCTAGGCTGTAATTTTTATGGGAGCAGATCTCCAGGTCTTTTCTCACTGAGCTGCTGGTGGGTTCCAGATGCAGACCTTTCAGTTAGCAGCTGTGTGCTTAACTGTTGTGGCACCAGGGCCTCTTACGTGGACAGTAAAAACCAAACCCATTGCTGTCGAGTCAATTCCGACTCATAGCGACCCTATAGGACAGAGTAGAACTGCCCCATAGGGCTTCCAAGGAGCACCTGGTGGATTCGAACTGCCGACCTTTTGGTCAGCAGTGGTAGCACTTAACCACTACACCACCAGGGTTTCCAATGTGGACAGTAGCCCTATAAAAATGCCTGTAGGTTACCTGGAAACAGGAGCGTATTCAGTCACTGATTACCACATGTTTCTCTGAGGGCTTTGAGAGAATCACGGCTCTCTAGCCCAGTTACCAGGTTAACTCCTGTTGGTTCTCAGATTAGCTGTTCTCCGCCAGTGAATCAGAGCCACAGAAAATGGGACCTACAGCTGCTAAGTATTGATGTGAGGAAGGAGTTCAGCAAATTCTTGGCTCTAATGAAATGAAGAACAGGGCAAAAACTGTACCAGGAGTGTCATGTCAGGGGCTGCCTGAAGGGAATGAGGGAGGGGCAGAAAATAAACAGGCTATGTCTGCATTTGTGTGTGTGTTTTATTTTAATTGTATTGTCATGAAATATATATATATCTCAAAACACTTGCCATTTCAACCATTTTCCAGGCACATTTGGTTTTGTTGTTGGCTTTCAGCATGTACTTTGATGCTACCCAAAACAAAAAAAAAAAAATTTTTTTTTCTTTAAGGGACGCTGTATCTGGGGGCTTAATTTAGTCATCTCTCTTCTCAATGTCTCCGGCCCTCTATGTCTTCCCCTCCTTTCTCTATCCTGTCCACCTTTGTCCCTTCTAGACCATTATCTTCCCTCCTATGCTTCTCTCTTCCATGCCTATCCCACTGCTGGCCTACTACTTAATACTACCTGTTGCCATCAAGTCGATTCTGACCTATGGCAACCCCATGTGTTACACAGCAGAACTGCTCCATAGGGTTTTCTTGGCTGTGATCTTTACGGAAGCAAGTTGCCAGGCTTTTCTTCTGCAGTGCTGCTGGATGGGCTTGAACTGCCAACCCTTAAATTGGCAGCTGATTGTAAACTGCTTGCACCATTCTGGGACCTCTACTACCGGCCTAGTCGAGGAAGACACCTAGATGGACTTTGAGTAGTGACCAGGGCTCAACAAAGAGGCATGGGGAATTTATTGGCTCCCTCCTTTCTTCAGAAATCCTTTTAGAAGAATCGCTCTGTAGGTGGCTGAGGACTGGAATGTTTGGAAAAAGTCTAATCTTTAAAGGAGGAGGGTGGTGGACTGGCAGCACAGGGGCTGGGCTTTGTGGGAAGGGGCTTCTGGGATGGGAGAGATAATGCTTCCCCCCTAAGGGGGTTAGTGCTAGGACTGCTTCTAAGGAAACAAAGGCCCTAGAGAGGGAGTTTATGATTCCACCAGGGGAGCTGGTGATCTGGTTGGCAGATGTTCTAGGCCCCTCTGTTTCTCCTTGCTGTCTCTGGCCAGCATTTTGCTGAGGTGGCAGGCAGCCGCCAGGAGATTGGTCCTCATTGAACCAACTTCTTTGCCTGCTTTGTCTCCTGTTACAACATCCCCGTGAGGGATGCGTTAGCGCCCCCATTTCACAGGTGCGGATGTTGGAGCTTAGTCAAGAGGCAGCTCAGCTGGTAAGTAAGGAGATGACAGAGTTTCCTGCCTTGTGGGCAAGGAAGGGGTTGAGGCTGTTGGCAGAAAAAAGCTTTTTGACCATATCAGCCAGAAGTTTTATTCCCAGGGCTGTAGTAAGGTAAAGTCTTAGTTGACTAGTGTTGCTGTAACACAAATACTGTAACATAAAGCCACAAGCAGGTGGCTTTAAAGAACAGAAGTTTTCTCATAGTTCTGGAGGCTAAAAGTTCAAATGAGAGTCTTGCCTGTGTTGTAGCCCTGGGCATTCACTAGTTCCTTGGGTCCTTGGCTTATAGATGTTCCTCACATGGCGTCTGTCTTCCTCTGGGTGTGCCTGCCTCTGTATCTAATCTGCTCTTTTTGTAACTCAGAAATGATTAGATTTAGAACCCATGCTACAAGAAGGCCTGGTGGTATAAACGGTTAAGTGCCCAATTGCTAACTGAAAGGTTGGCCGTTACTACCCACCCAGCAGCTGCGTGGGAAAAAGACCTGGCAATCTGCTTCTGTAAAGATTACAGCCAAGCAGACCCTATGGGGCAGTTCTGCTCTGTTACATAGGGTGGCATGAGTTGAAAATAACCGGAAGCACCTAACAGCTACTTGGGTGTGGCCTAATTGACATAGCAAAACTCTATTTCCTAATGGTATTATGTTCACAGGTATAGGGTTAGGATTCCAACACATATTTCGGGGGACACAATTTAATTCCTATCAGGCCATTTGTAGAAAGGCTAATGGAACCACACTGAATGCAGTATAAACCCAGCTGATGGTGACTAAATGATCGCTGTCAGTAGGCCTGCTGTTTGGCAGTGCTCTTTGGGGCTGTTGTCTTAATGCTGGAAACAGACCAGTCTGGGTCAGGAAGCTGACTCTGCAGTGCCCAGATCGGGGCTGGGAGGGATGGTGGGGCTCAGAGATGGTTCTAGAGCTCGAACACCTGGGTTCTTGGGTCAGCCTTGTTCATAAGCAGGTGACAGAGGGCTGAGTCCCGCCTTTACCTGGCCAGCCAAATTAAAGGACCCTGTCCTCCAGCTGCACGTGTTCAGGGGATCGATCAGAGAATATTGAGGCTGACTCTCAGGACTGGGAACCACTTTCCTCCAGAGATGGCTGTCCAGAGAAAACGTTCTGGGACCCAGGCTCCGGAATGGTGGGATCAAGTACTAATTAAGCCCGTTTTAAGGGCTCAGTACATAAGGTACGAGGGTATGCAGTTGTCAAAGCCAATGAAGATCCTGTGGCATGCATTTCCTGCTCCAAGAAAATGGGCTTTCAAATCTGCCCTCTGAGCCTAGGGTGCCAGAAAGTCGTATGTGAACCTGGCAAAGAAATTGGATGTTCTGTCCAAAAAGTGACATTTTCTTGCTGCAACATCTCCAGAGTTGACCACAGACCTTAGTGAGGGAGCAGCAGCCCATCTTGCAGGGGGCTTAGGGGTTCTCAACAGAAAAACTGGGGAGGGACAGTGTGTCCTGGGTGCTGGGGCTGCCAGGGGCTGCCAGAAACACCTGTGGAGTGAGGGTCTGTCTATCTGCATATTGATACCTGCTCCTGCTCTCAGGTGTCCAGCCCAGGTTGTCAAGATGGGGCCCATTTGGAGCTGAGGCCTCAGAAAAGCAGACAAAACTCAGCGCCTGAGTCTTAATCAGATCTTGATCTGACGCATATCTTGATCAGACCGTTGTGCTCTGTTGGGTTTTCATTGGCTGATTTTCAGAAGTAGATTGCCAGGCCTTTCTGTCAGTCTGTAGCTCTGCTGAAATGGTTCAGCATCATAGCAACAGGCAAGCCTCCGCTGACAGACGGGTGTTGGCTGCAGCTGAGGTGCTCTGGCTAGGAATCAAACCCGGGTCTCCGACGTGGAAAGTGAGAATTCTACCACTGAGCCACCACTGTCCTTGGTCAGCTCATACTTAGGGTGAAATCTAGGACAATGGGGACAGGAGCAGAGTATTGTCCATTGGGACAATTTGGGGTGGACGGTCCCCCTTAGACTCTGAGGACCTTTATAGCAGGGAAGGGGAAAGGAAAAGCTCCTTTTATAGATGAGGTAGTAGGCCCAAAGAAATTGGTTGGTTTCCAGGTTACAAAGTAACATCCCGTTTCTCACCTCTGGCCCCAGGGTGAGCTGAATGCATGGGATAAAAAACCAAACTCCTTGCCATCGAATTAATTCCAAGTCACAGCAACCCTATAGGACAGAGTAGAACTGCCCCATAGGGTTTCCAAGGAGCAGCTGGTGGATTCAAACTGCTGACCTTTTGGTTAGCAGCAGAGCTCTTAACCGCTAAGGAGATTTTGTTTTACTACTGGAAGAGGGTCTCTCTGCCCTGTGCCCCTCCTACTTGGCTCCTAACCCCGACCTTCTCCCCCTCTCTCCTGGCCTCTCCTGTTTTTTAACAACGCCAGGGAAGATCTGGGCTGGCTCTGTTCCTGGGTGTCAGTCAAGGCTCAGAGGGAGACCTTGCTCAGAAAGCCGGCTCCCCCGGAAAGAAATACACAGAGCCGACTGTAGTCAGGAATTTTTTCTCTTCCTTTTTTTTTTTTTTTTTTGTATGTGTGGGGTGGGAGGGAGAGGGGACATTTGGCAGCCCTTTGGGTCCTTCTGGCCACCAGCCCCACATCTCTTCCTGGCTGTTGGGAGGCAGGGCTGGAGTGGAGATTGGGGAAGGGAGCAAGGGTTGGCGGGCCTCTGGCTGCAGGCGGGAATTGGCCTGCAGGCCTTGGCTGGGTTGGCCCCAGCAGAGCCTGGGGAGGTTTCTAATTAGTGAACTGTGTAGGTGTGTCTTCAAGGTACTGGGAGCTCTGGGCTCTGGAGCTGGGAGGTCAAAGAGAGGAAGGGTATTGAGCCCCAGAAGACCTTGGCAAGCTGGGGGTGGAGGTGAGAGTCTTATGCTCAGCTCTGTTCGCCTGAATAGGCATTGAGAAGATAGGGGGCATTCTAGCTGGAGGGATGCCAGTTCCGTTGTAGGGGAGTAGAGCATCCTGGGTAGGGAGTGGGTGTCGGGTGAAGGAGCAAGTGTGCCACCACCTCAAAGGGTAAATGATAACATGATGATTAAAATAGATTTCTTCTAGATGTCCGTTCCTACCAAAGAGCCCGTAGTTTTTTTTTTTTTTTTTCTCTTTAATTTTATTAAAATACACCTAAGCCCACAGTTTTTTTTCCAGCTTAGGTTAGCAGCAGGGTTTGCCCCACTTCACAGGTAAATCAAGACTGTGCTCATGTTCAAATATCAAGTCAAGCACAGACTAGGATGGAGTCTGGGTCTCGGGGTTCTCATTCCATCAGACTGACACATGCAAAAAAGCAGTGAATTATATAGTGCTTCTTAGAAAAGCTCCTTTTCCCTGGGAGGTAGTAATTAAGGCATAACTTCTCAAAAATGTTCCTTTATGCGACTCCCCAGGAAGTTTCTTTTAGGTCTATTGTCCTTTACTTCTGGGTAGTGGTGCCAAGTCACCTCTGGATGGTGAACTTGCTTTCTGTGCCTGAGGCCAAGATAGAATGAAAATGGCAATTCCCCTGTGCCCTGAGAATGCCTTGTAGTTTCTATAGCAACAGTAGCGGGAGGTGAGCAGGGCAGGATAAAGAGGGTAGGGGCGAGAGTGGGTTTAGGGGATCATGCAGGCTTTGGGGGTTGGGTGGGGCCTGCTGGCATACGGACTGATGGATTCCTTCCCTGGAAGGATGGTGGTGCTATGGAGATGGGGAGGGGGAAGGTGATAGAGAACAGGATTGAAGATCTTGGGTTAAAAGCTTTTGGTTGGAACCTTTTCCTTATGTGATGCCAGATGACCAGAAAACCATTCTGATTCGTGGAGCTATGAAGCTGAACAACCTGGGTTTGGTTGTGGCAGTGTCACTGATGACGTGACTTGGTACAAGTGACCACAAGTTCAAGTTCTCTGGAGCTTTTGTCAAGTATGAGCAGAGATAAGGAATAATCAACTTTGTGGAGTTGCTTGATGATAAAATGAAGTAATGCACACAAACCACCTGGCACAGAGTAAACTTCTGTGTTGGCTATTAGTATTAGAAACTCAGATAACCAAACGCCATCGTGCAGGTTCTGATCCACCCCTTTCTGCTCCCTCTGAGCTCAACATCTAGAACAGAAGAATGACAAATGCTGGTTTTTTAGGTGTTTTCTGATTGGCCAAATTTATTAAGAGTGGACACTTTAGAATCCTGCTACAGGGTGTGGCCTATATGGTGGGGGTGTAGCCTTATCTGGTGTGGTGTGGCTTATCTGGTAGGGTGTGGCCTAGCCCATGGCGTATAGCTTACTTGGACAGCCATCCTTTACTTTGGAAAGGATTTAATGAGTCCCAGAGTAGAGTCAATGGTTGAGGTATTTCCAGTGGGCGGTCACAATGCCAGTGGCACTCATGGTTCTACAGATAGCTGATGGCCAGCTGGCCAATTGATGATGCCCCAGGGCTTGCGGTTATCTCTGGAGACTCTGCTGGTTGTATCTAGTTTGGTTTGCTGCCTCTTAAGCTCAGAGAGTATTACCTAGGAAGGCAACTGGTGTGATGCTGTGTTATATCACACAAAACAGCGAACTTTTCGTCGAGGAAAGAGAAAAACATGGTGACCTATTTAAAGACACTGATTTATATTCAGGACACTTCTTGTGCTGGTTTGAGAGTGTGGCCCGGCAGTCCTAGACATCTTTGCAGGTTTTTGATTTCTTTTTCATCCTCTGGGTTCACTTGGTCTGGCCTGGAGTATTTGGGAGTGGTCTTGTGAGAATGGAGAAGAGGCCAGCCGAGGGGAAGATGCCAAGACCGGTGAGTAGGATTCAGTGTTGATTACGGAATCTGGGCTGTGGAAGTGCATCATTGGAACTGGGTACAGAGACAGTTGTTTGAATGTGGGTCCTTCCTGTCCTGTCTCATACTTCCATTTTCTCAGTGCCTTTCACCACCACTGGAGTTCCTGGGCGGTGCAAGCAATTAAGGGGTGTGCCTGCTAGCCAAAGGGTCGGAGGTTTGAGTCCACCCTTACGTACCTCAGAAGAAAGCCCTATGGAGCACAGTTCTACTCTGATAACATGAGGTTGCCATGAGTTGAAATCAACTTGATGGCAACTTTTTTTTTTTTTCCTATTATGACTCTTGCTGCTGTGGGGCCTAGATGGTTGAGGTAGAGACCAGAAAGGGGAGAAAAAGAATTAGTACAGCCTTGGTTGGTGGAATGCTCTCTGTGTAGTCAGCTGTTCTAATCTTTAAATACTGAGCATATCCTGTGCGGAAGTTATGAGATGAGACTATATAAAAATGCAGTTGTTGTATCGCCTGTAACACATGATTTTCGATCCTGGAGGGGAACAAGAAACACTTAAAAAAAATTGAATATTATTTGAGAAAAAAACAAATTACAGAGGTGTATATAAATATAGGAAACCCTGGTGGCATAGTGGTTAAGAGCTACAGTTGGTAACCAAAAGGTCGGCAGTTCGAATCTACCAGTCACTCCTTGGAAACCCTATGGGGCAGTTCTCCTCTGTCCTGTAGGGTCACTATGAGTCAATTGACTTGATGCAGTGGGTTTTTGGTTTTATATAAATCTTATGCAGACAAACAGGTGGCTCAGTGCTGCTGTAACAGAAATACCACGAATGGATGGCTTTAACAAACACATTTATTTTCTCACAGTTTAGGAGGCTAGAAGTCTGAATTCAGGGCGCCGGCTCTAGGGGAAGCCTTTCTGTCTCTGTCAGCTCTGGGGGAAGGTCCTTGTCTCTTCTGTTCCTTGGCAGACCTCGTTTGGCATGGCATCCGTCTTCCTCTGCCTCTGCTCTGCCCCTTGCTTGCTTAATCTCGCGATTTTGTATCTCAAAAGAGATTAAACACATTCTATACTAATACTAATACTGGAAACCCTGGTGGTGTAGTAGTTAAGAGCTAGGGCTGCTGACCAAGAGGTCAGCAGTTTGAATCTACCAGGCACTCCTTGGAAACCATATGGGGCAGTTCAACTCTGTCCTATAGGGTCGATAGGAGTCAGAATCCACTCCACTGCAATGGTGCAATGGATTTTGGTTTTATACTAATACTGCCTCCTTAACATAACACAGAAAACCCATTCCCAAGTGGGGTTACAACCTCTACATGGGGTGGGATTTACAACACATATTTTCGGGGGGATACAATTCAGTCCATAACAGAAGCTAAGACAAAGTTGGTGTTTTTGAGAAGGCCATGCTACAAAAGAGGAAGGAAAGGCATAGACCCATACCTTTTTGCCAATGGATTCAGGCTAGAGTGCTGTGGATGAAGTTGAGTCAAATGACAGGAGTGTTTGCCCAGTGATGCCCTCCACTAACTCAATCAAGTGGACTTTGGACACTTCTAGGCCAGTTTGTCCATTCTCCTTCCTGCTGAAAAGGTTCCTTTTAAACTGACCAGAAGAAGCCTGTAGAGAAAGATTTTTTTCCAGCTGCAATCTGTCACTTGTTTTAGTTTTTTCCCATGAAACTCTTGGGTGGCTTCTAACCTGGATTTCTTCTGTTTCAGCTTAAGGCCGTTTCCTCTCTAGTCCTCAGGGAGCTGGAACAGCTTTCTTCTTACCACTGGGCATTTCTAGCCCTTGGGCTTCTTCACTTGCCTGCTCCCTCTGGCGCCCCCTACTGCCCTGTGGACTGTACCAGGATTCGCTCGTCCTGTGGCCTTCTCTTCTTGGGCAAGCCATCTTGATTCCTTTCATCTTCTTCCCTTGATCCTGTGACTCTCTTCCACTGTGTTTGGGTCTTTCCTCTGACTCATTTCCCAGTTCTTTGTGGCATAGAGAACTGGCTAGGAGCCCATGGTCAGACCGATGGTGGCTAGGTGATAACGTCTGCTGTGTCACTGTTGTTCGGCTTTTTTCCAGCCAGTAGGCTTCCAAGGACACCCCAAGTTTACTGATACCTCTGCTTGATAAGGAGAGGTGGAGGGCGTGAGAGAGGTGACTCTTAAAATCGAAAATTAAAAAAATGCAGAAACACACTAAAAATAACAATAATAACACCAGTCTACTACCCAGAACTGAGAGTGACTCTTATTTTGTTATATTTGCTTCTAATCTTTTTTTTTTTTTTTAAGTATCAAAAATAAAACATCCCCTGATGGCCCTCCCTATCCCACCTCCTGTTTCCTGCCCCTTCTTCCCAGAGGCAGCCCCTAACATACATTCTTTAGTGTGTATCTTTCTTGCCTAAACAAATTTGCATGCATGCCTATGATTAAAAAAACCAAACCAGTTGCCATTGAGTCGAGTCCATCTCATGGCAACCCCAAGTGGGTCCGAGGAGAACTGTGCTTCATAGGGTTTTCAGGGACTGATTTTTCAGAAGCAGATCACCAGGACCTTCTTCCAAGGCACCTCTGCATGTCGCCTCTGGCTAGACTCGAATCTCCAACCTTTTGGTTGGCAGCACAGTGCATTAACTGCACCAACTGAGACTGTGTACGTGACGGCTGACCGTTATCTGCAGTTGGTCTCTGAAAAGAAATTGAAAACGTACACAAGATGTTCCATTATATAACTTTTTTGTCGTCTTCACCATCAGCATTAGGTTTTTGAGATCTACTGCTATTGATACACACAGGTCAGAGATTGTCTTTTTAAATGCAGTATGATAGTCCATCATATTATTCATTCTGCTGACAAGGCTTTTGGGTTGCTAGTAGTTTTTGCACCTATAAATAATGCTGTAATGAACATTTTTGTGCACACGCCCTGTACACATATATGAGAAAAGCAGAATTGCTGGGTCAGGCATGTTCTTCCTGTTCCCTCAGCCCCTGGTCCACATTTGCATCAAGACACATTCTCTACCCACTTGGGCCTTCATCAACTCGGTCACCTTGCCAGATTCCCAAATGGCTTTAGTTGAACTGGAGGAGAAATGGTAGGGACCCAGGGAAAGAGGTGAAAGCTGATAGCACTGTTTGCCATTTGAGATCAATCTCCCCTGGTTTTTCAAGGACAGTGTAGCTTGCAGAGCCCCAGAGAACCTTGACTGAATTTGAGCATATTTTTGTTTCCTCAAACTGCCTTCCTCAGCCCTGACCCTCTCTGGGTCTTTGCCATCCCAGGAATGACCCTTGTGTTTATAAAGCAGGCCTTTAGAGAGCACATAGGCAGGGAGGCTCTGGAGAGGCTGCGCCGTTTCTGCTCACACAGGGGGAGCCCAAGATGAGATGACGAGGTGAGAGCATGCTCCAGAAATCCCTGTGAGCCTGGCCCAGAAGGGCGCCTCTGCGTGCATCCAGATGGTCGTGTGGATCTGTTTATGAACCCACGAGTCTGTGGGTAGGAAAAGCTCACGAAGCTGTGTCTTTCAAGATGTGTACATGAGACCGTATCACTTGAAAAGAAGAGGTATTGTTCTTCCTCCGCCAAAAAGCTCATCAGGAAACTCGGGTAGGAGAGAGAGAATGCCGGAGCTTCAAGGGGGTTGTTAAAAACTGACTCTTTTGCCCTTGTCCAGACTTGCTGTCTCTGAATGGGCGGGGCCTAACTCCGTTGCCATTGAGTTGATTCCGGCTCAGGGTGAGGTGACCCCATGTGTTTCAGAGTAGAACTGCGCTCCGTAGGGTTTTCAATGGCTGTGATCTTTACTGAGGCAGATTGCCAGGCCTTTCTTCCATTGTGCCTTGGGGCGGATTCACACCACCAACCTTTCGGTTAGTTGCCAAGTGCTTAACCGTTTATATCACCCAGCAAGCTCTTCAGATGATTGCTAGTGAACAGCTAGGTTTGGGAACCACCAACCTCCTCTAATAGCGTCACTCAGAACCCCAGGGTTGGTGGTAAATCCCAGGCTAGTGCTCCTCCTACTGTGCTAGAACTGTCTAGTCAAGGCTTTGAACCCAAGAACCTGGTTCCAAGGGAAAACTAAAAGGCTCCAGGGTGGCTTGGAATGGAGGGGATTAAGTGGCTTTTGTACCCATTTCCACAAGCTGTACTTCCTGTAGCGATTCCTTCACTGTTTAAAGGTGGTGGGGGTATGTGGTATAATTTTTGTCTTCCATATGAGAGATCCGGGTTCGATTCCTGGCCAGTGCACCTCAAGTGCAGCCACCATCCATCTGTCAGTGGAGGTTTACATGTTGTTATGATGCTGAACAGGTTTCACTCAGCAGAGCTTCCAGACTCGGACTAGGAAGAAAGACCAGTCAGCTGATGAAAACCCTACGGATCACAATAGTCTGATCCACCACAGCCGATCATAGGGACGGCACAGGAAGGGGCAGCGTTTTGTTCTCTTGTGCATGGGGTTGCCATGAGTCAGAGAGAGACTCAACAGCAGCCAGCAGCTACCACAGTAAGGGCGGTAGTCTGTCTGCCGGGTGTTGCACTCAGCAGAGTGTACGCACCTTGACAGCACTCAGCGAGGTGCTAGGCCTGTGGTAGCCGCAGCACATGGAGATGATCCCGAGGTGAGAAAGACCAGTTTCTGCCCTTGTTTGATATTAGAACCTGGGTGACTTGTGGTTCTAGAACACTCTGAGGAGGCTGTTTGCAGTCATTTCCTACCAGAAGGGGAATTCAGAGTGGAGGAACCGCCTTTTTTTGTTTTAAAACTATGCTGAGGATATAAGGGGAATTTCTCCCAGAACCTGGTGGCATCGAGGGATGCCAGGCTTTGCTTGGCTGGCTTCTTTGCAGGGAGCAGGGCTCAGAGGGTAGGAATGAATGGGAGGGGCCTTTAGAATGAAGCCAGGTGTCAGCAGGGGGTAGATGGACCAACTGGGAGAGAATGTCATTAGGTTGGAATGTATGCTGGGTTCCAGCCTACACCACAGCAGACATACATGCACCATTCAGAACTGCAGAACTCCAGAGTGAGGGGTTCCTGATGGCTGCCACCCCTGACCTTTTGAAAAAAAGGGGGAAGACACATAAACAGTGTCACTCACCCACAGAGGCTGTAGGCTTCTGGTTAAACTTTAGCCAGAAAGTAACAAATAGACCCCCATCCTCCCCACTTCATGTCTGACTGGTGTGCCCCCCCTCGCCTTCCCCCTCTCACCCCCCAGTGTTGCCTGAATCAGCAGTCCTAGCCTGTGGGTGGGCCATGTTGTTGAACATAGTGGGCACATGCTAGCTGGTTTGACCACAATTGGCCATCCAAAGGAACTGGCTTTGCATTCTAACAAAAGCTGTTTCCCATGTATGATTTTGAGTTTACCTGTGAGCCCCACCTCCCCCGCACATACACAGCAGCTGGGACCACCATCTGTCTCCCACCTAGCTTCCTACCTAGCTCATTGTCCCTTAAGACTTCAGGGTGGCTTTGAAGAAACCTGACGTCTGGACCATATCTCGTATAGCCTGCAGAATTTCCTTCATGTCTGTGTAGCCCATTTTTCTAATCTGGACCGTGGGAAGCCTCAGCCCTGCCTGTTATTATATCACAGGATTTCTACGGAAAAGAAAAATGAAAGCATTCTTGTGAATAGATTGGAAATTTCTGAAGAAGGTGGTCTACGAACTTTCTAGAACCAACCTCTCTCACCTCCCTCCCTCTCTCCCTCCCTTCCTTCCCCTCCATTCCTTCTTTCCTTCTTTCTAAATCTTGTAAACAAAGTTAATTTAGGCAAATCCATGCTATCCAATGACTTCCATCAAATGGTAAGAGAGCTATGATTCGTAGCAATATAGTGTATTTATATAATCAACCAAAGCAAGCTTTAGAAGAAATATGCAAATACAAGTATAGCAGAACTTTCTGATAAGACTTTTTTTTCAATGTGCTTGGCCATCTTACAGATCAGATGTTACTCTTTCCCAGTTTCGTGTAAGTTACATACCTTTCATTCACCCATTTGTTTGCACATTTCTTCCAAAACTTGATTTTTCCCACACTGTGAGTCTCAGCAATAATAATACTGCATCGCATTTAAATAGCAGCCTTCCCTTTAGCAGGATTATTATCCCTATTTTTCAGACTTGAGAAATTAGAGCTCAGAAAGGTTAAAGGGCTTGGGCAAAATCATGGCTGAACAGTAAGCAGCAAAGCCAGGACTGAAATTCAGGGCTCTCGAGTCCTGGTGTTCTTTGCCCATTTTAGTTTGTTAATGACTTGTTCACTGCCCTGTATATTAGTGGAGAAGTTGTCCTGGGAGGAGTAGGAGGGTGGTGGTTAGTATTTATTCTTTTGCCCAGCATATGTCAAGGTTAAATGCATTTCGAGAGAAATTAACAAAGAAGGAGCCATGTGAGTTTTCTGCATAGCCAGGGCGGAACCAGGAAAGCAGCCCGTGTTTTAGGCCTGTTACTTGGCATCAATTCTTGAAGGAGCTGGAATGCTGTTACGTGTTGAAGGAGGTGAATCCACTAGGAGGAATGATAGGCTCAGGATTGGATTACATCATCTCTTGGAGTCCCTGGGTGGATCGAACAGTTAAGCACTTGACCACTAGCCAATAGGTTGATGGTTCGAACCCATCCAGAGGTGCCTTGAAGACCCTATGGAGCAGTTCTGCTTTGCAGACCTGGGGTTGCCATGAGTTGGAATCAACTCGATTCTGACTAACATCAAAACAGCACCGTGCCCCCAGCTCTTATATTTCTAGATAATCATGAGATAAGAGGAGAAGGCTAGAATTGGTTAGAGTTTCTTCAGAATTAAGAAGAAGGGAGACATGTTGACATGTACGAAGACATGTATGAAGATGCATGATGGGTTTGGAAAAGGTCTCATTTTCTCACCAGGCCTGGATAAGGGCCAATCCTAAGACTCCAAGCAAGAAAGAGGAGGGGGCTGCTTTCAGATTCTTGGGGTTTATTTTCCTAAGAGAGCTCAAAGGTCTCTCACAGATCCAGGGTTGCCTTGCAATCTGTTAAATGGAGAATGAAGTTAGAGCATTGCAGTAGGAAAAAATGTGGCCTCCTGAGAGTAAAATCTATCTACCACAAGGGTTTGGATTCTTTGTATAAGGTCATTGGTGCTACAATCAAGATTGTAATGGGAAAAGGGGCTAAAAGTACATTTTAAAAGCAATGTATTAATGCACAGAAGTAGACGTAAGCTCTTCAGCTCCCAGCTGCTCTCCTTGGCTGGAGAAGTAAGAGTGGGTCAAGGGAGAATGTGGGGACCCCATGCCAATCGTGATGCACCTTTGACGGTGGTTGAGAGGTTGTGTTTGCTCCTTTTGGGTCTTAGGTTTGCCATGTGAAAAATGGAACGACTCATCCATGTCCTCAGGTTCCACCTGCCTTTGTCATCTCCAGCTCTCTACCAGGTGTATAAGGTATACCAGTTACCAGTGGCTGTCGTGTCAACTTCAACTCACTTGAGCAGAGGTGCTCCATAGCATTTTCAATGGCTGATGTTTTAGAAGTAGATCACCAAGCCTTTCTTCCAAGGTACCTCTGGGTGGACTTGAACCTCCAACCTCTCAGTTAGCAGCTGAGCTAGTTAACCGGTTTCACCACCCAGGGACTCCTTAGAAGGTATAGAGATGTGGCAGTACCCTTATGGCAGGGGCCGGAGTTCTTCCCTGTGCTCCAAGCCCTACACTAAACGGGGCTGGGAAACTCCGGAACAGTCTCTGTAGTCTCTCCTAGTCTCCCGCTATAGTTTCCCTCACTTTTGAAACATTTCACCTTTTGTATATAATCATGGAACTCCGCTTTAGTGCTAACCCTCTTCCACAATCACTATGTAGGGAGAATAACCAACGCCTACTAATCCTTAGGGGAAATCTCTTCAGGGGCCTTGGAAGTCCCTGTCAGTCAGCTCTAAGCTTGATGGTTTTTCCAGCAGTGTGATATGGGCTTCTAGCAGCTGGACCAGGTAAGGTCTGTTTCTTATAGTGACCTTTACACTGCAGCTCACACAGCTATCTACATAAGTGGTTGCTTAATAAATGTTATTCTGAACCTAACTGTCTTAGGCAGAAAAAATGCATTTTTGTTCTGAGGGCAAATTCTATCTCTACCTGGAGTTGTACATTGGACAGTTTTCTGACAACTGCACCTGTAGCCTTTAAGAGAACGTATGGGAAGAGCTTGGTGATGACGTTCTTGTCTGACTGAGGGGAGCTGTGTGGGTCCTCCTCTCTTGGAGGGGAGGAAATGGAAGCAGCTATAGCTAACGCCACATGCTGCTATCGTGTGCCAGGCACTGTATATACATGCAGCCAATCCGGAGTCTTCCCAGCAGCCCACTGGAGGTGGCTCTTGCTTGTCCACTTTTTACAGATGAACGGTGGAGGCACAGAGAGCTTAAGTAACTTATCTAGGGATGGACAGCTAAGTGGTAAAGCTAGGATTCAGACTCAGTCAATTAGACTTTGGATTCTGAATTCCTGAACTTCTGCAGTCCTTTCTGATCTCCACCCAGTCCACCGTTTCATTTCCCTTCCCCAGGCTTCTGTTTCAAGATGTGGAGTTCAGTGCTGGGCATTGGACTTGGTTCCTGAAGCCTGTTCCAGAAAAGAAACGGATGCTCTAGCTCCTTTAAAAAAGGCTCTGCGCCAGCAAAGCAGGCCCATGGATTTCCTCATCTTGCTGGCACATTCATTGGTAGTGGTGGGGTCAATAAAGGAATGGAACAAAACATACCCTTGAATCCTGGTGGCCTCCGTGAGGGTGGACAAACTGACCTTCACCTCAGAGAGGTTGGAGGTACTTCAGGATACGAAACCAACTCTGTTCTCCCTGGGAAAACAAAACAAAACAAAAGGGCCCAGTTGACCCCCATCTCTGGGACCTGGAGCCATGGACGCATTATGCCTTTCGTAGACTCTAGGCACTTTTGCCTTCATGAGCCTTTTCTTCCATAAAAAGATACTTTAAAATTTATTTTACAACTGCATGGGTATAAAGAAGAATGCTTTAAAATATAATATTGTGTAATAAGACATTTCTATTAACTGAAATGTTTATTTTTTTTCTTCTGATTTTAAAAGAAATGAAAACATTTTTGTGGGTTCCTAGAAGTGTCATGAAAGGCGTTGGTAGTTCAGTGGTAGAATTCTGGCCTTCCATGCAGGAGACACGGGTTCAATTCCCAGCCAGTCCACTTCATGCACAACCATTGCCTGTCTGTCAGAGGAGGCTGGTGTGGTGCTATGGTGCTGAACAGGTTTCAGAGGAGCTTCCAGACTAAGACAGATTAGGAAAAGAGATCTACTTGTAAAAATCAGCCATGAAGACGCTGTGGATCGCAGTGGTCTGATTCTGTTTTGCATGGGGTTGCCCTGAGTTGGAGGCTGACTAGACAGCAGCTAACAACAGAAATGATGGACACGTACGTAGGTCCTGTCTGGTGCCTCCAGGTCTAAGTGTGTATTTCATGCGTGCCCTTCTCCCTTTCTCTTTCAAATATGAGTCCATTTGAAGTGAGCCTTGTTCTAAGGGTTAAATGTGGGCAGACCTCTAGGACTTGGCCAAGGGTTGCTTCTTTGGGCACTGTCAGTGGTACCAGTGGCTGGAGGGCTTAGGGAAGAGGCAGGGACAGGCTGAAAGCCCTCGGGAATGCCCAGACCTCCCAGAAGCTGTGAACTAGCAGGCCAGGTAAACTGCTGGAGCTAGAAGAATGTGGAGGAGTCTTAGTGATGGGTGGAGAATGTGGTAGAACTCAGATCTGCTCTCATATCTTGTAAATGACCCGGAGCTGTTTAAGCAACAGGCTGGGAAACTTACAGACCTTTGAATAAAGTCTAACTCCAGAACAGTGATTCTCAGCTGGGCGTGATTTTGCCTCCAAGGGACACTTAGCAGTGTTCGGAGACATTTGTGATTTTGATTGGAGCTACTGGCATCTAGTGGGTAGAGGCCAGGGATGCTGCTAAACATCCTACAATGCCAGGACAGGCTCCCACAACAAAGACGTATCCAGCCCAAAATGTCAGTAGTGCTGGGGTTGAGAGACCCTGCTCCAGAAAGCTCAGGTGAATGGCGCCTTCTCAGAAGATCCTGATAGGGTGAAACATGGGCCACTTCCCCTTCTTCTGCCAGAGAACGTGTAATTATAGCTGCAGTGGAGACTACTGGCTGTCTTAGCGCAAGCTTTGGGGCAGGCAGCAAGCCTCCCAAAAGGGAGGAGCCAGGTGAGCTTCTGAGAGTCAGGCAGGCTTCCTGCCTGCAGATGGTCCCAGATCCCTGGGGTCCTCATCTTCTGTACCATGTGAGTGGAAATGCAGGATCTCAGGTGTCGTAGAGTAGTGGTGTTGAGGACTCCAGGATTTCTTTCTGCCTCTGTTGGCCTGAAGCCAGCTGGGAAGGGTGCCATGAGAGTGGAGGACCCAGGGGTTCTGCCCAAGGGTGATCACAGGTAGAAAGGGGATTGGATGTGGGCCATTGGAGGGTCCCAGTATGGCTTTCCCAGTTTGATCCTGGGTTGTTAGGGAAGGAGCATTTCTCTGTAGCCTGATGCAGCAGGGGAAAAATGAGTCTTCCTAGTTCCCTTGCTTGCCTCCTCTTTGCTTTGTGTTCCCTGGGCCAGTATCTGCAGGGAAAAGGTGGAGGGGAGCCTGGGACTATTCCACCCCAGGTCTAGGTGAAGAGAGCCCTGTCAGGGGTGGGAAACAGCAGTAGAAGGTAGATCTGACTGGAGGTGGAGGTGGTGGGAATGGGGGTGAGTCCCTCCCGTGCTGTGCCAACATCTGCATTCTGCAAATTGAAAGTCAATTTTAAAGAAATAGAAGGTTATTGGAACTAGACCGCTCCTATTTGTTTTGGTTTATTTCAGACTTTCCCAAGCCCTTCTCCTCCCAGCCTTCTGTCCTCCACCTCTGATGTCCATCTGAAGAGGGAATGGGGGATCTTCTTTGTGGTTGGCCCCAGGTGCCTGACCTATTCCCAGAGGGTGGCCCCCATGCAGACATGGGGAGCAGTGACGTAGTGAAAAGTCTCCACAGCAAGGCAAGGGGACTCGGATCTTCATCCCAGGGCAACTTGGCAAGGGAAACACAGAATACTTCTCATGGGGCCCCTGGATTTCTGCTGCTCTCAGCCTCAAGAAGCAGTAAGGGACAGGCAGGAAGGAGGAAGAGGGTCTGACTGAACCCAGTGGAACAAGACCGGAAGTGCCTCAGAAGAAAGGCCTGGTGATCTGCTTCTGGAAAATCAGTCATTGAAAACCCTGTAGAGCACAGGTGTACTCTAACGCATGTGAGGTCGCCCAACCCTGGCAATGGGTTGGTTTTTGGTAGGTATGGGGCAGTTCTACTCTGTCCTATAGGGTCGCTATGAGAAAGAATCGATTCGAGGGCACGGGGTTTTGCGTGGGTATTTATGTAAAACCTAGACTACCTTTAGGTCCTAGGGAAATAGCCATTCTAGATAGAAGAATTTTCCAGGTTTCCGAGGATTTATTCATTTAAATATTTCAATTTTGTTTTTCTAAAGTTTAGTAATTTGGATAGAAGTTTTCTTTCCAATGCTGGAAAATTTTAACCCTCTCCCCTTTTTTGACATCCCCAAATCATCATCGTCACCATCAACATAATTCTTGTTTTATGCTATCAAATGTCAGAGTTCTCAGAGGCCACCGATGGGTGTGGAATTGTTTGCCGTGCACTAAATGTCCTCAAAGTTCTTAAATTTGGTTTTTTGTTTTTTTTTTTAGTTTTCTCTTTCCTCCCTGCCATTTGATATTTCTTGCCACTGTCCGCATGCATTCCTTCTTTTTTCTTTTAATCTTGTTAATTTTATTTGGCAGTTGACTTGGAGGCTAGGCATGCAGGCCTGCTGGGGGAGTACTGTTGTGAACTGGCAGGGTCCTTCATGGGACGAGTCTTCTGGTGACTCCTGGGGAAATGCCCAAACTTTAAAATATGTGGACACCATGACAGCTATTGAGCATGCTTAGAGGGTGCTCATTTTCCTCTGCTTCCTTGTTCTTGGTTGGGTTCCAGATTGCAGAGATAGCAGATGAAGGAGGCAGCTGTCATCTTCTTCATCATCAAAGTAATAACCACCACCAGCGTGGGCATAGAGTTTCCATGTTTCAGGTCAAGCTCTAGCTGCTTTACCTAGAATATACTCTTCACAGTTCTGTCAAATAGGAACTGTCATTACCCACAACTTACAGCGAAGAAAACGGGCACAGAGATGTTCCATGCAGGGGAATCGCCGCTGATATAGAAAGTGGTGGAGCTGGAATTTAACTTGAGTATGCCTGCTGTCTTAGGGTTCTCTAGAGAAACAGAGCCCTTGAGCGATCTACCTGCCTCCCTCCCTACCTACCTCTCTATCTAGAGATTTATTTCAAGGAATTGGCTCATGTGGTTGTGGGAGATGGCAGTTCCAAAATCTGTAGGTCAGGTGCCAGGCTGGAGACACCTGCAGGTTTGTGTCCCAAGATCTGTAGGTCAGGAGACGGAAAGAATGAAGAGTGAAGAGAGTGAGTTCTGCCAAAATATCTGTTTATAGTCTGGAGGCAGAAGACACCCTAAGGAAACTTTCTTTTCAACTGATGATTGATTCCACTAGATTACATTATGGAAGGTGATTACATTACATACATCACATCACATCACCAAACAGCAACTAGTGTTTGGCCAAACCACTAGGAACCAAAGCTGAGCCAAGTTGACACATAAAATTAACCATCACACCCTCTTACTTAACCAGAGCTGACTACCCTGGAGATAATGTGTTTTAAAGGGATGTTGCTATAGCTAGTGAAAACCAACTGCTTTATCATTAGAGCCCAGCAGGAAGGGGTGGGATGGGAGCAAACCTTTACTGATCACTCCCATTTGCTACAAAATCAGCCTGGTGTTTGTCACCTGCAGTCTGCTGGGCTGTGCTTTCTGTAGAGCAGGTGTTGTGATAATGCCAGCACCCTGTGCATACCTGGCATGGAAGAGGCGCCCCTTCTCTTAGCTGGTGAGTGAGCGAACACTATAGTTCGCGAAGACCTGGGGGTGGACATCACCACCCCCATTTTACAGGCACAGGCTGGCAGCATGTCTGGCTCTTTCCATCGTACAACGCTGCCCCAGAGAGCCCACCACACTGTCTTATCTCTGAAATCCGAAGGGCCCGCCAAGCATGAGGTCCCTTACCTCAAACCCTTGTGTAGAAATATTTCCAAGAGTCATTTGGTTGTGTTATTGGACTGTAAGTTTTCGAAGGTGCATTAAAAGGGAAGACAACATGTGTAAGGTTTGTTTAGAAACACCCCTCCCGCATCCACGCAGGTCTTGTTGGGACCTGCAGGGAGCCGCTCTGGGCACTGTGGTCTGGGGCTCTGTTTGCTTTGCTGTGTCTACAAAGGGCTGGGTCTGGGCTGTGATTCCCTGTCCTTCTAGGACTTGCTGGGACTTGTCTTCCTGGTCACTCTTGGTGCTGACAACTCTACCATACTAACCCTGACTGGACATGTCTAAGCCAGATGAGACTGGGGTAGCTGTGAGTTGCTTCAGGGTCTCCACCCAGGCTGCGCACACAATAGAAGTCTTTTCCTTGTGTTAACTGACGTGTGGCTTAAGACTAAAGAGCCCTGGTGGTGCAATGATGAAGAACTCGGCTGCTAACCAAAAGGTTGGCAGTTCAAATCCACCAGCTGCTCCTCGTAAACCCTATGGAGCAGCTCTACTCTGTCCTATAGTGTTGCTGTGAGTCAGAATCGACTCGATGGCAACGGGTAATAGAGACTGAGGAGTCTGTGGGTGGTGCAGACTGTTAACTTGCTCAGCTGCTAATCCAAAGGTTGGTGGTTGGAGTCCACCCAGAGGCACCTTGGAAGAACAGCCTGGCAATCTACTTCTGAAAAATCAGCCACGAAAACCCTGTGGAGCACAGTCCTCTGACACACAGGGGGCTACCAGGAGTCAGAGTCGACTTGGCGGCAACTGGTTTGAAAAGATTTAATGAATGTTCCCTGGACAAACATCCAAGACTCAGGCCCCGTGATAGTCTCTGAAACTACAAAGCTGAGGAAGTCACAGTTTATGTTCTTGGGATACTCGGTGTAAAGAGGGGGCACACAAACAGACATGGAGACAAGTAGAGTCAATGGGGATGTGCTATAGCAGCTGTGGGAGCAAAGCACTTTGGGGAACACTGAAGCCAGGTGGGCTGGCACATGAAGAGTGAGGCGGCAATGGAGCAGGGGGTGCTGGGACCTGGGGAATCTGGGTGGCAAAGCAGATATCTGCTTTCTGCCTCCCTGCCAGACATGCACGGCTCAGCGATCTCTGCAGCATGCATCTCATCTGCACCATTTCAAACTGACCATAAGAACTTAAACTGGGGGTTAGTGCCAGGAGACTCTGGGAGGTTATTCTAGAGAAGAATGGTGGACTTCAGAATGGACTGA
The DNA here is from genome assembly GCF_030014295.1 of Loxodonta africana. Classification (NCBI taxonomy): domain Eukaryota; kingdom Metazoa; phylum Chordata; class Mammalia; order Proboscidea; family Elephantidae; genus Loxodonta; species Loxodonta africana. The sequence continues at coordinate 29,708,777 of NC_087347.1, read as the reverse complement.
ATCCCACTGTGGGTTAAGGGCCCAGTAGACACGTTCATCCTTCATGCTCTGCTCTGTCTTGGTCTCCTAGGATGAGGCAGGATACAGTGGGTGTTTGAGCCATTCTTTTGGAGTTGGCAGCCTGCGTTCAAATCCTGGACCCCTCACTTAGCAGATTTGTGATCTTAGTCAAGTAACTGACCCTGTAAGCATCAACTTCTCCTATCTGTAGAAGTTGGGGGAGGGTGCTAATAGCACCCACCTGAGAGTTACTGTGAAATTTGAAATAGATAATCCATGTAAATGGTTTAGCACAGGGCTTGACACAAAGTGAGCACTCATTAGCATTGATCATCTCTATCCTTGTCATCATTAGCGGTCCAAACGGCAGCCGAGGGCCCGTCCCTCTGGTAAGCTGGGCCTGGAGCTCTCCTTCCCTTCCTCTCTACAGACAATGGCGATGACCACTCTGAAGGAGGCCTGGTTGAGAACCACGTGGATGGGACCATGAACATGCTGGTTGTTGGAGGCACTGCTGCCCGGAAGCCCCTCAAGTCGGGCATGAAGGAGCTGGCTGTGTTCCGGGAGAAGGTGACTGAGCAGCACCGGCAAATGGGCAAAGGTGGCAAGCATCACCTTGGCCTGGAGGAGCCCAAGAAGCTTCGGCCACCGCCTGCCAGGGTCAGTGGGGCAGAACTGGTTGGAGGGATTGAGAGAACATGGAAAGGGAGGCTCCCATCTGGGGGAGGGCATTTCAATAAGATCTCCATCCTGTGTTGCCTACAGTCAAAGTACTTTCATTTCCAGCTCTGCCACTAACATATTCCATGACCTTTGGGTCAATCGTTTAGCTTTTGAGGCCTCAGTATCTTTGGCTGTGAAATGGGGTAGACATATGGTTGAAGTTTGTTCCTTCTAAAAACCTTGACGTTTCTGTTTGGCTCTGGGCCATAGACAAAAGAAAATGGACCCCAGGGATGAAGAAGGATTCACTTAAACTTGCTCACTCTTGTGATAAACTGCGCACACTCAGCTACCGTCCTTCCTTTTTCCAGCTCCTCTCTTGCTGTCTTGAGTCTTGGCCCTAGCTGGATTTATAGAAACGAAGAGGGAGAGCTGGAGTCTAGATACTTAGAAAGAGAATCACTTGAATTCAGTATTCGCAAATAAATCTCATTTTGACCCCACAAAGGCTTTGCTACAGAGCAAGGAGGGGTGGAAAACTCTGATCCCTCTGATTTCTAGGGGTGGGGTGGGGCGCATAGTTCTTTGATAGCGCAACCACTGGGTGGGGTGGCAGAAGTCCTGGTATGGCCAACTAGCTGTGGGACCTGGGAACATCCCTTTCCAGAGATGAGAGTCTTCTTGAGGTTTCTCCCAGAGCCATTGTTCTGTAGCCCACCCGACCACGCTTGTGCCCCCTGCAGACCCCCTGCCAGCAGGAGTTGGACCAGGTCCTGGAGCGGATCTCCACCATGCGCCTGCCCGATGAGAGGGGCCCGCTGGAGCACCTCTACTCCTTGCACATCCCCAATTGCAACAAGCATGGTCTCTACAACCTCAAACAGGCAAGTGGGGGGGGGCTCCACCTGGGCTGGGTGGGTCTTGTTCCCGCCTCACCTGCCTGCAATCTTCTGAGGTTTGACAGCTGAGCAGGAGACCAAACTTCTGTAGTCACGGGGTGCAAGCTGCCAGGCCGGGGAGGCTGGAGATCGTGCCCTCGCCTGGGCGGGTCTGAGGCAGATTCCGCTTACCCAGCTACCTGCCAGCTGCCCTTGGTGTTGGGGTTGGGAGGGAGCCTGTTGGAGAAGAGAAGTGGGTATAAACCAAAGCTTCTCAAATTTGATTGAGCATTAGTTACCTGGAGGTGGTTCCTGGGCCCTGCCCCCAGAGATTTCAAGAATTAGTGGATCTGAGTTTGGACTGGGGTTGGACGGAGAGCCTGCATTTCCAACAAGCTCCCAGGGGATGCTGCTGCTGCTGCCGCTGCTCCTGCTGCCGCTGCCGGTCCGTGGACCACACTTTGCAAATCACTGATTTAAACCACTGACTGATAGCTTCTCTAGTTTTCAAGTGCCCCAGGGATGGAGAAATGTCATTTAGAATATTTGTAAAAATGGTAATTAAAAAACAAAGCCAAACCCACTGCCGTGGAGTTGAACAACGTTATAAGCACATTCGAGGACAGTTAAGAAAGCGTAAGTAAACCACTCAAGAGAGGCCCTCCATATACATTTTAATGATCATTGCGCATATGCAGCGTTCTCCCTTTTGCCCTCTATCATCGCTATTTTTCACACAGCTACATAGATGTCCTTTTATTTAGCCTACTCCTGTTCCCCACCTCCTCCCTTTTATGGGGAGAAAAAGTGTAAGTGCATTTCATTTAAGGCCAAGTGAAGTGATAAAGAGGCCTGGGTACTATGGGCCTCACCTGTCCTTCTGTTTTCAAGGAGAGATTCAACCCTGGCTGCATATTGGGGGAGCCTTAAGAAATAAGGACACCAGGGTCCTGCCCACACGCAGCTGCTCTGCGCTGGGGAGCAGGGGGTGGCGACGGGGGAGACCTGGGGATCTGCTCTCATATGATTATAGCCTCGAAAACCCTATGGGGTACTTCTACTCTGTCACATGGGGTCATTATAAGTCGGAATCCACTTGACAGCACTCAACAACAGCTCTGGTGGTCCTAATGAGCTGTCAGGCAGACTCTAAGAATGGATGCCTGGAGCAAGGAGATGGAGTCAGGGCTCTGCCAATCCTTTGTGGGTCTCACTCCCCCACCTTTTCGCACAGTGCGGGCATCTTGGCCTTCTAGTTATTAGTCTAAGGATGCTGGTGGCACAAAGGTTAAGCACTCAGCTGTTAACCGAATATGTCACATTGGGTCGTTAGGAGTTGGAATCAACACGACAGCACCTAACAACAACAGTTATTAATCTAGTATTAAGAAGGCTATTTGTGTGTAGCAAGCCAGCTACCTCATTTGGAACACAAAAGAAGAAACTGATTTCTTCTAATGAAAAATAGGCTGTCTGCTGTGCCTTGAGGGCGATTAAAGGGCTTTGCAAGAGGCAGGTCAGAGCATGGACCCTGGAACCGCAGGTGGGGGTTGCATTTTAGCTCTGCCTCTTACTCGCTGTATGATCTTGGGAAGTTACTTAGCCAACCTATGCTTCAGTTTCAGCATCTGTAAGGTGGGGATCATAATGGCGTCAAATTTACCGGGTGGTTGTGAGGATTAAACGAATGTACAGTGAAACCTGTGAGAGTCGGAATTTGACGGAAGTGCCTCATTTTTCTGGGTGTTGCGAGTTTTCCGCCTTAGGGTGCAGTTTTACCATTTTTCTGTCATTCTCTATTAGGGGAAAGTATGAATTTTCCTTCTCTGACAGGTTTCCACCTTACACAGTTTCCAGCTTTCGAAGGTTTCACTGTAATGTTAGATATGCGGTATAAACGAGCAGAGTATATATTGGTTCCACAGTGCTGGGCACACAGCGTGGTAAGGGTTATGACAGCACTGGCCTTTATATTACATGCATTTTCACCTTCCACTCTGAGGAACTCCAATGAGATGAGCACTGACCGGGTCCCCACTAGAGGGGCCCAGTCTTTTAATCCCCAGGCATCCCCAATAGTCTTGTTAATCAGAGTGTGGTCCCTGGGCCAGCAGCATCAGCATGACATGGAGCTTGTTAGCAACGCAGAATTTGGGGCTGCCCGAGTTCACAGCGGGAATCGGCATTTTAAAAGATTCGTGTTGGAGAAGCCCCCCCTTGCTGTGCTACCTCTGAGCACACAGTCCCTGCACAACACCCCTCTGTGAAGGAAAGAAGGAAGGCTGGGGGCTGGGGGCTGGGGGCTGGGCAGGGGGTGGCTTCCACATTCTGCTCTTCTCTCTCCTTAGTGCAAGATGTCTCTGAATGGGCAGCGTGGAGAGTGTTGGTGTGTGAACCCCAACACCGGGAAGCTGATCCAGGGCGCCCCCACCATCCGGGGGGACCCCGAGTGCCATCTCTTCTACAACGAACAGCAGGAGGCTCGCGGGGCCCACGCCCAGCGGATGCAGTAACTCCCAGCCAGCCGGTGCCTGGCACCCCCCCTCCCCTCCCAAACACCGGCTGCCGGGTGGTGGGTGGGGAGGATCTTCCAGGAGTTTTGACACGTGTATTTATATTTGGAAAGAGACCAGCACCGAGCTCGGCACACCCCACTGCCCTCCCCCTCCCCAGCTGGAGATGCCCACACCCTCCCTTCTCTCGTCCTGCAGGCGAGGATGGGGCGGTGGTTACGGGGGAGCTGGGTAAACATTTGGGAGGAGGGGGGGAAAGAAATTTTTATTTTTGAACCCCTGTGTCTCTTTTGCTTAAGATTAAAGGAAGGAAAAATAAAGTGTCTTTTGCCTGAGTCTTTGGGGCCTGCCCGTCCATTTGAAGGCCCGCTGCCCATCCCTGCCCTCTTCCCCTACACTTTGCTCTGGTTTCCTGTGTCTGAAAGAGATTGGAGGCCTCGGAGTCGCCTTCCACCCAACTTTGTCCGGTGAAATGGGGAAAGGCCTGGCCTTCCCTGGGCCTCAGCTTCCTATTCAGAACATGGGAATAAGAAGGATGGGGTGTCTTTTCCCTGGAGTGGAGCTGGCCTGTGAACAAGCTCTGAATCTAGATTGGACCTCCAGACTCACCCCAGGAGTCCAGGTCTACCAGGCTGGACTCTGAGGTGAGGCATTCAGCCCCGCCTGGTTGGCTCAGGGACAGGATGAGCCATGGAGGAGCATATGGTATGAGTGTTTTCCTCTCCTGGTTAGGTTAGAAAGGGAAAGTGAAAACATTGGAATTGAGGTTCTCTGGCCCCTGAAATGGAGCCCTGGTGGCACAGTGGTTAAGAGTTCAGCTGCTAACTAAAAGGTCAACAGTTCAAGTCCACTAACCACTCCTTGGAAACCCTATGGGGCAGTTCTACTCTGTTCCATAGGGCTGCTATGAGTTGGAATCCACCGGACCACAATGGGTTTGGTTTTGGTTTGGCCCCTAAAGTAAAGGAGAGTTCTCTTCCCCAGCCTGAGATATTTCAACTATACTCGAAGGGAAGGGGTCCCAGGGCCACTGTTATTCACAAAGGTGTTAGAGAATTCAGATCCAAGTGTTAACTGTTATTAAAAATAATCAAAACAATGAAATAGAAACATGGTTTATTCTGAGCAGTTATTCTTTATATATATAGGGAGACCACTCTGATTCCAAAAAGGTCAAACTGTTCCAATAGGCTGGTTACAGTGAGGTTTATAAAGAAAAGAGGGAGAACTAGAGATCAACCACTGGCTTACCTTAACATGATTGACTGAATACTGCCCTCCCCCTTTTAACTGAGATCAGCTGATACCGGTCACAAGATAGTTTAGTCTCAGCCTCTCCACCCAACTGCAGCTATGCTATCTCCTGGTATTTAAATTAAGCTCCTTGGAAACTCTCTGGGGCAGTTCTACTCCGTCCTATAGGGTCGCTATGAGTAGGAATCGACTCGAGGGCACTGGGTGGGTAAGCCTTACTTCAAACAGGAAAAAAAAAAAGAAGATTAGCAACTTTGGGTGAGAAAGACCCTGGCAGAATGTGTGGCCAGGAATTTTTTTTAAGGCAATATTTGGTTTCATGGGTAAGAAAAACCTTAAAATCAAAGTAAGATGTCTTACTAATTTTTCTCTTCAACACTGGGTATGAAGGTGTGTGTGTGTGAAAGAAGGCTGAGGGACTAGGGAAACTGAGGCAGAGTGCAAGCCCTATTTCTTAACTCTGAGATCTGTACCCACTTTCTTCTCTTGGTCCCCTAAACCCCTGGTGCAAGTCCAGGGGGCCCCCCCTCCCCTTTGCAATGGGGCAAGCGGTGAGGACATACTCAGTATGTGTCCCCCCCCCCCCCCCCCCCCGCCCATACACACGTACACAGCACAGAGCTTCACAGCTCACGTTGCTCTGCTCTCCTGTGTCTGGAGTCAGAATCCTTTCCGGCCACAGAGGAGGGGACGCCATTGGCGGCTTTGCCCAATCCATGTACCCTGACCTTCCATCTTACAGCAAGTCTGGAGAGGCAAAGGAACACCTGGGGCTTTCCGGGGATGGGCTTTGGGTGGAATAAAATCAGGTCCCCAAGGATAGACAAATTCCAGCCAAGCATGTTCCAGGCCGCTCCAGGCCAAGGCCGCTCCAGGCCAATGCCAGCAGGAGATCTGGCCACTGCGCCGGCCGCACACGAAGTACATTAATTCAGTTAATTAATCCTCGTAGCCTCAAGTAAGCAGCTGTATTATTAACAGTACTTTACATATGTGGAAAAATGTCCCTAGAGGTGCCCAACCTCCACCCCGAGGCTGCCCCCCTACCCCCTCCAGCTCCAGAGCCTGGATGTTACTCCGCCCTGATTTATACTGCCCCCTGTGGGCGGAAGCAGGGTGGGCCGCTTGGAGAGAGCTTGGAGTGCTCTGGTCCTTGCAGGCAAACGGTCCCGATGTGGAGCCTGATTTCCTGTCATCCAGTTGAGGGGTGCTCCTGCGTCCCCACCCCTCAGTTGTTGATTGCTGACGGCTGGGGCAGCGCGTGCAGGCTCTCGGGGAGCGCAGTGCCCATTTGCGCGACCTTGGCTGAACCGATTGGGGCACTTAAGAGAAATTAGGATGCCAATGCCTGACCCTCAGCGATTCTGACCCACTTGGTCAAGGCGGAGCTCAGGCCAGGTATTTATTTATTTATTTTTTAAGGCCCCCCAGGTGATTCTAATGTAATTCTAACGTAGGTCTAAGAACCAAAGTGAGGCTGGGGGAATACTGGACAGCTGGCTGTGAATTCCGTTGTACCACTTACCATTACATTGCCCTGGGCGGTGCCACTCACCTTCTCTGACCTTCAGCTTTCTGCATCTGCCTAATGCGGATGGGTTCAGCCTCCGATAACAAGATGGTGTCAGTGTGAGACACGCTTTGAAAACTGTAGGACCCTGAGTGGTTATCATGGAGCCATTGGCCAGGTCAGCCCTCGAGCCAGCCCTATGCCCCCAGGTTACCAGCTTGCTTGGGTCCTTTCTGTAACATTTTGCAGAGGGTTCCTGAAGAAGCCACAACCTCCCTGCCCTTGCCATGTCACATGCCCTCTGAAGAGGTGGGGCAGCATCTCCCCTGTGGCTCTCAGCTACCAAAAAAAAAAAAAAAAAAAAAAAAAAATCCCGAAACCGTTGTCATAGAGCCGAAGAGCCGATTCCAACTCACAGTGACCCTGTAGGACAGAGTAGAACTGCCCATAGGGTTTCCAAGGAGCCGCTGGTGGATTTGAATTGCTAACCTTTTGGTTAGCAGCCGAGCTCTTAACCACTGTGCCACCAGGGCTACACTAACTGGCAAACTGTTGTTAGCTGCCGTCGCCAAGTCGATTCTGGCTCATGGAGACCTTATCTGCAACAGAACAAAACATTGCCCGGTCCTGCATCATCCTGACAATCGCCAGCATGTTTGAGTCAACTGGTATGTAGTATGACCTAAAAACCTTTACTAAGATAAAGCCTAATTGCACCTTTGTGGGAAGGTGGTTGGCTGGGCAGGGATCTTTAAGATGTCGAGGAGATTGCTCACTTTCTAGAACTGCCTCTTTAAAATTTAGCCTTACAAATTCCGGGGCTATACCGCCACAGTGTGGCAGCATCGGAAACTGCAGGTGATCTTACATGGACCCTCCAAGACCCGTGATAATCATTCGTAGTCCTACACTTGTTTCTTAAGAGGTGGCCCCAGAAGTCTAGAATGGAAGTGCTTGTTAAACGTGCAGATTCATGGGCCCTATGCCACACCTCCTCAGTTAGAATTTTGGGAAGGTACCTGGTAATCTCCATTTAACATGCCTCCTGGGTGATTCTTATGGACTGTTGGCCTAATTTGTGGGGCCTAGGGAAAAATGAAAATAAGGAGCCTGTTTTTCAGAAATTATTAAGAATTTCAAGATGGTGGCAGTGGAGCATTAAACCAAGCACAGGGTCGTACACCCATGAAGTTGACCGTGTCCGTAAGCCCTCTAAATTTGCCGTTTTCACTGACTGCCTCCGTTAGATGTGCCTCTGTAGGTATGCCTACATAAGAGGTCGTGGTTAAGAGCGTGGAGGCAAAGCAGCCTTTGATCAGGGGTGGATTAACCAGTAAGCAAGGTACACTGGGCTTAATTGTGTTTACCTACTTATCTGTGGCGAACAATTTCACACGGGTCTCACCACATCGCTGAGACAATATTGGATGAGACAATATTGGACAGTAAGGCTTATCCAGGGCTGGGGTCCTGCAGGGAGGGAGGTGACACCTGCCAAGTGGATGCTAACAGCAGAGCTGTGAGCTTCTGGCTCCTTAGGACAGGGAGCTGAGCCAAAGAGGGCTGATGGATTGGAAAAAAAGGGGGAGGGGACCAAAGGCTGGTGCTTTCATTATGTAAAATACTGGCTGTCCAGCTCCCTCTGCCCATTTCTCCCACGTGATAGCTTATGATTGGAGTGGGATTTTCAGATTTCAGGTGTGGAACACTTTAGGGAACCGAGGCTCAGACTGTGGCTAAAGCGGAGGGGCCTGAAGACTAATGGAGCTGAGGAGGGCAAGGCGCTGTGTTTCCTAAAGCGTGGACCCAGGAGCAGCCACAACACCAGTGCGCGTGAGGGTGGGAGAAAAGCAGATTCCAGGCCCTGCTCCTGTCCTGCTGAATCCGAGGCTCTGGGTGGGGCCCCGGTACCCACGGTGAATTGTAGGATCACTCAGGTGTTATGTAGGTTGTCCCTGTGAGCACTGAGTTGCACAGGGTAGTGGCAGGACAAGCGGTGGAGCAGCCTGGAGCCAGTGTCTAAGTGACTGAGGGACGTGAGCAGGGAGCGAATGATGAGAGTATAAGGGGAGAGGGGAGAGAGAGAGGAAAATGGAGAAGTTGATAGGGTTGGGAGGTATGGGGGTGAGATGAGCCCTCAAGGAGGATCAGTGAGCTAGAGGGACAATGGCTGGTGTCTGTGGGGGTGCAGAGGACTCCTGATTCACAACCCCTCCCAGCAGCAGTTGAGTGAGCAGCTTCTCATGGCAAAGCCTGCAGCCAGTCTCAGGCAGATGGTACATGGGTGTGATCCAGACCATCGCTGGCTTACTGTGCATTCCTCTTCCTGTTCGCCCACTCCTCTGTACACTCAGAATGCAGTGAGGAGGTCACCAGCTCCCTCTCTGTAGCTCCTAGTGCGGCATTCATACCTCCATCTCCACCTTTACTCACTCCTCCATCTCCACCTTTACGGCTGGGTGGTTGGAGGTTGCCGCTAGAGGTGACACAGTGCAGTGGCTGAATGACTGGGTGTGGGAAAGCTGTCCACAGCCTGTTTGGCTAGTCAGACAACTCTAAGACCTTGAGGAAGCCGGGTGCTGAGAGGTCCTCAGGGCAGAGTTTCAGCGACCCTTCTGGGACTTACTCTCTCAGTTACTCCACCTGCCACGTGAGCTGGACGCTGCAGGACACTGGGTTTCTAAAGACCTCAGCCCTTGAGCTGGGGAGAGGGGAGGTGCGGCCAACTCAGCCACCTTGGCTGTCTCAATGGGCTAGGAGGTTTTTGCTAGGGTCAGTCAGGGAATGAACAAGGGGCAGTTTGTGGCTGTGGGCTCTATGAATAAACAAGGGACATGGAGAATTATTGGAAGAGCCTGAGGGAGGAAGGAAAAGTAATCCGTGATTCAGGGAGAAGGGAGGAGAATGTACGAATTGCACTCTTTAAGTTGTTGAAAGGTTGAAATCAGAACATTCATTTCGTGGCTTTCCTCTTCATGGGGCAGAAACAGCAGTAGGGGGTTGGGTAAGAGTGGGAGATAGGATTTGCCTTGGCCAGAGGTTCCCAGGAGTTAAGAGATTATAAACCTGTTGTCTTCGAGTCAATTCCGACTCATAGTGACCCTATAGGACAGAGCAGAACTGCCCCAAAGGGTTTCCAAGGAGCGGCTATTGGATTCGAACTGCTGACCTTTTGGTTAGCAGCCTAAGCTCTTAACCACTATGCCACCAGGGCTCCGACAGCTTATAAGGTAATGGGGTAAGTGACTGAGAAATATGCTAGAAATGCCTTTGTGAAATTTCTCTTTGAGACTCATCATTTGCTTGAGGGAGGTTTAAGGCTGGAGTCCCTGGCTGCGCAAATGGTTAAGTGCTAGGCTACTAACCTAAAGGTTGGCAGTTCAAACACACCCAGAGCTGCCACAGAAGGGCCTGGTGATCTGCTTCATCATAGCCACAAACACCTTATGGAGCGCAGTTCCTCTCTGAGACACATGGGGTTACCGTGAGTCAGAATCAACTGGATGGCAATTGGTTTTTTTGGCTGGAGTTTAAGGCCACTTTGTTTAATGGCAGGGGCTGGGATTAAATGATTATAACGACAACAGGTGGCCATGAATTGAATATTCGCTGTTCTAAGTGCTTTATGTACATGAACCCATTTAATCTTCACGAGAGTCCTATGAGGTTGTTACCCAAGAGGCCAGGGGGGTCACAGAGAGGTTAAGTAAGTTGTCCTAGGGCACACAGTTGCAGAGGCTTTGCTGGGAAAGCAGTTTTCAATGGGATGAAGGGACACCTGTGTTCTGGATTGGGGGTTTGTCTTCAGGGATCAGCCATCTCCACTCAGGGCATGCCCTCTGGAGGGAGCAGGGCCCTTGGCCTGACTTCTCCTGGGTCCCTTCTCCTTCCTCTCTGGTTTGTGGCCTGAGGAGAATCCTGGGGGCTTGCTTCACCATTTGCCTACCTTCCCTGGGCCCTGGGAGGAAGTTGACGCAGGCTAACTGAATGCATAACTTTATTAAATAAATGCTTTGTCATGACAAAAGACAAAGATCAAGGAGTAACATAAATTATAAGTTGAATAAATAGTATACAGCAATCTTCACTTTTTAATAAAGTGTGAGATCCTGTTTTTTATTTTCTTAAGTATGAAATGCTAAACAGGAGCCAAGCTCGTCCGCATTCAGACAATGTTTTTCCGCCTTTTTTTTTTCCCACAAATTTCTTTTGCTTGTTGGTTTATTATTTTTTCCATCCTTTTCACCAGTCAAGATTATGAGCATTTATTTAAAAAACAAAACAAAACAAAAAAAAAAAAAAAAAAAGAGGAGAGAACAGAGCTATGGTATGTATGTCAAACTATAAAGAACTACAGTAATACGTGCTGTGGTTATTGCTGTCTTTAAAAAAAAAAAAACCAGTCGGCAACTCGGAATCTGGAGGAATCTTGTCTGACAACTGTGCTATCCATGTGGGCTACTGTGTGACGGTGGTGGTGGTGGCAGGTGACCAGAGACCAGAGAAGTAGGGTGAAGGGGCGCAGGAAGCTGGGAACCCCTTCGCCTCTGACCCTCCTGCCTTCCCTTTCCCCATCCAAAAGGAGTTAGAGAGGAGGCCAGAGTCTGTGGAAACGGCTAAACTATATACTCCGTTAGAAAACCAAGAAAGTGTTTTTTCAAAAAAGAAACAAAAAACCTAAAATAATAAGTGGAGAAACAGTGCAAAATAATTCTTGCACTTTTAGTGGTTTTAAAAATAAAGACAGTACAACACCCAGGTTGCTAGTTGGTACAACCCCTGTGCCCTGGTCCAACCACTTTTCAAAACGTGGCCAAAACGTTCCTCTTGGAGACCAGAGTTTCTTCTCCTTGGCCCACACCTCTCTGAAGTTCCCATTCTGAACCGGCGCCCTCTAGGGGTCTGAGTGGATGGAGACAGGGGCAGGAGGTGGCGGGGGGGGGGGGTGGGGGTGGGGGGGTGGGGAACAGATGACCCCACGTTGGGCGGGGCTTGGTGGTCACCCTGGCAGTCCTTTTGCTGCTAAGGAGCTAGGAAGTAGGGGACGGTGGTTGAGGGCCACCTCCCCCAGTGGAGGTTAACCCTGTGGGGTTACCATAGAGACCACAGAGGGAGTGATGGAAAAATTGGGCAAAGGGAGAGGAGGTGGGACTGTACAGGGCCCTTCCGGGGGCCTGCTGTGCCTGCCTTCCTCTCCCGTGGGGGTTCAGTGTCTCCAGGCCTGTCTGTCTAGGCCTGGCTGTCAGTGAAACTATCGAGTCTCTTCCTTCCCAGATGCCTGGCTTTGCCTCAGTGGGTCAGAGCAGGCCAGGGGAAAGAGGATCTGTCCTGGCTAGGCCTTCCTCAATTACCTGGCAGTAGTGGGGGAAGACAGAGGTATCTTCTCCACGCTGGAGTGAGGGGATCAGAAGGAGGATGAGAAGAGACCTCCTGTGTCTCTTAGATGGGGGCCATGAAAGGATATTCTGATAACCTGATGTCTGAGCCCTCCAGGTGAGCAGAGTTGGCCAACAGCCAGCCTGCCATCAAAGAGATACCCTCTCAGGACTAAACATCCTCACACCATCCCAAACCTGCCTTCCTGCCAAGGGAAGAGTATTCATTTTTCCTTCAATGACTCCCTTCCCATTGTCTTGTGCCCCTGGCTCAGGTCTGACTTCCCATTTGGTAGGGTTAGTTCCACCTGTCCATGAAGTTCCAGCTTCCTGTAGGAGTGGGCAGCCGCCCAGAATCACCCATCACAGGTTTGGGTCAGTAGGCATGAGCTGGGAACTCTTAAGAGTCTGGCTGAATTAAACCAGCTCATCATCTCCCACCTTATGGTTGACAGCAAAGAAAGAGCCAGTGTAAGGGGCAGAGGCCCATTCAAAGTCCAGCAAACACTGGGGAAAAAGGGAGAGCCCCCTCTTAAGAATCAGGTCCAGGCCTTGGGAGGGCTGGGAGGGGGTATGCGATTCCTGGCTCAGTCTTTTCTTAGGGTGAATGGCACCCTGGTATCCACTTGGCAGATCTCATAGGACTGCTCAAGATCCAAAGAAAGAATGGGCAGAAAGAAGAGTAAGGTGGAAACGGTTTAGGATACTGGCCTAAGACATCTAGAAATGTGAGTCAGGGTTTTGGGGACAGTTGTGCAGAGAGATGGGACATGCTGACGTGGCAGGTCAGTAAGTCCTCACTGTTGCCTTCCCCATCTGGCCCTTTGTCTCATGAAGATTGGCCACCTCTCCCATCCCTGGCCAACTGTCCTGTCCAGGGGAGTAAGAGACATCCCCCCAAGTTCCATAGCGGCACGTTTTCCACTAGTTGAAATAGATTTGCTTCTTTGCCCCAAGTTCAGTGTTTGAGTTGGCTTCCACTGTGTTACGCCATCAGGTAAGAGTGGAGAGTGTGTCCACAGAGAAAGAGAGAGAGACAGCCTCTTTTGCCAGTCCAAGTCCCCTTTCCAGGAAGGCTATTTCTAGCCTTAGAGGACAGCCCCAAGGCCACCCATCAGTTGAGGAAGTCAGTGGAGAATGAGATTTTTCTTGGTTCAGAATCTGGCTGCCAACGATGGCTCCCCCTGAAGCATCCATTCCCTGGTTATCCTGGTCCTTTCTTCCATCCTCCATCCAAGGGAGGAAGCAGGAACTGGCCAGAATGGATGAAGAGCTTGAAAGACACTTTGGTCTCAATCCCTCATTGCAGGCTGAAGGTGGGCATCTGAGCACATAGTCTTGTCCCTTCAAAAGCACGCCAGTCTCTACTGATCCTTGCTCCCTTCCAGCTTCTAACGTCCAGAATCCACCTAATGTTTCCCACCTTCGCTGACTCTATGGCCTGTGTTAAGTTCATTTCTATTTACAATCAGTTTCTCCATTTTCATCTCTCCTTTCTCTTGAATCCCAGAGGGCTTATAGGGTGGGAAAGCCAAGGAAGGTTCTATTGGCTTTTTCTTCCTTTCTGTTGGCTTTGTTCCAAAGCTAGAATGGGCAGTCAGCCCTCTGCTCCTCAAGCCTTCTGTTCCTCCACTCAGGCTACCCTGGCCTGAACCATCAATTTTACTCTTTTCCTTGTATTTAAATGTTTCCCCTTCTATCTCCTTCTTTGCCACCTCTAATTTCAATCTCTCTCCTGCTCTGCCAGCGTAAGGACTGAGAGAGGCTTTCAAAATGTATGCTCTGTCCAGAGGAAATGAAAAAGGTGGTGGGGCAGGATGAGTGGGTCAAACTTGGACCTGTTGAAGTCTTATTGGTGTGATGTCCAGAGACAGTTACTTCCTGATGGTTTGAAGACTAACGTGGGATGTACTGGGGACATGGTGTGTGCATCATTGAATGCTGGCATCTCCCCGGTGTGGCAGCACACACATGTACATATGAAGACACGTGTACATGGGAGATCATTAAAAAATCCAACAGTCTGTCCCATAAAGGCTTGACTAGAAGCAGGTAAAATTGGTATTATGGATTGTAGTAGAAGAACTGGGTTCTCCTGGTTTACCCAAAATGAGGACGCTCCTCAAAGCCCTATAGGAACTACTTCGAAAAGTTAATGCAAACTCATTGAAAGAAAGAAAGAAAGAAAAAAAAGATTTATATGCCTATATATGACTACATGGAGTCTTGCAGATAAACACAAGCCCACACATTTTTTTTTTTTTTTTAACCTATCCTCCCCCCAGGGGCTGTGCTAGCCATGGATTGAATGAAAGGTGGGGCTGAAACCACATACTTGATTGAGCATGTGTTTTTAGTCACCCCGGAGGAACGAGTCTTTTCAATATTGGGGTGTGTATTGATTTCTAAAAGTCTGTATGGGGGGAGGGGGTGGGTGGGAGAAATATGCACCCATATTTAATATTTATGTATCTGTCTAGGAAAATCTATCTATTATCACTCAGTTATTACTTTGCTCTTAAAGGAGTGGAATGCATTTTTGTTTTTATTAATTTTGGGGACAGAGAACACCCTACTGGGGCAAGGGCAGAGGAAGCACAGGGGTTGAGCCATCCAAATCGCTGGCTGGAGGAGGAGAAAGATGCAGGAGAGGTGTCCACATATCCTTTTTTTTTTCCTTTCTCCTACTGACCAATCCAAACTGGGAAAACTCCCAGTGTGGCACCAAATGCCACATCTCGGGCCACACCTTGTAGTGCCCAAGCCTCTCCCCATCTCGGGCCAGGGCTGGATGCAAAAGATGTATCCAGCCGTAGTCCCGGCAACCTCTCCTCCCTGCCCACCACTCTAATCAGCTTTCCTTCTCTCCTACCCACGTGCTTTCTTTCCTGCTCTGTCGCTGTCTCTCGTTCTTCCTCTCCTCCTTCCCTGTTCATTCAACTTGCCTCAAAAACAAAGAAAAAAACATCGTAAAAGGGGTCTCCTTAGCTTTTCATGTCTCTGTTGTTGCCACTTTCAAAGTTGAGAACTTGCTAGAGATTCCGAGGTCCTCAGTTTCCTCAAATAGATATATATATATTTTTTCCCTTAAATGAGATGAAATGAGTGGCGTCCTAGGGTGAAGGAGGCGCTGGGTGGATTCGGGGCTGGGGGTGGGATGGGGTGAGGGAAGGACAGGGAGGGGACGCATCACTCAATGTTGCTGCCGTCGAAGGCGTGGCACTGAAAGTCCCCGTCGACATACTCCAGGCCCGGCAGCTTCATCCCATACTTGTCCACGCACCAGCAGATGCCACGTTTGCGGCCACGGGAGGGCTTGCACTGGGTTGGCGAGAACAACAGGCAGTGAGGGGGGCTGCACCCCCCAGCTCTGCTCCTGCCTGGCCCATCCTCTTCCCCATTCCCAGGTAGAACCCTCATCCTAGAATGCTGTGGAGGGTTATAGTCAACCCTTGGGGGTCTGGTGTCTCCATTTCACCAGGAGGGCCCAGGGAAAAATGTGAATTTAGGTAATCTGCCCTTGGCTAGCTTCCACAATTTCTTTTTTACGTTACACCTTTAGGGTCCTCTAACCTGGCATTCTCAAAAGATTCTCAAGAGAGCTATGGGATCTTATATAGTAATAATAATAGCATCACTTGTATGGCTTTATCATGTGCCAGAGACTAATTACCACTTACCACATAGTGGGTGGAAACCCTGGTGGCGTAGTGGTTAAGAGCTACCGCTGCTAACCAAAAGGTTGGCAGTTTGAATCCACCAGGTGCTCCTTGGAAACCCTATGGGGCAGTTCTACTCTGTCCTATAGGGTTGCTATGAGTCAGAATTGACTCGATGGCAACGGGTTTGATTCGGTTTTATATAGTGGGCACTGTTCTAAGTGCTTTACAAATATTAACTTCTTATTCCTCCTAATTGTGTAAGGTGGGTATTATTATCCCCCATATTACACAGAGGCACCCACCCATAAAGCCCATTGCCATCAAGTTGATTCCAACTCACAGAAACCCTATAGGACAGAGTAGAACTGCCCACAGGGTTTCCAAGGAGTGCCTGGTGGATTCGAACTACCGACCTTTTGGTGAGGCACAGGATAAGTAAGCATTCAGTAACTGGGGTAAGGTGACACAGCTAGGAAGTGGCAGAGCTGAGATTCGACCCAAGGCAGTCTGGCTCTTCACCACGAACTTAGCTCAGGGGTGCACTGAAGGCAGGGGTTCTTGAAGTGTGGTCCCGGGACCTGTAGCATCAGCATTCATCTGGGAGCTCGTTAGAAAATTCTCAGTGTTCACCCCAGACCTAGCAATCAGAGCCTCTGCAGGTGGGGCCCAGTAATCTGTGCTTTACCAAGCCCTTCCGGTAATTCTGATGCCCTAGAAAGTGTGAGAACCACCGTCTTAAGGAAATGTGTACCCCTTTAATAGACTAAGGATTACTCGTTAAATCTGAAGGAGGGTTGTCTCAAGTGTGGCTTGGTTATGTACCACATGAAATGACTGCAGGTGGTATATGGGGAAAACATATATTTTATATATATATATCAGCAGAGAATTTAAGTAGCACCTACAACATGTGATGTGATGCTGTCACATAAAGTTTCCCCTTTAAATGAATTCACGTCAATACTGTGAATCCATCAACATTAAGTAGATTATAGGAAGGGTTGGGAACACTCCTGACTGTGCATTGTGAATGGATGCTGGAGCTTTGGAAAGCACTGTATCCTTTGTGGTAGAAGTCTCAGGCACTTGTTTGAGGGCAAGGTCTCCTCGCAGGTGCCATTTCAGGACCCTTCTAAGCCCAGGACACGTGACGTACCTGCTTTCTCTTGTAGAATCCTTTGCGGTCACAGTTGGGCAGGTAGACGGCCCGGGGCACCATGCGAGGGCTGGCTTTGAGCTCCTGCAGGGACGCTTCCATGTGTCTGCGGCAGGGGCCCTGCGTGCAAACAGGGAGAGATGAGAAGTGTGTATGGGACCGAGGTAGAAGCATCCAGATGTGCAGAACAGGGGGCCCAGGGTGCAGGGGCCAAGGGTCTGCAGTGTGACGGCCCACAGTAAAGTCCCCACTTTTTGTCCCAATCAAGGATCTTGCCTCCCTCTCACCTGTCACGTGCCCTGGGGGGTGTACAGCACCTGTATGTGGCCAGGTACAGAAGCCATATTGTCCCACTGGTCTTCTATGCTGCCCCCTCCCAGCGTTTCCGTTTTGCTGAGTCATTCAGTCCAGAGGTTGCCCTCTCTGGATGCTCCACAGAGGGTGGTCAGCCTCTGGCTAGGACTGGGCAGAGCTACGGGCTTGCACCCCTGGCGTGTGGTTGCTGTGGCTGGCTGGCTGGCAGCGACTCTCTTTAAATTAGCACCACTTCCGCTCCTGCTCCCACGTGCAAGCTCTTGGTCCTGATAAATGCTGCTGTCGTTGTTGGCTGCTACTGGGACATCTTTCCCCCCACCCCACCCCAGAGCAACCCCATGCACAACAGAATGGAAATGCTGCCCAGTCCTGCGCCATCCCCATGATCACCTGGGGATTGGATCGTTGTCATCCACCTGGTTTTCGGTGGCTGATTTTCAGAAGTAGATCCCCAGGCCTTTCTTTCTTCATAGTCTGGCTTAGTCTGGAAGCTCCACTAAAATCTGTTCATTATCGTAGCAAAACACAAGCCTCCACTGACAGAGGGGTGGTGGCTGCACATGAGGTGCACTGGCTGGGAATCGAACCCTGGTCTCTTGCATGGAAGGTGAGAATTCTACCATGGAACCACCAACGCCTCACCCTGATAAATATAACCTCTGAAAGCTCTCCATTCACCACAGTAAGTGGTAGGTCTTTGGTTGTTGGATGCCGTCAAGCGGATTCCCACTCATAGTGACCCCATGTTACAGAGTAGCACTGCCCCAGAGGGTTTCCTAGACTGTAATCTTTATGGAAGGAGTCCTGGTGGTGCAGTGGTTAAGCACTTGACTGGTTACTGAAAGGTCAGCAGTTCGAACCCACCTGCGCCCCTGGGGAGAAAAAGTCTGGCAGTCTGCTTCTGTAAAAATTACAGCCTTGGGAACTCTATAGGACAGTTCTACTCTGTCCTGTAGGGTCACTATGAATCAGAATGGACTGGAGGGCAATGGTGTTTTTGGTTAATCTTTACAGAAGCAGATCGCTGGGTCTTTTGCTAGGTCTAGCCTAAACACTTCTTGCTGCACGAATGCCCCTTGAGCTGCTGGCAGACAGAGGCTGCTGGGGTGGGAAACAGAGGGAGCTGTGGGGTGTCCCTCTGGACTCACCTGCTCAGACTCCTGTCTCATCTCTGGGGCTGTGATGACGTGGGGGTGGGCAGTGTTCTCCGCTCCGCCCACGAACTTGGACTGGGTCAGCTTCTTCCTGCGGTCCTTCTTCACGGCCTCAGCCTTCAGCTCTGAGATGCGGGTATGCTTGGGCCGGAAGATTTTGGGGGAGTAGGTCTCCTCTGCCATCTCTGATGTGGTGGGCTCCTCGTGCTCACGCGAGTCTCTCTCTACTGGAAGAAGTGGGCGAACTATCATCCTCCAGGGTCCACATCAGAGGTTTGGGGTGAGGAGGTAATAAAGGGTAAAGTAGATTCAACCTCTGCTTTCATGGACCTTACTAGACTGGTGAAAGCATGGAAACCAGGACAGGGAATAAGCTTCAGCCAACATTTAAATGGTGAGAAGTAGCTGGGATGACTGGGGTTAAGAACAGAAAGTCCAGGAAGACTTCATGTACTAGGTGAATCTTGAAATTGTTGTGCTGATTTTTAAGGGGAAGTTTGACAAGAGGAAGAAGGCATTCTGGGGGATGGAAAGGGGAGGGACATGGTCTGAAGATGAGGGTGGTGGTCAGTTGGGTTGCCTGCCAGGGAGACAGCTAAGTAGACGGGGCTGAGATGTAAGAACAAAACCTAGAGGCCCATGCTAACAGAGGAAAATAGGGGACAGCCAAGGTGTGGACAAGAAAGGTCACACTTGTCCTCGTTGTGGGGTCTTTGTGCTTTCAGAACTGTTGGGAGTTGAGATATTTTGGGGCCTGGACAACGGCAGCAAGAGGCTTCCGGGGGTTTGGAAGTGGCCAGGGAACATCAAGAAGAGCAGGAGAAAGGGATGTGGGGGATGGTAGAGCCAGAAATACAGCCATGGAGAACAGGGCAAATGGGACCGGGAGGTCTCGCTCCCTGCTCTAGCTCAGAACTGGCTCTGTGCTCTGGGCCCTACATGGCTGGGACATTACTCAGCTCCAGGCGGAGATGGGCGACAGCTGGCCGGGGCTGGAGCAGTTATATATAGGAGTGACTTGGTGACAGTCTATACTTAGCTGACTTATGACCTTTAAAGAAGTAGGACTTTGTTCATTTATTTGTTGATCTGTTAATTCCACCCTCCCCTAGCCTTTTTCTTGGGTCCAAGGATTTCAATTACGTTCTTATCTCATAGGCACCCTTCTCTGGGACCCCATTTCTCCTCTTAACGCCTCGACTCCACCAGCCTGGGTATATGCAAAGTGGGGAGAGCATAGGTTGCTGTTCCCAGGTGGGCAGGGTGTGGCCAGAAGGCTCATTGGTGAGACCAGGTACGAGGGCTCAGGGGGGACAGGGAGGCCAGATCTTCACTGCCCTCTTTTCAAGCGCTGCAAAAAAGAACTAGGGCTTGGGGGTGACCCTAGATAACTAAGATGGGGTGAAGGAAAATCCCGTTCTCCCCCTCTTCCATATCCACAGGGACTGGGATGCCCAGGAGGGGGAATGACTAGAAAGTGGGCCAGGAAGGGGTTGGTGCAAAGAAGCAGAAAGTTTTTGAGAACACAATGTTTTGTGACTCCGGACGCTGGTGTAGAACCTGACTGCTGAGCTCTCGGGGGGTGGGGGTGGGGGGAACCTGTGCACCCCCTCCCGGGGGGAGAGTTCCAGGTGTGTGTGAGGGAGGCAGTCAGAGACCTGGCCTCACCTGGTCAGGATGGCAGGTGGCAGGAAGCACCTAAGCACCTGTTTCTCTCTTGGCTCAGGATTTATCAAGTTGAATTAAATGGGTATCCGGTCTTTAAGGCCCTGGCAGGGATGTTCTTCCAAGTATTTGCAGCACTCCGGGTGGTTAGTGTGAGGGTGGTTAGTGAGCGTATTTATTCACAGGAAAGGAGGGGAAGTAGTTACTAGGTGGGAGGATTGGGGGGGGGGGCAGTAAGCAAGTAGGAAAGTGGTAGCAGGCTGTCCCTGAGCAAAATGCAATTTGAGGATCCCCTCTGGGCTTTTCATCCCCTCTCCCCAGCTGTGTCTTGATGTCCTCAGTGCCTTAATTCTACCTGATGAAAACCTGCCGTGAGGATTAATTGGCATGATAGCGTGTCTCATAGGTGCAATGCGGCCTTCTAGGAATCAGCTAAGAGGGATGTTTGGAGCTAAGCCAATTTTCTTGGTTGTGGGACAAGTTAGAATGAGGGTGAGGGTGCAGCGGGGAGCACGGCTGATCACGGAGGACTCTGCAAACTGAAAGGCCAGGACTCTGTTATCTAGAACACGGCTCCGAACCCAAGGCTCAAGAAAGAACTAACCATGGCAAAGACGGGTTGTTGGGCCTATCCTGAGACACTTCGCTCACCTTCTCTGGCCATTACCAAGCGTTCTAATCCTCAAAAAGCCGTTGACCACTGCTGGGGTGGGGGCAGGGCAAGAGATGGTTGTCACTGAAAGGCTGAGGGCATTGTGGGGGTGCATGGCTAAACCTCTTTCCCCAATCCTAATTGTAACCAGATCATTTTAGGGGCAGGAGGGCAAGAGGGCTGGGGTGGGTGCTGACCACTGAGTGAAAGGAGGAGCATCGCCTTCAGTGGGCTGCTCCAGCGCAGCCCAGAAAGCCAGCAAACTGTTCTCAGGAGCATCTGTGGAGCTGGATGCCCAAGACTTATCTCTTCAAAAGGAAACAGCCCAGAAAGCTGCCTCACCTCCAAGGGATGGTTGCCTCAGCTTTGGCATCCTTTCAGTAATCTCCCTGTGCCCAAGTAGAAACTGTCCCAGTGGTGTTCTTTCTAATTCTTAGACTTCTGCAACGGGTATGCCATTCTGCCTCCTCTGGTCACTCATTTTGGGGGTCCCTTCTGTCCCTTTAGTCAGAGAGGTCATCCTTCAGATATTGTTTTAGCTTGTTCTTTCTCTCTTTGGCCTCCCCTCCCCTCCCAGATCAACAGCCCTTCTCAAGACCCTTTTACTTTTTAGGCTTTTTCTAAGTTGTGCCGTAGTCCACCCTTAACCGTTAAGTCACCTTTCCTTGGGAGCTGGGAATATTAGCAATAGTTCAGTAAACCTTGGGGTAAGTTTAACCAAAGGGTCGGCAGTTCAAATCTACCAGGAGCTCCTTGGAAACTCTATGGGGCAGTTCTACTCTGTCCTGTAGGGTCGCTGTGAGTTGGAATTGACTCGACGGCACTGGGTTTTTTTTTTTTTTTTTAGTTTACTTTGACCTCTCTTAGTCTTTTCTTTCAAAGTGTTCAAGTATTGCCCTGAGGCCAAACAGTGAAGATACTGGAAAACATGTAGATTCCTGTATCTTTCTTTGAGGAACTTAAGACAATTTTGCAAACCCTTTCTCCTTCCACCAGCCTTCCCCAGGCGGGGCTCCTGAGGGCATACCCTCCCCAGTTTGCAATTTGGCTGCTTCTGAAGGTAGGCTTAATGTCTTGATGCGCCTCCTGGTTTTTGGTGCCACCTAACCCCGTGGGACCTATATTACTTAGGCAGCAGGAGAGTCGAGTATCAAAGACACTAATCAAGGTCTTGTGGTCACCTGTAGGCTCCAGAGAGACAGTGGAAACTTGGAGGGGAGCCAATGCAGAGCCACGAAGATTAAAGGGCTGGAAAGTAAGACTGGAGCTGGAGTGCCAGGGCCAGCTAGCCCGACTCAGCTGCTTTGTGGCCGAGTCATAAATAGGCTTTCAATTTTAGAAGGGTTTAAGTTTTAGATAAAATGAGGAGGCACAAGTAGGCTGGCTATTCCTGAGCTATTTCATCAAGAGAAAATGGACCAAAGTTGCAGAAGGGATTTAGGTAGGATATGTGGGAGGACTTCCTGAAAAAGTTTGATCTGCACGTGAGCAATCAAAGGTATTCAACAGTGGGCTCTGGAACCTGTTTCGCAAAAGGACAGTACCCCCAAATGGCCAGTAGATGGCGCAGGAGACCGATGCCCACACACCATGTCCCAAGGCTTATTCCTAGAGACTGTAAACCCTGGTGGCAGAGTGGTTAAGTGCTGTGGCTGCTAACCAAAGGATCAGCAGTTCAAATCTGCCAAGTGCTCCTTGGAAACTCTTTGGGGGCAGTTCTATCCTGTCCTACAGGGTCACAACTATGAGTTGGAATCGACTAGATGGCAATGGGTTTGGTCTGGCTTTTTTGTAAGCAATTTTAAAATCTAAAATTAGTGTGCCTCCCTCTCCTATTTCTCAGTCACTCAAATCCTCTCCCTCTCCCTGTGTGTCTGCAGCATGTATTAAAAAGCCAGGAAGAGGGACAAGTGAAGACTGGAAAGAACCGATGTGTGGGGAGGGTGGAGAAGGCAGGTGTGTGTTCTGGGAGCTAGGATGTGGGGTGGGAGGGGCCAAGGCTTATCTGTGCATAGCTCCCTGCTGTTTCCGTAATCTCCAACTGAAAAATGATTAGAGAGGGAAGAGACACATACCAGAGCTCACTCCTATCTCTAGTTGCCATTTTGAAAGGATTCTGCAGAGGATGGGAAAGGTGGTATATTTCCCTCCTCCTGGAAGCTAAAGAAAAACCAGTTGCACTGAGCTGATTCCAACTCATGGCGACCCCATGTGTGGCACAGTAGAACTGTGCTCCACAGAGTTTTCAATGGCTGACTTTTCAGAAGTAGATTGCCAGGCGCCTCTGGGTGGACTTGAACCGCCAACCTTTTGGTTAGCAGCTAAGGGTGTGAACTGTTTGCACCACCCAGGGACTCCAGAAGTTATGGAGGGACCTTTAATCTAATGATCTTTCCCAGGTGACTAAGTAAGTAGGGCTATCAGATTGTCCTGATATTTACTTTTGGGGTGGGTTGCGGGTTCTATCCCCAATCCTTCCCAACCAGATCTCTAACGTCCCAAACCCCAGCCATGTTAGGGTGGCCAACTCGGTTCCTCCTTCATTCAGAAAGCATTCCCCAATCACACTGGTGCAGTGGCACCCACAAATGCACATCCAGGTACATTGGCTCCTCCCTTTGACACGCCTGAGGACTACACCATTCTCTGTGTCCCAGCAAACCCAGAGAGTGTCGGGTGCAGGCCCAGCTGCTACGGTCACAGAGGTGTTGTGGGGTGGGCAGGGTTACACATAACACAGTGCATAATGCATACACCCTACCCAAGCTGAGCCACTCTCTCCAAACTCACCCTCTTGTTGCTGATGCTATCTTGCAGGGGTGAGAAGGTTCACCAGCAGAAGTAGGCACATACTCTTCAGAAGTACTCTGACTCCACCCTGCTGCCTTGTCTCAGCAATGGGTGGGTCCAGCCGGGGACCTGCTGCTCCCTGAGGCTTAGTCATGCCCTGGCACCGTTAACAACCTGGTCCTGAGCTGGCAGGAGTTTCCTACTCTATCTTGACCTCATAATCACACTTAAGAGGAAACTGGGTGGCCCAGATATTGTGACTTGGCTTATGGAAATTGCAGAAACTGAGGTGTCAGTCATCAGAATTCACAGCATTGGAAGAATGTAGGGCTTTGCCAGGCCACCTGCTGGGGGAAAGGAAAGTCTCTAGCCAGAGGACAAGGTGGGGACCCCCAGAATCTCTCTATAAGACATGAAAAGGGGAGCTGGGTTTCCTCTGGCTCTCATTCTAGCTGGAATTTAAACTGTAAACTTCTTAAGGCAGAGCTTTGTCATATGTCTTTGTCTCTCCAGTGTACGGTGTGTAATAAATATTCTTTAAATGGAGAGAGGCATGAATCTGCCCAAGAGACAAAGAGAAGTACATCTGGAAGCATTTCTGTAATAGGAGCTGGGGCAAGTTAGAGCTCAGCAGATGTTTTGAGGGGTCTTCTCATCCATGCCCCTGACTTCAAGCACAGTAACTCTGCTGAAGAAGGCAGTGGGGAGGCAGAGAGATAGGCATTTCGAGAGCGAGAAAGAAGTAGGTGTCTCCTAGACTTACTGATTTCTCTTTGGTCTAAGGCTGTGCTGTCTAATACAGTAGCTACTAGCTACATGTAGCTATTTAAATGAATAAATTATTAAACAATATTGAAAATTCAGTTCCTCAGTTGTTCTGGCCATATTTCAAGTGGTCAATAGCCAAATGGCTGTGGCTACCATATTGGACAGTGCAGATGTAGAACATTTCTATCATTGCAGAAAGTTCTATGGGACAGTGCTAATCTGAGGCACTGATCCCTGCCTGAGTAGGGTTGAAAATACTAAGGCCCAGGCTAGATACCTTGTCCCCAGCCATCTTGCCCCATTTTCGAGCCAAACTGCAGCCTCCTGCTCTTTGCTACAACATGAGGCTTCTGGGAGAATAATGGACTGGCTGCTCACTGTTTAAAAAATGTAAGCCATGTCTCAGTCTCCTGAAGTCTGACTGTTCTGCAGCTGTGGCTGCCAAATAACTCAGTTACAATGTGTGGATCTGCATTTATATGGAGAAGGCAGGGAGGGGCTGTGGAACCTTCCAGGGGAGCTGCCGTGTCCCTCCTACCACCCTGTCCATCTCTGGGCAGCGTCTGCCCTCCCCCATCTCTCTTGGAAGACACCGTTTCCTTTTCCTCTGTGGTCAGTGACAGACAAGCATGTTCTGGGCTCTTTTTAACCCATAACTCTTTTTATGGGCTGAGAAGGAAACAAGCACTGATCTTCCAAGAGGAAAACACACCCAGACAACCACCATCCCAAGGAACAGTCAGAAGGGAGGCGGGCCAGGTGGAGGACACTGGAGGGGAGTCTTCCTGGTATGGGAAGAATGGTGGAGAGGGGGTAGACTCAGAGTCTTATGGCTGGATAATGGGGGCAAAATGTTCACCTTGGCATGAGCCACTTTGCAGCTCCCTCCCCATTTCAAGAGAACTAGTGGTTTGGTATTCTAAACCAGCAATGAAGTTGGCCAACATGGAAATGTAACATCTCTATCCTATCTATTGATATTGCTTTCTCTATCCTGACCTAGAAATAAAGAACACCATACAGCATAGTGGATAAACATTAAGAATCAGGACACCAACTGGCTAGGTTCAAATCCCAGCTCCACCACAGAATGGATACACCATGCAGTGCATGTTACTTCCCCACTCTGTTTTGGTTTTTCCGTCAGAATTACGATGAGGAAAACAGTAGCCCCTTCTGCGTGGGGTCATTGTGAGGATCAAATAAGCTGATATGCACTAATTAACTGTTAGCACAGCCTCTGCCTTTGTAGGTCTCCATTGCTTTTCACCTCCCTAATTCCAATCATCAACTAAAAATTGCTGGCTTCTACCTGGAGACCACAAAATCTAAGGCTCCTTGAACTGCAGAAAGTTCTGCCAGAGTATAATGGAACTATTTTTGTCTCCAGGGAGTCTTATTGTCAACCCCAAGTGAAAGGGACTTTGCACAAGTGCTTTTGGGAACCAGTTCCCAGAGAACTCACCCCAGGCATTCTCCCCTCGGTCTAAGACCATTCCTTCATGCTCCATTAAAGCACCAGGTCTCCTTCCATAAAGATGGAAATACAAAAGACCCACCATCTTCCACAATGTAGATGTGATGAAGTCAAGTTGGTGACACTGGCCCAGTGTGAAAGCCTGGGGTCCCACTTACTCATCCCCTACTGTCCATGGACCAGACATAAAGAAAGGCATCTCCTCATTGCTTTCTAGGTCAACCTAGGATTCAGGGCTATGACTTCACTGCACATTTTTGGTTCCTGGGAGGGAGTTAGTGATATGTTTACACATAGGAAATACACACTTAGGTACAACTCCCAAGATTAGTATCTCTAGCCAAGTTTCTCTGACAGTTGAAGAAGGACCAATGTGCCCAGTAGAACGTCAGTGTCTGCTCCCCATGCACACCCCAAATGAGAAGATAATGGGGTGGTGTGTGGGAGCTGGGAACAACCTCTGAATGGAAGGGGTGGGGGCAGAAGAGGCTGAGGAAGCCCTGGGCCATTTCCTGAGACCTGGAGACATTTCCCCTCATGGTTCATCACCACTTGGGCTGCCAGAGACTCATTCAGAACATTACAATTAGGCAGTCACCTTCCCCTCAGAGTCCTGGGTGACCAGGAAGGGGGCGGCAGGGATCAGGCAGCACTTTCTCCTTCATTGCCCTAAACACAGACTCTGCTGGGTCCAACAAGGGAGTGGGACCTGGCAACGAAAGCTCAGACTCTTTGCCTTTTCGACTCAGACTGGGGGCAGGATGAGAGCATGAAGGCAGTGGTTCCCTTCTACGTGAGACAGGGGCTTCTACTGGCCTCTGTCTTGTCCAATATGGCCGGCAGCCACTAGCCCCTTGTGGCTACCGATCACTTGAAACATGGTTAGTTTAGCAGAGAAGCTGAATTTTCAAATCTACTTAATTTTAATTAATTTAAAATTAAAAACCAATAATTTGGTAACTGGACAACTTTTAAGTATGTTTGGAACAACTTGGCTCCATGCACCTACTTTTTTAACGGTAAATTTTACAAAATCTAAATATAGATGGAGTATTTTCCATGAGATATCTGTGTTCCTTTTCAATGACAAATCCGTGTTCCTTTTCAGATGTGCTGTGAAGATTAAAAGGAACGAAAGAATGTAAAATATCTCAAAATTTTGATTTTGAGTACATGTCGAAATGTTATTTTGGATATATTGAGCTGAAGAATATTATTAAAATTAATTTCACCTGTCCTCTCTTTTACCTTTTTAAAAACTGTGGCTTTAAGAAAATTAAAAATTGCATATGTGGCTTTCATTATATTTTGATTTGACAGCCTTGTTCTAAAGGAACCGGCATGAAAGTCATCTTTGCTGGGGTGCAAAAGAGAATTCACAGTTGTGATGGTGTAATTAAATGGCTCAGGGTAACTGGAGCTCACATAAAACGTCTCCCCAAACCAGCAGAGGTCAGCTGGGGGCTGGATCTGAATGCAAATTCAGCTGAGGCCCTGCTTCAAGATGTAGCAAAAGAAAGGGCCGGTACTGAAGGTTTAGGTTGAGGGGTCAGAGATGAGATCAAGTATTTTCTTTAAAATTCTCCTAGGATTCACCTGGTGGACCTAACCTACTAAAAAAAAAAAAAAAAAAACCTACTAGGAGGAAGGAATTTTCTTCTCTGCCTCTTTCTTAAAACCCAAACCAAACCCATTGCCATTGAGTTGATTCTGGCTCCCAGCGATCCTATAGGACAAAGTTGAACAGTGGCTTCACTAGAGGGGTTTGGAGGGTGTGGACCACACCAGGTGACACTATCAGAGGGGGTGATACCCAAATGACTGTCTATAAAATTTTTGTGCGGTGTTTTAGCAGAAATGTATTATTTTTTATACGAATATCCCTGTGGTTAGTTATAACAACAAAAACATTTTTCGTAAGCCCAGCTTACATGTATCAATATAGTGACAAGGCTAAAAGTCTATGCTAATTTACTTTTTGAACCTTCTAATGCACTCTGGTCAGAGCTGTCATTATTACCCAATCACAGCGATGCTTCCAATCACGAGGTTTTGTCCGCATGTGCTATTAATGACAACTCTGTTGTTTCCGTTGCTGCCGGTGTTTTTATAGTCGCTTATCTTGTCAAGTTTTCTGGTGTTTTAGCTACAATATTGTGGTAATTAGTATTTGCAAGCCTGTATTAATAACTGTTTTGAGAATGAAGTAGTAAATAAAGGAAAAAAAAAGGAGTGATATACAGGGATTACGATTTACGAGTAACCTTAGTACAAAAAACATTACTAAGGATTCTGTAGGGTCTGGTACGGGAGGAGGCCCATGGCGGGGTGGGGGCTGACCCGATGATGAGTTACCTTACTGGGTGACACCAAACCTAGTGACGCCACTTGGTGGATTAACCAGTAAGAACAGCACACACTGGCTTACAGTAAGCAAGGTATGCCCCGGGTTCATTGTGTTTACTTACTTATTTGTAGTGCACAATTTCACATGGGTTTCACATCTCTGATGTGGTGAAAAACAGGTGAAATTGTGCACTATAGATCAGTAAGTAAGCACGAGTAAGCCCGTGCATACCTTGCTTATTTGGTAATCTGTCCCTGACGCCACTGGAGTAGAGCTGCCCCACAGAGTTTCCAAGGCTGTAAACTTTATGGAAGCAGACTGCTACATCTTTCTCCTGCGGAGCGGTTTGAACCACTGGCCTTTCAGTTAGCAGCCGAGTGCTTAACCACTGCCCCACCAGGATTCCTTGCCTCCTACTTACGCACCCCCAAAGCCTTATGGATATATTAGCTGCACTGTCAGCAATTCCTTCCCATCAGCCTAAGGCCTCCAGCTACAAGAGCTGAAAAAGCTCCAACATACCTGCATACGTTTGACGAAAGGGGACCCTCTTGCTCTCTTCCTTGTCAGCTTTTATTGCATATGGTTTTCTCTCTTTCCTAGTGATGCAGAAATTCCCCCAGTCACCGCCCACACCACACCCCACCATACCTCACATGTCATCCCCCTTGCCCCGCTGGCCCCTTGCTGTTGGAGGCAGGGTTGCCATGGGAAGCAGACCACTTCCATGCGGTATTCTCCTTAGAGAGGACTGCCTGAAGCACAGCTCAGTCCCTCTGCCCGCCCACATCAGGAGAGTGCCCTGGTGTTCAGGAAATGAGGTTTGGCATATGGGCCAAACACCACCCCTTCACACCCTGCTTGCACCCCTTCCCTGACCAAATCACTGGCCTAAACCAGTCTTCTTTGCAAGACTGTGTAGAAGAAGGGACAGAACAGCCTGTGATTGAAAAGAAAAATGTAGGGGGAGTTGTATCCTCTACTTTTGGGGCTACTTTACTCCTTCCCTTACTAACCACCCCTAAAGCAGAGCACCCCCAAATTCTGAGCCCTTATTTCTTCTTCACAAGCCCCATCATGGGATGAGAGCATCTGGTAATGTTTGCACAAGGCCTTATTGCAGGTTAGACCAGGCCTGGGCCCCCGCTCTAGTCACTGGTGAAGGAAGCCAGGTAGAGTGGAAAGGAGTCCTCTGATAGACGGAGTTGCTGAGCTCCACCCCTGTCTCTGCCACTAGCCTAATCTTGGGCAAATGACTTCCCACTATGGGCCTCAGCGTCCTCATCTGTACAATGAGGCCCTTGACTGTGATGATTGCTGCAGGCTCCTATCAGCTTTAACGTTCTGTAGCCAATACCCAGACAATTCCTGGAGAGAAGCAAGGACCAAGCTAAACTGAGTGGCCAGGCAAGAAAGGCCACTTCCCCTCTCGACAGAGACTTCCAGTCACTCATCAGAATTTATATTAAAAAAGAAAATAAAGAGAAATGACATCATAACAGAAATGAGGGAAAGAAATGAAATTGGAAACAAAAGAGGGGATTTCTCTAGACATGGGCCGAAAAGGAAGGTAGAGAAGCCTGCATTGGTGTCCTTGGTTATTTACTTATATACTTTCGCAAATATGCATAAACCTTAGAGATTTGAGAAACGATAGGCAGATGAGAGTTTAAGGATGGTCTCTGGGAACTGCAGCTTTTGGACTGACTGTAGTGAAATAGTAAAACAAGAACACAAAGGCTCTAAGTTGCTACTTGTCTCTTACCGCAACTGCTCTCCTGCCCTCTTCACCTCTGCTCCTGCTCCCTTGTTGGTATCTGGTCCATGTATATGTTCTTGTAATTTCTGGAAGCAGTGGATCTGGAGTGTGGTGATTCCTTCTCCCAACTATTATTTTCCACACACACTAAATATCTCAAAGTGTCACAGCCATTGCTCAGGTGTAGACTAAAAACTTTACACAAATAGACTTCCCCTTCCTGTGCTCTCCCAGCCCCTTTGAAAGGTACCAGGGCTTCTCCTATGCCCTTTGCTCTAACGCTCCCAGTGACCTCTCGCTTCTGGGGTCAGCCCTGTCCTCCCTCCACAGCTGCAGGCCCACCTGCCTGCTCAAGTACAACCCAAGCCCCAGAACTAACCAATAGCTGCTCTGTCTCTCTTCAGACACAAACCCTCAGGGGATGTCTTAGAGTTGGGGTGGGGGATGGAGAAAGGGAAAAAAAAGAGTGGGAGGATAAGAGAGGGGAAAAAGAGAAATGGAAAGAAAAGGAGCTCTCCTTGCAGCCAACTGTGCTTGTTCTTCCAGGCTGAGCTGACGCAGCAGAAACAGAAAGGAAGGGGGAAAAGGCAAGAAAAGTCACGTTAAAGCACGGTTGCTTGTCTTCCCCACTCCCGTTTTGGTTGGCGCAGGGCACAGCCAGACTTTCAAAGGCTTGTTTCAAAGGCAGGGAGTACGGGTGGGAAAGGCTTCTGGCTCCTCCAGTTTTCCATGAGCTTGTTCAACCCAGACATAAAGTTGGCCAATAAACCTAACTCTGGAACTTGCCTTCAACATGGCATTGGGACCAGACTTGGAGTTGAAGCCAGGGTGATGGTGCCAAACCCCTCCAAGACTCAAAGACTGAATTCATTTTTATTTAAGTAATGCTTCCCCCACCCCACCCCCAGGCATATTTTCTGTCCCTCCTCTCCTATTTCTCAATGACAGAACTCAAACACAGAATCCCCCCCAAATAAGTAAAGCTCTGTCCTGGTTGCCTGACTTTCCCCGGTTTATTTTCCGGGTTCCTCTGACCCATTGCCTCTTCCCACATGCCTCTTTGCGGGATTTTTTGAGGGTGCACTTGGCACATGCCAGGTTTCACAGGGTAGGGTGGCAAGTGCCCCTCAAACCCAACCTCAACCCTGACTCTCCTTTGTCTCCAAGGGATGGCAGGCTGCCTTAGCGCCCCCTTCAGGACATACAGACACTTCTCTCATCCCAAGCTCGATGCCTCACCAGCACAGGACAGACCTTCCAGAACCCAGCGAGGGTGCTAGGCGCCCATAAAGCCACAAGGCCCCTGCCCCAAACAACGCCCAGTTCTCTGCACCCTCCTTGATCCGATAGGCGCTTGGGTATTTATTGAGTTTGGCCCAAGAAATAACTCCCGTCTCCCTCCAGCATCACACGCACCGCCTTCTGTTTCTATATCTATCTCTGGCCCTGAACTGGCCAAAATAAAATGCAGGGCCAGGCCGACTCCCTCTCGGGTTGCTGAGCGACGCGTCTAGCAAAACACCAGTCGTGGCTGCCCGCCCTCTCTTCTTCCTCCCAGAAGCTTTGGCTGCCTGCCACCTCCGCTCCACATTTCTGATTCTAGAAGTGCACCTTTTTTTTGTTTTTGTTAAAAAAAAAAAAAAGTATATTTACATATATAAATACATATATATGTACAAAAAAGAAAAAAAAACTTTTTGTGTGTGTGTGTATATATGTCATATATATATCTACTCTGTCCTGTAGGGTTGCTGTGAGTCGGCGGCACTGGGTTTTTTGTTATATATATATATATATATATATATATATATATATATATATATATATATATATATATATATATATATATCAACCGCAGGAAGGAAGGGGAAATCCGTTTGGCGCTGCTCATTTTTGGGGGTGTATTTTTTTATGGGTTGGGGGGCCGGAGATTTGGCCAAAGGACTCCCCACTCTCTTCTCTGTCCAGTTTTTATCTCCTTAAGAACTGTCTCTGCGCTATCTCCAACTTTTTAGGGACCCACTCAACAGTTCTCGAGCTGAAAGGCACTCGCCAGGGGCGCCCGCTCCCACCCCATCAGCCTAGAGGAAGGTGTCGACAGACCGCGGCCGCCTGCCAAGCGCAGCCCGCCAGCAACTGTCGTTCTCTAGGCACCTGCCTTTGGCGGGGTGGAGTCCGCGAGAAGCCGAGGCAGGCGCGGGAAGGCGCACTTAAAGTGGGGGGTTGATTAAGGGGCTGTAAAGAAATCCAAAGGGGAGCTTTCTGGGGACAAAGCGGGGGGGGGGGGCTGTGTGTGGAATGGGTTGCCCAGGAAGTTGGATGTGCCTGTTTACTCTTCCTGCAATCGCGGGCTCGTGTGCGCCCGGGGCGCACACCCTGAACACCAACCACATCACACCCACCACATGGCTGGCCAAAGAGAAGCAGGCCAGGATGCGGCTGAGGGGATACTTCGCATACTTTTGATGTGACCGGATTGTTACCAGAGCGCTTGCTTCCAAGTCAGGAAATCAATTCAGACCTTTTCCCAGCGCTCAGCTTTTCTAAATCCACAACCCCCAAGATGAAGGCGAGCAGGACCGCCTTTGAAAAGCGGCTCTTAATAAAAAATAATCCCGCGAACCGGTCTCTAGGACCTCTGGGGCCTGCACTTGGCCCTCCTTCTCTTTTTGCAGATGGCAACCAGGACAGCGACTACCTCTTTCAAAGCTGAGAGGGGCGGTCGCCTGCAACAGGCAAAGCCCAGGAAAGCTCTCCTGCCTTTTGTCGAATGCCGGTTCACTCCTCTCCTACAAGATAAAAGTCTGTAGTTTAAGAAAACCATTTTGGGAAGCTCCTGCAAATCTGCTCTGAATAAACAGTATTTAGCCAAGTCGTTACCCCTCCGGGAGAGAATCAATTACCAGGTTGTCGCCTCATACCCCAGCCTTTTGTGTATAGTTCATTAAACTTTTTTTTTTTTAAATAATTTACTACCAGGTAACTTCAAAAACAAATCCAGTCTAAGGGGGCAGAACTATTGATTGAACAAGTAGCTCTGTCAATCATTTAGACCCTAGACTACCCGCTCCGCGAATTTAGGGGCGGAGCAACGCGGGGGCGGGGCAACTTGGATGTGGGGTGGAGACTCCGGGTGCGTGGCTTTTCTGTCTCCGCCCCCTTTAATTTGCATTCTGCGTTTCCAGTGCCCCTCAGCGCGTTTACACCACACCCACTTGTGATGGGGTTTGAGAGACTAGGGCTAGGGATGGAGAAGATGAACACAGGCGGGGAGGTAGGGATGTCTGAATCTCCCATCCCTTATTGCCTCCCAACCGCGTATCCTCCTTTCTTCCGAGGTAAAATCTGAATTGGGGAGGGGTGAAAAGAATTCATTTCAGGGACGAAAACCCAGCAAGAACACCGATCCTTCCCTCCTCCTGCCCTCCCTCACCCAGCCCCCTAAGGTATTTTTTCCTTTCCTGAGAGGAAAAAAAAAAAGTATTTTGCATTTGAATATTCAACAATCGCCAAAATCAATCATATCAAGTCAAAAGTAATGGGCGCACGTGGAACCGGGGACCAAAGCCCCCACCCAAAAGGCACTTACTACCTAGAATGTGTGTGTATGTGTTGGGGTGGAGGATAGAAACGTCCAGAGGGATTGGGGAAGACAGGGGGACTGGAAGGAACAAAGGTGGAATTAGCTCAGAAGACGGACACTGCCTCTCTCTCCAGGCTCGCAATTAAAACAATAAGTTCAGGGAAACTATATTGGCTGGGGGATGAAGGAGGGAGTTAATAATGGGCATACACTGTTTCAGACTGGAAATGGGGGACCAGGGGATCTGGACCTGGAGGCGGAATACTAGCTCAGAGTCAGCATTCAGACTCGTAGGATGGGTGGGTGTGGTGGAGTAGGGTGGGGGCAGGGAGAAAAAGGAGCGAAAATGGGAGGCTCGACTAGGCAGCAGCCTAGGGTAGCAGGATCGTCTAGGGCTCCGATTCAAAGATCCAGGAACCCTCCCCGCCCAACTCCCGGACTACACCCGGCTCTAGGCCACTTGCTGGGCACAGCGCGCGGTTCCGCTGAGCCCGTGTCCCCCGCCCGTGCGCTGGGTGGCTTCCGGGCACCCTGAGCGCGCTCACCGATCTTGGCTTGCTCGCGGTAGCTCTTCTCGTTGAGGCAAACCCCGCGGCCGTGCAGTAGGGCATGCAGCGGCTTCTCCTCGTCCTGCCGGGGGAGGCAGCGTAGCCCCTGGGCGCAGCGCTCAGTGTAGACACCGCACGACTGCCCCTCGGCCAGGGCGCACGTCATGCAGCAGCCGCAGCCCGGCTCCTTGACCAGCTCGCAGCCCAGAGGGCTGGGGGGGCACATGGACAGGGCTTTCTCGTCGCAAGGCTCGCAGTGCACGAAGGAACCCAGGCCCTGGGCTGGCCCCGCGCAGGCGGCCAGCAGCAGGAGGACTGCGGTGAGCACCATCTTCTCCGAGTCTCCCCCTTTACCTCGGGGCGGGGCAGGAGAGAGCGAGAGCAGGGAGAGAGGGGCCAAGAGAGCGCCCGGAGATTTTTTGGGGGTTTTAATTTCTGGCAGGTAGAGCGGGTGCCCTCTCGCAGACACTTGCAAAATGTAGGGAGAGTTGGAAGGTTGGGGTGCCTGCAAGCAAGTCCCGGTTGCAAGGATTAAAGACTAGCAACAGGTTGGGGAAAAAAGCAGCGCCAGGTGCACGGCGAGGGAGTGAAGACCGGAGAACCTCCCAAGTCCGACCTGCTCAGAATCGCAGGGGGGAAAGCCACCCCAAGCAGCCACCGGAATAATGAGTTCCGAGGCTGTGGAGGAGAAGGGAGGGGCCGGGGGGATTTGTCTTTTAAAATTTTTGTTTCAAATCTAAAACACTCCCAGCTCCTTTCTAACCTCCAGCAGTCAGCGGCGCGCGGTCGCCACTGAACTGGTAAGAAGCGGCGGCTGCAGCCGAGAGGGTGGGAAAAATGTTGAAATCAAGGGGGGGGGGGGAAGCAAAAAACAAAAAATAAAACCCCCTAACACCTCTGTTCTCCACTCTACCACCACCTCTTCGAAATTCGCAGAAGAAGGGTGCAAAAAGCCCGGAGAAGGGTGCAAACGGAGGAGGGGGTAATTAAAAGGAGGGAAGAAAAAAGAAAAGAAAAGAAAAGAAAAACCCAAGACTGCCTTGCAGCGCTTTGCTAGCTCTTTTTCTCCGGCAGAAGTTTCCAAAGAGACTACCGGCTCCGGGCGAGCAGGCGCTTTTAAATAGACGGCCCCTGGCTGCCAGCCAGTTTGTAGCTGCAATTTGAGCTCCCCAACACCCAACCCAGGCAAGGATGCCAAAGAGCTTTGCAGCACAAACTCACATGGGGTGGGGGTGGGGAGAGGCCTTCTAGACACACGGGGGCTCCCCTTCGCTCCTGAACAGCGCCCTCCTCCCCCCGGAATGTAAGAAAGGGGCACAGAGACTGGGCTCTGGCTCCTGGGGGTGGGGGTAGGTGGGGGGGACAAGTGGAAGAGAGAGTTCTCCAGAGCGGGGGTGGATACAATAAGAGGCACTCGTCTGCCCCTCCCTCCTACCCCTTCACTAGCCAAGGCACAGGCTGGAGGGAGACTTTTCTCATTAGCCAACTGGATATATGCAGAGCCCCAGAACTCGTTCCTAAGCTTTGTTAAACCGGCTGTCTGCTAGTTACCATGTAAGGTTTGTGTGTGTGTTGGGGGTGGGGTGGGGGAAGGTAGCCTAGGCTAGCCAGTGATGGGTGGTGAGCTCTGTTAAAAAGAAAGAAAAAGAAAAAATGGATTTTCCCTGCCCTGAGTCCAGGGAAGGGGGCTTAATCAAGGTTGTGTCTGTTGCTGGTGGTGTGACTGTCTTTGGTCCTATGGTCTTCTTCAGCTACACTGTGGGATCAGGGAATCTGTACATGCGTCTGTGTTGTGTGTACTTGCAGGAAGGGACCTTCATACAACTCAGCATTGTTGGGAACGGAGTTACAGAGACGACAACACATTGTTAAGTCTGAAACCTTTGCCCAGTGATTGGAAGTGTCCTGGTGTGGGGTTTTTAGATGGAAGGAAGGCAGACTGGAGCGCTACCTTCCCTCCACCTGGTTTGAAGGGATTGGCCAGGGCCACGTCCCTGGAGGGAACCGGTCACAGAAGCCCTTGTTATAAGGTTAATTGGTACACACAGGACTATCCCAGGAATATAAGCTGAGAAGGCCACAGGACTTGCTCCTAAGAGACCCTGACCCAGAATATTATCATCCTGCTTGAAACCTCCTCGGGCAATCCATTCACAGGCTATGCACGTTTTCCCTCCTTAGCTGAATGATAGAAAACCAAGGTGGTGATTTCTGAAACTAACATGGGCAAGCTGTGGACTTCGTGGTCAGTCCAAGAAAAATGACCCATCGTCACTGCCCCGTTTGGGTGTCCTCAAAGTGGGGCTATTACCTTCTTTGCATTTTCCTCCTTCTCTTTAGAAATGTTCTAACTTTTCTCTGGTGAAGGGGCTGCATTTCATGAAGCTTGCCACTAGACTGCACCCTTATCTATGATAAGAATTTTTCTGGAGGCCTGCTTTCAAGAAAACATTCCTCTTGCTAGCTTGGTTTAGGAGGATCTTGCTTTATGCTTCAAACACTCCAAAGATCCTGATCTCGCCTCTCACTTATCTGTTTGCTGAAAGGCACATCTTAAAACGAGGCTCAAGTTGAAGGTTGTGCTTTTGCTTGTATTGCCAAAGGGATTTTAGGTGTTGGCTGGGAGAGAGAGGAGGAGCTGTGTAAAATGATTACAAAAAAAACGAGTGAAAGAGGAGCAAGGCCCATTCTCATTGCATCTCCTCTCTACCTGGGGGGTTGCTAAAGTAGGGGATGCGTTAATATTAAAAAAATTTGGTTGAAATATTTTAGGAGCGAGGGAGATGATGCACTACCTTCTCACTTGTGTCCTGTTCAGACTAGAAGGGCAGCAGGACAGTGTGTGGTGTGTGTTCCAGCCCCAACTCCTATTTCAGGACCACCTGAGCAACCCCGCCGACTTCAGGCACACTGGCAGCATTTCAGATGAATGGGGGGAATGGTGGTACCCCTTCCAGAGAAACAACATGTTGCCTAGTTCCAGCCACCCTGTATTCTGAGAGAGACAGCCACTAGGGACATGCCTTTTGTCTAGCTGACTTCCATTGACTGGAAAATAAAATGTCTGAGGTTAGGTACAAGGAAGAGGGGTGACTCGTGGAGAAGATGAAAGGGTAGAGAAGGAAGGAGATTGTGGTGGGAGCTGGTCCGTGGGGTCCAGCGGTTAGAGGATGCCAAGTAGAGAGGATACACTCGGCGAGTCTGTAGATATTAAGCAACCATCCATTATTTCCACCCAGAAATGGGCTTATGTCATGAGGGATTTCGATTTGACTGATAGAACTAGAACCATTGTCCAGAGGACCCAGGCTTGGCTTCCTGTGAGGGCATAAGACAGAGAAGAATTCTGGGTAGTGTGGGATCGTTTAGAGTGATTTTTGTCCAAAGGTGGGGGGACTGGCTGGGTGGGTTTTGCTTCTGAACTCCATAATTAATGAATGACAGCACGTGGGAAGGCGTTGGTTCCATTATAATGGCATGTTAGGGGTGCTAAGAAAGCCTTTTTGATTCCATTTCTCCCTCCCCTCCATTCTGAAGGCTTAGATCTGCTCACAATCGCTGTTAGAAGATTGCTTCTGGAAAAATAGTTTGCATCAATGAGTTTAGCTGGGATGGGCTCACTTATTTCTGCCAGATGCAAATGTCAGAGGCCGGGTTGTCTTCCCAGAGGCCTCCTTCACTGCTGACTTGTTTTCATTGCCACGAGCTTCCCAACTCTGGCACATACAAGTTTTGATTCCCTGTAACCACATCTTTCTTGGAGAAATAGGAAGTTAAATATCATCCACCGTGTCACGTTTCCCCAGAGAACACTCCTCCCCATTCCTTAAAAGATTAACTGCATATCAAAACCAAGTTCCAAGATATGGAAATGAGTAGAAGGTTTATGTATTTATCTGGACAACTTTTCCAAGGGTGGACAGCATTTTTGTTTTATAAATTTTCAGAGTCCTTGTCTCTGATCATTTTCTGTGAGTTTCTATATGAAAGTTCCAAGGAAAGGGTAAGGCCTGATAACATGGCGTGGGAAAGCTAGACCTTAAAAAAAAAAAAAAAAAGACCTTCTTAGGAGGGCATAAAATATTATGGATTCTTCTATTTGGAAAGGAAAGAAGACAGCTGGAGTGGTCTTTCTTCATTCTCTTCTGTGCACCACTCTCATCACTCTGAAAGCCAAGCCTGCCTAAACCATCGCCTACCAAAACCAAACCAAATCTGTTTCTTTCAAGTCAATTCTGACTCATAGAGAACCTATCGGACAGAGTAGAACTGCCCAATAGGGTTTCCAAGGAGCACCTGGTGGATTCGAACTGCTGATCTTTTGGTCAGCAGCCATATCTCTTAACCACTACACCACCAGGGTTTCTACCATTGCCCGCTATGAGTATTTATTCTGTTTTAAAGATCTCATGAGATTGACATTAGCACCTTTCCTAGAAGCCAGCTCATAGAAAAAAAAAAAAAAAAACAACCAAAAAACGGCTCATAGTAGGCATCTAATGCTGCTGCCTCATTCTGGTCCAAAACTAAGGTATGTGATCTTCAGGGAATGACATGCTTAGTCGCTCAGGTCCCTGCCCAGGTAAGGGAACCTCAGCAAGACTGAGGTCTGTGCATAAGAGTGTCTTCAGGCAGCTTTGTTGTAGTAACGTTGCCGAAAGCTAGGTGGCAGAATAGATACACCGTTAAAAGCACGCCTCCTTTCGGAAAGGCCAAAGAACCAGACAGTGGTAGAATCTTTAACAATGGGGTGGGGGG
This sequence comes from Loxodonta africana, assembly GCF_030014295.1. NCBI lineage: Eukaryota > Metazoa > Chordata > Mammalia > Proboscidea > Elephantidae > Loxodonta > Loxodonta africana. Next base: position 29,669,950 of record NC_087347.1, on the reverse strand, counting down.
CGGGGGGGCGGGGAGCAAAAGTGTGTATGGAGGAACAGACGTCAACACCCTGTGGTCCATTTGTCATGCCACTCCAGCCTTGGCGCTACCGTTTTTTTTTTTTGCCAGAACAGCATCGATCCAGCCTCAGGTACAAAATCCTCCAAGTTTCCCAGGGAGCCCCTTTCATGGTTACTTTACCTGGAAGACAAGGTGGGGCCAGGCCAGAACTTGATTATTTTGGGTTCATCAAAGAATGTGCAAAAAGCTTCTCTGGTGTCTAATTAGAATGTGGTCTTCAGCCAAAGTGCATATAACATTTCCTGTTTTATTTTAAAATGTTATTATGGCATATTTCAAACATACAAAGAACAAGATAATATAGCGGTTATCCTACACTTGCTACACACATTCAACAAATGTTAACATTTTGTCATCATTGTTTGAAATTTCTTCAAAAAAAGAAATAAAATGTTACAGATAGCTGCTAACTTCCTGCTTTACCCCATTTGTGTCTTCCCTCCTAGAGGTAACCACCGTTCTGCAATAGCTCCCTATCCTTTCTGCCCAGGTTGTCTAGGTTTATAGGAAGTTTTTTATAGAAGAGAAGTGGAATGATTTTGAGGACAAAACCATGTGCTACTTGAGAGTTAATTTTCTAATGGCACTCACTCTGGTGGCAACTAGAGCCTCAATTTGACCCCTGGGCTGGCTTTTGAAGGAGTGGGAGCCAGCTGCAACTCAGAGTGATTTATATTTCTATGTGAGTAGTATATAAGTGAATAGTTTCAGCAATTGATGTTTAGGAGGCTTCTGGAGCAGTTCCAGACAGACAGGGTAGAGTAGCGAGGGCTCCATAAATAGTCTCTGGGTTGGAGGCTCCTATCTTCCAGGATGATGGGGTCTGGTGTGTTCCTACAACGGACAGTCCTGAAGCTGTTTTGAATTTTGGAAGAATGAGATTAACCAGGAAAAGTGGTCTATTATGATTTAGAAGACAATGTTGGTAGATCCTTATCTAGAAGGGAGAGAAATGGAGAGGAGATAGAGTTGTACGGGCTAGGAGGAAAAACAAAGAGTGTTAGCTGCTTGAGGCTTTAATATGATGTATCTGAGCCATGAAAAGGACAAATAAAACCACAGTGCCTGGTTGGAACCTAGATTTTGTCACAGTTCAAGAGGGAGAAGCAGTGAGGGCTAGCTTACCCCTGCTAGCCCGTAAGGCAGATTTGCGTGAATTAGGAAAAGACACCTTTCTCCGAGACAAATTCATTCATCAGAAAATTGTCAAAGTACTTCACTGCCCCTGCTAGGGAATTGTCATAATGAACATACATATTTATGATGTCTGCTGTGTGAATAGTACCACTTCGGGGACTCTGTCGTGCAGTGTACCACCTGTATAGCTGTAAGGGATAGCCCTGGGTGGAAGAGTTTGGTTTCCAAACCATCAGGAAACAAAGCTCCTTCTACTAATGTGGAAAGTGTTAAAGTCCCTGGGTGGTACAAATGCTTAATGCACTCAGCTGTTAACTGAAAGATTGGAGGTTCGAGCCCACCCAGAGGTGCCTCAGAAGGAAAGCCTGGTGATCTACCTCCAAAAAATCATCCATTGGAAACCCTGTGGAGCACAATTTTGTTCTGACACACATGGGCTTGCCATGAATCAGAATTAACTCAATGGCAACTGATTTTTGGTATGGGTATTATTGGCCTGGTGACATGGTTTGATCTGTTACCTGGGCTAGGAATGGCTCTGAACTCCTTCAAAGTGATCACCTCTGGCTCTTTTCTCAGCTGGGCCAATCTACACTCTTGTGCCGTTCCTTAGATAAACCATGCTCTTCCACGCCCTGTGTCTTTGCACAAACTGTTCATTTTGACAGGAATGACTTTCCCCCTCCTTACTGACTGATCAACTTGTAAAGACCCAGATGAAATTGCACTGATTTGGGATGGTTTCCCTGATTTCCAAAGGCAGACAATGGCTCCCCTGTGGGATATCATAAGGGCACCTAGCTAGGTAGAAGCGTTTATCCCTCGTGCACTTCTGTGTCCTCATCAGCTAAATGGGGGAATAGTATTGCTTACCCCATCGGATTGTAGTGAGCATTGAATGAGGCTGTCCATGTGAACCTCCTTAATGCTTAGTCAATATTACTGTTATAGCGCTGTCTTCCCTGTTAGCTGGAATGTCTTGAAGAGCCCAAGATCTTATTCATCTGGGTATCTCATTTTCCCATTTTCCTTCTTTCCCTATGTTTTGGCCATGAGCCCCTAGCACAGTTCCTAGCACAGAAGGCACATAAGAAATTATTTTTGAATGATTCTAACATCTCCTTTGGCTAATGGTTGGTAATGTCCAAGTTCCCGTGTTTCGGTTTTACCCGTTTTTATAGTCTGTTCTAACCCCGCATGTCTCGAATGTCAGAATGTCAGTAATTTATTGACCTTTCAAAAATAAGAATAGATTCCAACAGACTTCTGTTTGTTGGACTTGAAATATGTAAATTGTACTGTAACCCAAATACCCACATATTCAAGTATAAACTTTATATATTCTTATCTCACTGTAAAACCCAACCCTATGTAAATAAACTCAATCAAATCTACAAAGCCACCAAAATTGAAAATAACAACATTAGTTTAGTGTGCTGGTTGATGTTTTGCTGAAAATAAATCACTACTTATCTTGTGATTATGGCCTGTTATGGAAACAAGTTTTTTTTGAGCTTGACATGCACATACTACTGAATCCTGCTTGATAATTTAATTCTATCACCACTTTTTTTTTTTCTTTTTAACTACATTGGAGTCATGTCTTACATAGTGGTTAGTTTCAAAGTCAACTTGAAGTACAAAAATTGAATATAATCAAAATTACCCACGAAAATCCCTTAAATCACTTGTAAAACAGAACAGTATTGCAAAACCTTCACTTTTATAATGTGGCATCACATGACTCAGCTTCCTCTCGCTCCCATACTTAATTTAAAATTTAATTCCAATTTTGCTCTTTAGCCCATTAGCTAATAAAAATGAAACTGGTGTTACTTGGTTCCTATGCTTTTAAAAACAGAAAAGGTCTTCTAGAGCTGGATTGTAAGGTTATCAGACAACCTAGAATACATTTAATTTTTGAGACGACTACTAACAAATGAAATACACACACACACACACACACTTCTATGTGAAACAATTCTTCATTGTTCTTCTCTGTCTTATCCGAGATGGTTTGGTACTCAGGGAGAGCACGAATAGTGTTCAGTGACTGCTTCCCTAGTCCAGGGTCACTGGTGTCCCTCCTTAACAATGCAAGGAATACAGACACTTGACCATGAGCCCAAAGTTGGGTTCATAGTTTCAGATTTTTGAGCCAATTAGGACTCTCGGAAACTTGTCTTCAGAGATTCTGTTCCAACTCACGTCCTGCTGGTAGGATTGTGAACTCATTTAATTTAACTAGGCAATTAGTGACTTTAAAACAGACCTAGGACCTGTCTTTTGAGAGCTTCACTGTAGGTTGGACACACTTGACAGGCTGAAATAAGGAATCTGGACACAATGGAGTGAAAAGCCTTGGACAAAACCATAAATAACACGAACAGTGTGTAAAATGATGACAGGTGGGTATGGGGGTGGTAATAGAAATTGTACACAGCGATGGCATGAGGTCAGGAGAGCTGGCTTCCAATTCGTTAGAAAATGAAGTAGTAGGAGTGGAGATACTTGCATATAGAAAAAGCACCGTGACTCATTAGGGTTATCCACGTGTATAGACTTAGGCAAATGCACCAATTCAACCAACAAGCAAGAAAAGGAAGCACCTTAACCATGAGCCAACCAAAGTGACAACATCTATTTGGAGCAAGGATTGAAAGGCTGAGTGGAAAGACGTGGGATTTACCCATTCGGGGTAGATTGGGTGTGGTGGGCGGGTTTCTCTGAGTTCCAAGCTCTGAACACCACTGTCCTTTTTTGACTAAAACAGCTCAACCTTGAGTAAGTTACTGAACTTTCCTCTGGCTCAGTTTACCCTTCTGTAAGCCTGGATGGCACAAGGGGTTTGCTAGTTAATGGAAAGGTTGGCTTTTGGAATCCATTCAGTAGCTCTTCGGAAGAAAAGGCCTGGTGAACTGCTTCTGTAAAAATTATAGCTAAGAAAACCCTATGGAGCAGTTCTACTCTGTAACACATGGGGTTATCATGAGTTGAGGCCTGACTTGATGGCGGCTAACAACAACAAAACGGGATAAGATGCCTATCAAGGGGTTGTGCCTGTTACGTAGTAAGCTCTCAAAGGACATTATTCACAATATCCTCTTCAATCATCTTTATCCCAGGTATTTTTATAGTCCAAATTCTTGGATCTTCATCTCTATTCTAATTGTCCAGGCCTTGACTAGAGTGTCCAGTCTAGATGTCTAGAGTGAAAGCCCCATGAGGGCAGGCACTTTGTAGCATTCACCATTGCATGATTGCCCAGAACAGCAGTAAGCACACAGTAAACCCTCAGTCATGATTGTGGATAAGGGATGAAGTCCCTTTCTTTTTTTTTTTTTTTTAAAATATCTCAAGGGCCAGCCTATCTCCTTGGTTACCTTCTCCAGATTGCCAAAGTATTAAAGGCAAAAGAAATGAAACCAAACAAGTTTTAATTTCCTTTGTTGATAATTATTAAATCCTTCCTAGCTCTCTGCAGCCAGTTAGAAATCCACCCAGATGGGAAAGGACTGTGGGGGCAGGGGTGGGAGGTTGTCTCAACTAGAGCTGGGCATTTCCTAGGGCTTCACATTTACCAGGCTCTAGAGTTTGGAATAAATAAGACCTAACACCACTGAATTAGAGGGACTGGAAAGAAACCAGGTTCTAGAGGTTGCAAGTCAAAGTCTAAATGAGAAGCCAGGGTCCTGACAGGTCCAGGGCCTTTATTTGGTCCTCGGAAAGGTGAGATGCATGACCCCCTCATCTGATGAAAGGATTTCCTGGTTCACTGACCAATAGTGCAGGCCCCAAAGATTGTGCTATCCGGATCGGATGAGTTCTGCTCTGAAAACATTCTTAGACTCAAACAGTAGCTGGAGTAGGAAATGGAGGGAGACAGTGCTCTGTGTTCTAGAGACCCACAGATGAGTATGTTAAGTAGCTCTGGGGAAGGAGGTCTCTGGACCCACCTTCCTCCCTGACGGAAAGGAATGACTGAAAACACACTAATAATTATGGATGGATCAGCGTCATCTATGAATGTAGATGTTTACGTATCTACTGCTTTTCTTACAGCTGTAGAACTCAAGTTATAAATATACATAGTGGCCAGCAGGAAACAGGAGTGACGCAGGCTGGGTGGGGACTGGAGAAACATGCCATGTTCGAGGGGGACAAGTGCAAGTCAGCTCTGGCCTATTGTTACTGTGTGAATAATGGCTGACGTAAGGCTAATTTCCAAAGTGTGATGATAACTCATATCCCCACTTTCTCACTTCATCATCCAGCCACTGCATGGCACTTTCTTTGACCTAACCTCCTGGAGCTGGGCCCCCACAGGTTAAGACACTGTCCTTCCAAAAAAACCTGTTGCCATTGAGTCATTTCCAACTCATAGTGACCCTATATGACAGAGCAGAACCGCCCCGTAGGGTTTTCTGTGCTGTAATTTTTACGGGAGCAGATTGTCAGGTCTTTCTCCTGCAGAGTGGCTGGGTGGATTGGAACCACCAGCCTTTTGGTTAGCAGCTAAGGACTTAATCATTACACTACCAGGGCTGCATCCTATACTGTGCTGTTTTTAGATGCCATCGAATTGGTTCTTACTCATAGCGACCTTATGTACAACAGAATGAAACACTGCCTGGTCCTGTGCCATCCTCACAATCATTGCTATGTTTGAGCCCATTATTGCAGCCACCGAGTCAATCGATCTCGTTGAGGATCTTCCTCTTTTTTACTGACCCTTTACCTTACCAAGGATGACGTCCTTCTCCAGGGACTGACCCCTCCTGATAACATGTCCAAAGTACGTGAAAAGAAGCCTCGCCATCCTCACTTCTAAGGAGCATTATAAAACCAAACCTGTTGCTGTCGAGTAGATTCCGACTCATAGCGACCCTATAGGACAGAGTAGAACTGCCCCATAGGGTTTCCAAGGAGTAGCTGATGGATTCAAACTGCTGACTTTTTGGTTAGCAGCTCAGCTCTTAACCACTGAACAACCAGGGCTCGAAAGAGCATTATATAAAAAAAAAAAAGTAGTTACCCATTTATTGTAACCAGAAAGGATATGAATGTAGAGATGCATCTGGAAGGCCTAGGAGAGGTTTCAGCATGAGGCTTCCATTGTCCCCAGGGAACTGCGCATCCTCTCCTGTGCATGGATGTTCTCACCAATCCTGGAAGCCCCAAAGAGAGAGCACCAAGGTCCAGAGACCCTAGTTATCTGGACCTCAGTGAATACGTATGACTGCATCTTGCACCCCTCCTTTCCTAAGGCCTGTTGCCAGAGTGTGACCTGTGCAGCCCCCAACTTATTTACACTTGCTTAAGTCTGGCTTGGCTCTTTTAGAAGGACAAAGAGCACCTTAATTGCTCAGACTTTTTTTTTTAAAAAAACCAGCAACAATAAGCCAAACTTAGTTATTTGTCCCACAATTACATTGGGATGATGAAGACAGCATTGGCACACCCTCCCCTCACCTTGTTTATAAAGATTTACCTGGTTATTTAAAGTTGTTTATTTTTTTTTTTAATAGAAAGACCATTTTATTACGAAGCCTACCACCTGCCTGTCAGTTTGTTGTACTGTGGTAGCTTGCGTGCTGCTATGATGTTGGAAGCCACCAGCAGGGTCACTCATAGTGGACAGGTTTCAGCAGAGCTTCCAGACTAAGAGTAGTAAGAAATGCCTGGCGATCTACTTCTGGAAATTAGCTAATGAAAATCTTATGGATCACGACAGAACACTGTCCAAATCACTTGCTTTGGACATGTCATTAGGAGGAATTAGTTGCTGGAGGAGGACATCATATTTGGTGAAGCAAGCCAGTGAAACAGAAGTAGTCCCTCAGTGAGATGGAGTGACAACAAATAGCAGCAATGATGGGCTCAAACATGCCACTTGTTGTGAGGATGGTGCAGGACCAGGCAGTGTTTCGTTCTGTTGTACATCAGGTTGCAATGAGTCAGAGTCAACTCAATGGTAGCCATCTGTCTATCTATTATATTTTCAAACATGCATTGTCTTAGTTATCTAGTGCGGCTACAACAAAAGTACCACAAGTGGATGGCATTAACAAAGAGGAATTTATTCTCTCACAGTCTAGGAGGCTAGAAGTCCAAATTCAGGGCTCCAGCTTCCAGGGGAAGGCTTTCTCTCTCTCTCTGTCGGCTCTGGGGGATGGTCCTTGTCATCAATCTTCCCCTGGTCTAGGAGCTGCTCAGCACAGGGACTCTGGGTCCAAAGGATACACTTTGCTCCCCGCATTGCTTTCTTGGTAGTATGAGGTCTTCTTGTCTCTCTGCTTGCTTCTCTCTTTTATATCTTGAAAGACATTGTCTTAAAACTTAATCTAATCTCGTAGATTGAGTCCTGCCTCCTTAACTGCCACTAATTCCATCTCATTAACATCATAGAGATAGGATTTACAACACATCGGAAAACCACATCAGATGACAAAATGGTGGGCAATCACACAATACTGGGAATCATGGACTAGCCAAATTGATACACATATTTTTGGGGGACACAATTCAATCTATGACACAAAGGTAGACTGAAGAGTATAATGAGCCCCCACGGATCCAGCATTCAGCTTGAATAACCATCAACTCATGGCCAACCCTGCCCTGTCTACACGGCAATATCCGCTTTCTCTATTTTCACTGAGTTTTAAAATATATTGAAAATATAACTCTTTAGCTGCAGGAATAATATGTTTATGAGGTCTCTTTTTCTCTTATCCTCTGAAAATTCACCCAAACATTCCTGAATAATAAGGAGGGAAATAGATGATTTCCTTCCCTGTTACAGAGGAAGAATTTGGTGACCAGTAAAAGCCAGTATTTGGGGAAAGTGGGTTGGTGGAGGATAAATGACTTTGAGGTTCCTGCGCATGGGAGGATGGGGTGGAAGGGAGATGGTCTGGGCAGAGGAGGCACTGAAGAAGGAGGTGGCGAAGAGAAGGGGGAGCAGGGACATCCAGGTGAAGCTACCCTGAGGACACAGGATAGAGCAGATCTGGAAAGGACAGGGCTAGGGTTGCAGTTCTGGGATCGTCCACAAAAATGTGGCAATATCAGCCTGAACTCCCCAAGGAAATGCTCTGTAAAGTAGAGCGCCGGGGTTAGTGCTTAGGAGGAGAGCCCAAGTTATTGGAGGAAAAGAAAAGGAGGAGCCACCAAAAGGAACTGAGAAAGGTCAGAGACATGAAAGGAGCTATCGGGCCTGAGTTCCTGCCTTCCTGAATCTAGTGACTCTTTAAGAGAATGTAGAAACTTAGGATAATAACACTATTTGCTAACATTTACTGAAGGCTTATTACATGCTGAGCACCTGACATGCATTATTTCCTTTCATCTTTACTTTATGAAAGTTTCCTGGGTGGTGCAAATCGTTTGTGCTCGACTACTAGCCTAACGGAGCCCTGGGGGTGCAGTGGTTAAGTGCTGCAGCTAACCAAAAGGTTGGCAGTTCAAACCCACCAGTGGTTCCTTAGAAATCATATGGGGCAGTTCTATTCTGTCCTGTAGGGTCGCTATGAGTTGGAACCAATTGGACGGCAATGGTTTTTCTTTTTTTCTCTTTTTTTGGTTACCGACCTAAAGGTTTGCAGTTTAGACCCACACAGCAGAAGAAATGCCTGGCGATCTGCTTCCATAAAGATTACAGCCAAGAAAACCTATGGAGCAGTTCTACTCTAACACACATGGGGTCGCCATGAGTTGAAATTGACTTGATTGCAACGGGTTTGGTCTGGTTTACAGGCTTATGAAGGAAAGCACATTTATTAGTTTCATTTTATAACTGAGGAAACTGAGATACAAGCTAGTTTAAAAAATAAGCCCAAGGCCACACAGCTAGTAAGTAGAAGAGTTGGCAGTGAGTTTAGGCAGTTTGAGCTGAGCGTCTACACATTTAGCCACCGTGCTAAAATGACAGCCTGCCAGAAGGAGCCACCGGATGGTTTGGCAGATAAAGGAAAGTCACTGAGACCCTAATTAAAGGAAAAACTAGTTGCCATCAAGTTGATTCAGACTCATGACAAGCCCACGTGTCAGAGGAGAACTGTGCTCCATAGGGTTTTCCATGGCTGATTTTTCTGAAGTAGATCTCTTAGCAGCCGAAAGCATTAGCCATTGTATCACCCAGGGACTCCAATAAAGGAAAAGTGCAGTAGATTGCCTAAAGGAAAAGCCAGTAAGAGCCCCCACATGGAGCCATCAATACATACACATACCAACCAATCTAAGAGATTATTTTTGAGAGAAGAGAGATGGGACAGTGGCTAGAGCGAAGGCCCTAGGAAGACACTGGCTTTCTTCAAAGCAGGGAGGATGAGGCCAGGGAAGGTGGAGACATTGGTCACTAGAGAGGAAGGGGTGGTGGTAGGAGTGGACTTAGGAAGAAAGCTGGAAGAGATACTTTCGGGTGTAGGTGAAGGGGCTTGGTTTCTGGGTAAGCAGGCAGCTGCTTGCCTGTGTGAATTTTCCAGGAAGGCAGAGAGGTGGTGCTTGGGAGGGAGGAGAAGTGGAAGGCACTGTTTGTTCTGACCTTGGTGAAGGAGGTCAAGAGTGGTCATCATGCCAAAGCAGAGAGAAATGAACATTTGAAGCAACTGGGATGAGCTGAGGGCTTGGTAATAAAGGAGGGAGGACTCGTGCAATTGCCTTGAAGTGGCTTAGTCTGAGCACCAGAAAAGTATGCAGTTGTATTCCCTGCTCATCTTGACCAAAAAGAGTACCAGCAGGGGGGAAGGTCAGTGAAGGCAGGTGGAGGCCTGTCAATGAGATCAAACCTGCTCCTTGGTGCCTTCACCCACCCTCTGCCAGCTATGTACCTGGAGTGCAAGGAAGGAAAGAGGGAGGTGGTTTGGAAGCAGGAGGCAGGGCACCCATACTCCTGCCGTACCTCCTGCCACCACCTGGGCAGCATCAGACTAAGTTCAGGAGGCAGGAGTCAGACTTGGATGATCGGCGGTCTCCTCCCAGAGTGAAGTGCTTCCCAGGGCCAGGGCTGCTGAGCCAACTCTCTGGCCAGCATTTCAGAGAGAGGTGGCTGACATGAGCACCGTGACCCCATATGTCTGAGCCTGCTCCTCTTCTCACCTGGCCCTAAGAGACATAGGGCATCTTCTGGAGCTCTAAGCTTTCAGCCCTGCTGCCTACTAGGGTGGCCAGCTATGCTCAAGATTTTTAAGGATGTTAGAGGATGGCCTAGAAAGGAGATACTCTTATCTCCTCAATTCAGTTCAACATTTGGGAGCAGGCACTTTAGTTCTGGTATAGATACCAAAATAAATAAATGAATGAGTGAATGAATGAATAAATAAATAATCAAAGATCTTAGTCCTTGCCCTCATGAAGTTTCTAGTCTGGTAATAGAAGTAAGACAAGAACACAAGGAATTTTGTACAAGGCAGGTACTAAACCAGAGGAGACACATACTTACCTGTGATTCAACGGGAGAGGGCAGTGGGTGTGGGAGGAGGGGTTGGCGAAAGGTCACTTCCCTGCAGTGCAGCCTCCACTTCCGCTCTCCAGCCGTGTGCTTTCTGTGTAATTTTTCTAACCTTTAAGCCTTCAGGGCAGGACCCTCAGACATCCACGTTTATATTCTGGGGGTCTGGGAAGCCTCTGGAGCAGAAGCTGAAGTGTTGTGTGCACGCGTGTGTTTGTGAGTGTGTGTGTGTGTGTGTGAGAGAGAGAGAGAGAGAATGACAGAGAGATGCATTTGCAGGGGGTGTTGGAGGGTGGGTAATGACCATGGCTTTTATCAGACTCTCAGAGTGGTCCCACCATTCTGAGAGAGCAACCAGAGCAGCTCTTTTGGGTAAGCTCCTCCCTGAACTCGGGCGGTGGGGGGGATGACCAGGGAAACATCACCCGAAGTCTCTGTAGTGACCCTAACTCCTCACCCAAAGCCAATTATCCAGCATGCATAAAGAAACGTGAGTAAATTCACCATCTCCTTTCTAGTTTCTGCTGGATGGGGGTCTACCATATGTATCTGCCACATATATTGGCTATAAGGAGGTGGGCTTCTCTTAGTCACATGATGTGGACAGCAACAGGAAGGAGAAAGATGTGACTGGGTTAAAACCCATTGGGAAATATGGGCAGGACCAGAGCCACTTGAGAAGTTTGGGGTACCCTTGGGTCATATTCTTCCATTTCTAGGTCCACCTTTGTGTGGTCAGTTACGAAATACTTTTCAGGTGCCTGTCTGCATGCCACGTACCACACTGGAACCAGAGCTCTTACAGGTAAATGTGTGTTGGGGGCAACATAGGATAAACTGGTAATGGCCTTGTTCCTTTATCTGGCAGGCCAACAAGTTTTCCTCAGTAAAGAGCTTCCTCAAGCATGGTCTCCTCTTGGGAGTTTCCCCTCAGTCAGGCTCAGCCGTATTTATTGAGTCCTTGCTCTGTGCCTGGCCTTAGGCTAGGACCTGCAATGAAAAAGACAGATGTGGTGCCTGCCCACATGGAGATTACAGTCTAGCAGGAAAGACAGACACTGGAAAAGTAAATGCAAAATTGAGGCCAGCTGAGGAGACTTAAAAAAAGTGTTAAAGGGACTAGAAGAGGAGGGGAAGATCAGCGAGGTTTGCTGGAGCTAGTGAAGTTGAAACCTCACAGAGAACCTCTCACCCAGGATAGCAGGCCAATTGCTAGACGTGCTGATGCCATCACTGTCAAAGCAACACAGATTGGAAAACCTGCCAGGCAGTTGGTGACAATGAGTGGCTCAATCAGTCCTTTTGCAGCAAACTACCAGTTGCCATCAAGTCAATTCCGACTCCTGGTGACCTCCTTTGTGTCAGAGTAGAACTGCGCTCCATGGCGTTTGTGACAGCTGATTTTTCAGTAGATCACTGGGTGGAAACCCTGGTGGCGTAGTGGTTGAGTGCTACGGCTGATAACCAAGAGGCTGGCAGTTCGAATCTGCCAGGTGCTCCTTGGAAACTGTATGGGGCAATTCTACTCTGTCCTGTAGGGTTGCTATGAGTCGGAATCGACTGGATGGTGGTGGGTTTAGGTTGCTAGGTTCTTTTTTAAAAAAAAATTTATTGACTTTTTGGTGAAAGTTCACACAGCAAATTAGGTTCCCTTTTAACAATTTCCATATATAACCAGGCCTTTCTGATGAGGCACCTCTGAGCAGACTTGGACCTCCGAACTTTTGGTTAGCGGCTGAGCGTGTTAATTGTTTGCTCCAGCCAGGGAATCCTACAACGAACTAAGGATAGGCTAAAGCCAGAATGAGTTAGGGATGAGGCAGAGATTGAAAACACACACACCATTTACACTTTAAAAAAAATACAGTTTTTGCCCTTTTTAGGTATATGCTTGAATTAGTTTTCTATGCTGTGAAAAAGATTGCTACAAATGTACAGGGTTAAAACACCCATTTATTATTTCACAGTTTCTGCACATCAAGAGTCAAATACAGCTCAGCTGGATTCTTTGCTTAGGGTGTCACAAGATTGAAGTCAAGGTGTCAGCCAGGTTGTCTCCTCATCTGGAGGCTCAACAAGGGAGTGATCTGCCTCCTCCTTGGGGCTGTAGAATTCATGGCAGTTTGCTTCTTTAAAGCCAGTAATGGAGAGAGAGAAATTCCTGCTTTGAGTATCGGATTTCAAAAAAACCCTAGACTCTCTTTAAAAATAGCTCCCCTGACTAGGTCAGTCCCACCCAGGGCAATTTCCCTTTGGATTAACTCAAAGCCAACTGCTTAGGGACCTTAATTACATCTGTGAAATCCCTTCATCTTTGCCATATAAAGTAACATAATCATGAATTTTTTTTTTTTTAATCATGGGAGTGACATCCCACCACCTTTGCCACATTCTATTGCTTAGAGATAAGTTAGAGGCCCCACTGACACTCAGAATTACACAAAAGCATGGTCATTGGGGGTCATAACACCTCCAATAATACTTGGCAGGTCAATTCCATTTTTGGTCTCTGTTTCCCCACCAGTAAAAAGATAGGGTAGAACAAGAAGATCTCTAAGCTCTTTTCTGACTCTAAGCCGGATGATGGTGATGGTAATGATGATACTAATAATATTAATGAAAACAATATACTAACTGATATTTATACAATATGCTTAACGTATGCCACTCAGCGCACTCAGCCTTTTATAGGGATTGTCTCATTTAATCCCCACAGCAGCCCAAGAGCTAAATTCTGTTTTTATCCTAATTTTCTTTTGGAAAACCTGTGGCTAGCGGCTACATTATTGGACAATGTGGATATAGGGTAGATACTTCCTTAGGTGCAGAAAGCTGTAATGGCTAACACTGTTACAGGTGATAAATAAAACACCCATCTTAACACGCGGCTCATACATGATTCTTAGAGTCTGAGAGCCCCTGGGCCAGCGCTGAATCTCATGTGTTGACACAATTGTCAAGAAGGGACGGATTTAAGAGAGGAAGAACATTGGTTTTATGCTTCTCAAGTTTTGTTGTGTTTCAAAAAAGCCAGAGGAGACCACTAGCAACAGAACTGAAGTCCGCAGACGTTTAACGAGAGCACGTTAGCACCAGGCACTTCACATTACCAGGGACACAGATATGAGTGTTTCCTGACTGCAGGGATCTTTATAATTTTTTTTTTATGAGAGACTGGACACATATAGTTAATACAACATAGCCTAAAGGTAATATCTTAAGAGAGATGCACGCAACTAGCCTGGGGGCTATAGGAAAGAAAGATCACATCTAGTTAAGACCCATACCCAGGACATCCCCATAATATACACAGCTTGATAAGAAATGCTGAATGTTTTTTTGTCACTTAAGTGACCCTTTGTATTTCTGATGGCCCCAGGGAATAGGACTAACTCTGGAGGACAACACACAAACTCTGTTGTTGCATGGCTGGGCTTTAGCATTGGCTGACATCTGGTCAACCTCACAATCATACAGCTCCACAGACCCGCAGTGCAGAAGAGGCTGACAGCCCCAGTAAAAAATTGAATTTTTCAGTTCTAACTTCCAGCAGTTATTCAAAGTGTCAGGATGGGAAGACATTCAAGAAAATTGAGGAGGAGTGTTTGGGCTGAGGCCTTTGGAATCTGTTCTCTTCCTGAGGCTGGCCTGGCACTGTAGTCTTGACCCGTGCCTTTGAAGTGTGTTACCTGTACGGTGAGCTAAGCCAGGCTTGGCAGGAGGGGGAGGGAGGCTGTGTGGTCTGGCAAAGGGCAGAACAGGGGGCAGAGGCACAGAGCTGGAATCTTTGGCTGACTCACAGCACCTCTCACGCCAGGCATTTCACTGTTCAATCCAGCTGGAAAATGAGGGGAAGACCCAAGTCAGGATCTCACTGAGAAATCCAGATGTCGTCCTTGGGAATAAACAAGGCAGCCCTCAGCTTTGGTCTCTCTCTGTGTGTGAGTGCGAATGTGTGTGCCTGTTTCTGGATCTCCAGGGATGTGTGTGCATCCGTTTCTGGACCTCTGTGTGTGTGTGTGCATCTGTTTCCGGATCTCCAGGGGTGTGTGTGCATCTGTTTCCGGATCTCCAGGGGTGTGTGTGCATCTGTTTCCGGATCTCCAGGGGTGTGTGTGCATCTGTTTCTGGATCTTTATGTGTGTGTGTGTCTGTTTCTAGATCTCTAGTGGTGTGTATGTGTGTGTGTGTGTGTATCTGTTTCTGGATCTGTGTGTGTGTGTGTCTGTTTCTGGATCTCCAGGGGTATATGTGTGTGTCTGTTTTTGGATCTCTAGGGGTGTGTGGGTGTCTGTTCCTGGATCTCTATGTGTGTGTCCATCTGTTTCTAGATCTCCAGGGGTGTGTGCATGTGTCTGTTTCTGGATCTCCAGGGGTGTATGTGTATGTCTGTTTCTGGATCTTTAGGGGTGTGTGTGTGTGTCTGTTTCTGGATCTCTAGGAGGATGTGCGTGACTGTTTCTGGATCTCCAGGGGGGTGTGTGTGTCTGTTTCTGGATCTCTAGGAGGATGTGCGTGACTGTTTCTGGATCTCCAGGGGGGTGTGTGTGTCTGTTTCTGGATCTCTAGGAGGATGTGCGTGACTGTTTCTGGATCTCCAGGGGGGTGTGTGTGTCTGTTTCTGGATCTCTAGGGCTGGGTGCAGATGTCTGTTTTAGCTTTGAGCATTTCTCTCTGTTCCTGTTCTCTCCCCTCTTTTCTCTTTGGATCAGTTTCAGGCCTCGATGTTGGTCTCTGCTTCTGTCTTTCCAGGTGTGAGTGGGTAGAGACCACTGCTCCCCTCTCTGCTCCCCTTTAGCGGCCCTTCCAGTTTAACTGAGGGCTCTGTGTTTCTGCCATGTCTTGGGGGTGGTGTGTCTCCGCAGGCCTCTGCCTCTCATCCTTAACAATGGAAATGTTGGGGGCAGGGGGTGGATAGAAAAGCTCCTGACTGGCAGAGGCCTTGCAGGGCTCTGGTTCTGCCTGTTGCTGGAGCAACGGTGGGGATCTTTTTGTTTTTCATAGGCACATCTGTGCAGGAACAAAGAACGCCAACAGCAGAAAAAAAAAATCAGTCCTTTAAAGTGAGTACTTTCTATGGCCTTGGCTTTCATTTTCTCCCCACGCCCTGCCTTACCCCAGGCAGGCCAAACTTCTTCCATCACTCTACTATTCTGTCCTTCTATATCCCTTCTTCCCCCCATTTGGTCTTCCTCTTCCTTCCCATTCTGACTCATTTAGGGCAATTCTGGTGGTAGATTGCCTTTAGTGTCTGCATCTCATTTAACTCCATTTAAGAGGGAGAACCTTCTTCAGTGGTTGACTCTGTCTAAAGTTTCAACTCTTCATCATACTCATTTTAGATAGTGACGGGTGGTCACTCTTTTAAAAAGAGCCTTGGCTTCCCCTCTCCTCTGTACTAGGCAGAGCTACCATTACCTGTCCTCCTTCTGCTTGTGGGCAGTGTGTCTCCTTGCTTTATACCTTCCCCGACTCATCAAAGTGATTGTCTCAGGGGAGGACGACTGACCCTACCAGGGCCTACCCAGGAGTGAGGCCAGGCCCATTAGATTCCCTCTGTCATAACTATGAATGAGACATAGAAGAAAGGACCAGTTGGTGGTGTCCACTGAAGCTGAGAAACCTTAGGAGTCTGGGATGTTGGAAGAAGGACAAGATGAACAAATATTCAGTAGCAAGGCGGAGGATGGAACCAATAAGCTAAAGACAAGCGAGAACAAGAATAGCCCTGGATCATAAAAGCTTTCAACTTTCCTGTTCCAGAGTCCTAGGAGGCTTTCTCATTATTCCATGACATTCAACAACCCTTCTTTTTCCTTGAACTAGTTAGAGAGCATTTCTGTTCTTTGCAACCACAAGAGCCTTTATTAAAACATCTTCCTGGATTTTCTGATTTTGTTGATGCTAGGCTCTCCCTGAAGTCCTTTTCTTCTCCCATCTGGACAGTGTTGGGATTATGCATGTCTTCACAGACATCCTGCAAGATGCTGCAGGATAAGAGTACATGATTCTGTGGGTTTTCCCATTGAAATCTTTCCTTCTTGGGAAACTCCTCCAGTCCTCAGACATTCACTCCTATTGCTGAAGTTTCAACTCCTTTTCTCATCATCATTCTTTTCATTCCCTCCGGGATCCTTGTAGCTCTCTGTCTTTTCTACAAATTGTTTGGGTTCTAGAAGGCCAGAATTTTTTTCCCCCGCATCCTAAACACTTTGAGTTTCTTAGAGGAGAAACTGACATAGAGTCTATTTTGAAAGCTTTAAACCATATCTTACTCTTGAATGTTGCCCAATGTTTTGGATCTTGGCTCTACCCTTCTGAGAGCTCACCATCTATTGACAGCCGTCACCTCTTTCATCCTCTTGACAATATCTGGATGGTTAAGTAAATCCATTCTGACAATCTGGAAACAGAAGTCCAGAAGAAGGCTGGTTGGCAGTCAGTGGCGTATTTAGGATATTGCACTGGCCCTGGGTGTGTGGAGCCACTAAGCAGTTTCCATTAACCCAGTATGGCCTAACGTCCTTCCTCAAGCACGGTAATGTGTTAATTAAAAGATCAACAAGATTAACAAGACTGACTTTGAGCGGATATAATGGTAAAGTTTCCTAAAAGAGGGGTATCAGATGTTTGGACGGGGCGCAATTTCAGTACTCCATAGGCGCCATTTTCCATAAACATGTCGCTGGCGATACCGGGTTAATAGAAAATACTCGGTGGTGCCACGCGTCCAGGGCTGGTACAATACCTGCCCTACCCTAGTTACACCTCTGGCGGTATTGCCCTCTGAGGCTAGTCAACTTCGGAAACCTGGGGAGAATACCTCCTTCCTCCACTATCTCAGGCTTGCTGCCAATCTGCCAGCTAGAGACCCAAGCCCTGGGCAGAGCTAACTTCAGAAGGAGTCAGAAACATCAGGGAGCCTTGTCAACCTGTGCCCAGCAAGGGAAAGGCCCCAGGGAAGATGTTTCAAGGAACCCTACCAAGACTTTTCTCTACTAGGAGAGAAAGCCCATCAACTTAAAGGATACACAGCTCTCCAGGGAAAGAATGTGTGCAGGGAAAGGGCACAGTGATGTCCCTGAGACCCTGTCTCCATGGCCATGGTCGGTCTGTATGGAGTACAGGGTAGAGGCCATTCATAACAGCACAACACACACCTCTAATCCTTCAGCAACAGATCTGCTAAGGCAGCAGATCGTCCCCACTGCTGTTCTGGACAGCTGTCACCCTAGAATCCAAAAAAGCAATCTCTGGATTTTGTCACTTCTTTGATTTTCTCTAGCACCTGGAAATAAAACTCTTTACACGAGCCAATGCTTTCAGTCTTTTCTTAACCAAAGTTCTCTCTGCCAGCACCAGCAAGGACTACTGTGGAGAAAGAATTTAAAATGAGTGAGATAGCTTTGGGGATGCTGAAAGGTCTTTGACATTTGGTGGGTTTGAGCACCCCTACGCCTCATTCTCTGAGTCATTGGTCACATTCTGGAGTGAAAGCAGGAGCAAGGCAGACAGACAAAGGCCTAAGAAAAGCTCACCCTCCCCTAGATTCTTGCTATGTGCTGTCGAGTGAATTCCGACTCATAGTGACCCAATGTGACAGAGTAGAACTGCCCCATAGGGTTTCCTAGGATGTAATCTTTATGGGAGCAGATTGCCAGGTCTTTCTCCTGAAGAGTGGCTGCTGGGTTTGAACCACTGACCTTTCGGTTAGCAGCTGAGTGCTTAACTATTGGGCCACCAGGGTTCCTCCTAGATCCTTTCCTGGATAATTTTCAGATGACTATAAAAAAATAGAGCATATTCACAATGGATCAAGGTTCATGTTCATGAGTAGAACATCTATGTGGGGGTAGATGAAGCTACTTCTCTCGGGGACTGAAAGGTAGATGCCTTAGCGTTAGGGCTGCCAGATAAAAATATAGGATGTTCAGTTAAATTTGAATTTCAGATAAACAATCATTTTTAGCATAAGTACATTCCGTGAAATACTTTAAACATCCTTATATGAAAAAAAAATTGGCTTACTTAAATTTGAATGTCAGATAAACAATGAATGATTTTTAGTATAAGTATGTGCCATGCAATATTTGAGATATATTTATATTAAAATTATTTTTTTTATCTGAGATTCAAATTTAACAGGGTGTCCTGTATTTTTATTTGTTAAATCTGGGAAGCCTACCTAAGGTGAGCACACGCCCTGGCATCTTCAGGTTTGTGTGGTGGTGGAATGCATGTATGTTTATATGCATGGTGCATGATACCAAAGCAAACAGGAAGGATGTATATGTAAAATGAACCCGCAGTTTAAATAGATAGGTAGATAGACAGATAGATAGATTAATAGCTGCCTTTGGGTTGACTCCGAAGAAGTCGACAATAGATCGAAA
Source organism: Loxodonta africana (assembly GCF_030014295.1). Taxonomy (NCBI): domain Eukaryota; kingdom Metazoa; phylum Chordata; class Mammalia; order Proboscidea; family Elephantidae; genus Loxodonta; species Loxodonta africana. The sequence continues at coordinate 29,650,909 of NC_087347.1, read as the reverse complement.
TGTTGCCTGGTCATGCATCATCTTCACAATCGCCAGCATGAGTCCATTGTTGCTGTCATTGTGTCAGTCCATCTCACTAAAGGACTCCCTCACCCTTGATGGCCCTCTCTTTCATCAAACATGATGTCTTCCTCCAGTGATTGATCCCTCCTGATAACATGTCCAAAACAAGTGCGTCAGACAATGTTCTGTTGTGGTCTGTAAGGTTTTCATTGGTTGATTTCTGGAAGTAGATTGGTAAGCCTTTTTTCCTAGCCTGTTTTAGCCTGAAAGCTCTGCCACCATGAGCGATCCTGCTCGTATTTGAAATACTGGTCGCATGGCTTCCAGCATCACAGCAACATTCGAGCCACCACAGTATGACAAACTGACAGATGGGTGATAGATCTGTGTCTTAGGAGGACACAATAGCTGAACATTTCAGTGTTTTTACTTTTTTTCCCCCCAAACGATTCCAAAATTATTAATTTTCTGTTTCCAGACATTTTCCAAGTCCTTTTCCTCGGAGAATTCTAAACGGCCTCTTGAAGCCTGAGTGATTTATCTTCTTAATTAAATTTCCCCAGTAGGTTATTCGGAAGAAAGAGCTAGCTGGGATTCTTGGAGTAGTTATGTTGATCTTTCCACTTGTCTATCTCTCATCATTTAGGATTGCTCTCGTTTTTTTTCTTCTCCCTGATGAACCACTGAGGAGATAAAATATGAAGACAGAAGCTGTAGGAGCTTAGGTGTGGCGGAGGAAGACTAAATGGAATCTTTGAGGTTCCAGGGCAAGAGAGAGGGGCATCCAACGAGAGCTTTGTGGGTGCGGCTAGAACAGGATCTGGGCTGGGGCTCTGGGAAACCTGGCAGAGTTTGAGTCAGTCCGCGCGGCAGGGCAGGTCGAGGAGTGGAAAACTCCACACTGCTGGCTTGAAGCTGTGCGAAGGGAGTGGCCACCAGAGCTTTTAACCCTAGGCTCCATCCTGCAGGAGGGAGGAGGGAAAGGCAGCATTGCAGGTTGCAACTAACTCCCAAGGGCTGCTGGAGTTCCGTGGTTGCCCTGGAATGGTGGAGTAAGCTCACCCGCCAAGAGGGGCTGTCTGGATCTCTTTGTTTGAGGAAGAGTTGCCAGTGCTCGATGCTGGCTGCTAGAGGACTTGACCAGGATTAAGTGATGTTAAGTGCGGGGCAGGGGTGAGGAGGCAGGTTGGTCACAGATCTCCAGCTCTGGCAAGCTCTTGCCGTTTGCCTGGGGAGGACATGTACTCAGTAACCAAGTGTTCCTGTGGCAACCAGGGCAAGCAGCTGCTTCCCTCCTTCTTGGCTACCTTCTCCAGGGATATGTGAGTCCAGTTCTAATGCCTGGGAGCACACACACTACCTCAGCGGGGGACCGCCGGGACCAGGAGGTATTCATTCAGCCCCGCCAGTATCTCATTCCCCAGACCCAGACAATATACTTGGCTCTGGATCCCAGGAAACTGAGGTTTGGTCAAGCTGGAGGGCTCGACCTGTTGGTGCAAGCAGGAAAGCAGGACTCCTGCCTGCTGGCTTCTGTGTGCTTCCAAGCTACTGGCCAACGCAGGCACCATCCGGTCCTCTGCTGACCCTGCCAAGGCATTCCCTTCTCTGCATTGCACATTCAACTCCCATTTTGCTGAGGGCTGTGGTCAAATAAATATATCCCTTTGGACTCAGTTCCCTCGTCTGTAAATGGGTGACACATCATTCATCCTCCAGCCTCAAACTAAGGCATTGGTTTCCTAGGCTTCTGCTAATGCAGGTTAGATGTAGAGCTAAGAATCTCTTCGTAAAGACTCTTGGAGTTTCTCCTACCATTTCCATTTTTTTAGATTTGGGCATTCGTGAAGATCTTAAGATATAATCCTTGGGAATGCCAAGGGTTTACTGCACATCCAAATACTGATAATGTGTTCTATCTCGTTGCTGGGATTATGGAGGATCTTAAAGGCCTTTTTGTACCTTTATGCATGAGATGCTTTACTTGTACAGTGAGAAATAAATGTTATTTTTGAAGACCGTCTTGAGAGGGAGCTGGCCAGATCACTTATGAATGTGTTTCTTGAGGATGCTGTTGGGTCCTAGGTGGTTTGGATGAGGAGGCAGGAATTCGATTCCATGATCTCTGGAAGGTTTTTCCGGCTCACTGTTCTGAGCTCAGTGCACACAGCCTATGGTAGCCTATGGGAGAGGGTCACCAGGAACAAAAGGGTGTGGAAGAAAAGGAGAGAGAATGGGAAGGGGGAATGGAGGAGGAGAGAGAAAGAAGAGTAAGAGAAAACTGCACTGTCACGAAAAGTTTGAAACTCTCCTTTCAACTTGTTCCTTATAATTAGCTGCTGCAGCTGGAGGGGAATAATTCTTGGTGCGTTGCAACTTGTTAGGCTCAGCCCTCAGGATATGTAAGGCTGGCTCAGTGTTTGGAGGAAAACTCAGGTCTCCAGATTGCTCCTCCTCCCTCTCAGTTGGTCTTTTTCTTTTAATTCCTGCCTGGAAGGGGATTGCGAAGGGTTTGAAACTTTTTAGTGTTCTTGGCCAAGAAGTTTTCTCCCTGTGGCTGACCTGAAGATGCTGGGAAGGACTTGGCTGAAGCAGGTCTCTCACCACCAGGGATTCTTAGGCAGCTCCTCAAAGGCCTAGGTGAGAGTGATGGAGAAGGGACTGCAGGAGGAAGGAGGCGGGCCAGGGTCTTGTAGGGGCAAGAGCAGTTTGGATGGTTCCACCTGGGCAGGCAGGCTCTTGCCATCTCAGAATCACCATGCAGGCAGGCGTCCTGCCTCCAACCACATTGCAGGGCCCATGATCATCAATCAGGGCAGTTTTCTTGTCCTGTGGGTGCCCAAGGCAGTGTGCCTGTATGACCTGGTGGGGAAGAGCTGGGGATCCAATGTCAGGCCACTGGATTTGAATCTTGATTCTCTGTCTACCAGCTGGGGTAACCTGGAACAGGTTACTTAATTTCTGTGCCTCAGTTTCCTCATCTAGCAAATGGGTATAATTGTGATATACCTCTCTAAGAAAGTTGCTTAGCATAATACCTGGAACTGATGAGCATAGACATAAGCTTCTGTTATGACTGCTATTGAGGGAGACCACATGGGTTGTGTTCATAGACAAGGCACACCTGCCTTCTTGCCCCACCCGGAGGCTGGATTGCTGCAGGAAGGACTGATGTTCCCTACCAGTGAGAACTTCCAGTTGTAACCAGTTGATAGGGCCCTTGGAGGTGGATTCACTGCTTTCCTGTTGAACCAAAGCACCATCTGTTAGCGAGGCTGCTTGGAGGTGACTGCATGTTGAGCCAGGTCCCTGTAGGTGTTCCAGCTGGCCCTGCTCCTGGCTCAGTAATTGTTCCTCTCACCCTTACCCAGGCTGTTGGGTTTCGCATAGAGCAAGAGTTCAGCACCTTAGCCTTTATCCCTGAGCAGGGTCAGCTGGGTGAGTGGCAAAGGTCACAGAGGAACAGAGGGATTCTTTGCATCTTCTGACTTCCATCCTGGGTGAGGGTTTCTCCCTGCAGGTGGTCCTGGCCAATGAGTATAATTGTTGTTGGTAGTTGCTGTTCTGTTGGCTCTGACTCATGGCAACATTATACATAACAGAACAAAATGTTGCCTGGTCCTACACCATCTTCATGGTAGTTGGTATGTTTGGGCTCATCTACTAGCACTAAACCCATTGCCACAGACTCATATCCGCCCTACAGGACAGAGTAGAACTGCCCCATGGGGTTTCCAAGGCCGTAAATCTTTTCAGAAGCAGACTGCCAGATCTTTCTCTAGCAAAGCTGCTAGTGGGTTTGAACTGCTGACCTTTAGTTAGCAGCCAAGCACTTGACAACTGCATCACCAGAGCTCCCCTCTTCTAGTACTTACTCTGCTAGTACTGTTTTAGGTACTGTTCAGTTAGTTCCAACTCACAGCGACCCTGTGTACAACAAGAGGAAACACTGCCCTGTCCTGCACCATCCTCACAATCATTGTTATGCTTGAGCCCGTTGTTGCAGCCACTGTGTCAATCCATCTTGCTGAGGCTTTGCCTCTTTTTTGCTGATCCTTTATTTTACCAAGCACGATGTGCTTCTCCAGGGACTGGTCCCTCCAGGAACTGGTCTAGCACTATATTGGACAATATTCTGTAATCCATAAGGTTTTTGTTGGCTACTTTTCAGAAGTAGATTACCAGGTGTCACATTTGCTGTGAGTCTACCATATGGTAAGCAGGCTACATTTAAATGCCTCTTGTCTTCACAGCAACTTTGCAAGTAGGGATAGCTAGTCCCATTTCATGGATGAGAAACTGATACTTAGTGAATTTAAGCTGCATGCCCAAGATAAGACAGTCTGTAAGTGGGTCAGCAGGCGTTGGAATAAACAACTATGTGATTCTAAAGCTTGGGTTCCTGACAACAACTGACATGAATGGAGCCATTGCTATGTGCATATTTTTATTGAAGTCTCCGTACCTACCAGAAAGCAGTTGCTTTCTTAGAGATGGGGAAATTGAGGTGTCTGGAGAATAGCATCAACCTTTTATCATTGCCTTTCTTTAGTCCTGGCAAGCACTGTTATGCAGGTGAAGTCTATCTTGCTCCAGCGGTGGCCTTTTGTTTACTTATCAGAGAACGCCATAAGTCTCAGGGTTCTCTAGTCTGTCCTAGATGCCACTCTAGGCTGCACAGGAAGCTGTCTGTCTCCCCCAGTAGAACGCAAACTCATTAAGAACAAGACTGTGTCTTATTTTTCTAGTGCCCACACTGCCTGGGGCATATAAGCACTTAATGAATGCTTTCTACATGACATTGGTCATCCCTTTGCTCCTTGGTTGCTAACCGAAAGATTGGAGATTCAAGTCCGCCCAGAGGCACCTTGAAAAAAGGCCTGGTGATCTACTACCAAAAAATCAGCTGTTGAAAACTCTAGGAAGTACAATTGTAATCGGACACACGAGTCAGAATTGATGCGACTGGTTGCTCACTGTGGAGACATGCATACTATATGAATTCACTTATGTAATCCCCATACCAAACTCATTTGACAGATAAGGAAACTGAGGCTCAGAGAAGTACACTGACTTTCTCAGTGCCACTCAGACAGCAAGTAGCAGAGCCTGGGACTTAAGGACATTTTCTACCACGAAATGCTGTGCTTTTCTTTATATGCTGTCTGTGGTAAGCCCTTCATTTGAACCTCCTGCTTCCTCCTTCTCTACTGGAGGCTTCAAGAGATGGGTTTGACTTTGTCCTAGCTCCTTTCTCTGCTCCTGTTCTGAAGAGAGAAAGAAATCTGTATTATGTCCATCTTGGGGAAATGGGCCAACACAATTTTACTTCTTGTCAAGGAAAAGGCACTTGAAATCAAGAGGCCTGGCCGGTTGACTTCAGAACCCCTCTGTCACTCTTTGCTTTCTATCCCCACCCCCATTTTGGTCTTGAATCCATTCCTCTTGCTCAGGCCATTGCCAAGCCTACGGAATGAGGGCTGTCGCTCTGTCTTGCAAGAAGGTGGTGGGTTTCCCTTGATGTACTGGAGTAATGTGTAGCCTGCCCCTCTTCCTCCCTGTACTGTCTCTCTGCCCACCCATTCTCCTCCCTGGTCTCCAGGCGCCAATTAGATACCTTCCAGGGCTTGTATTAGTGTCCTGTTGCTGCTGTAGCAAATTACCACAATCTTAGTGACTTAACACAACACAAATTTATTCTCTCATAGCTCTGGAGGGCAGAAGTCCAAAATGAGTCTTAAAGGCTGTTATGGATTGAATTGTATCCCTCCAAAATGAGTGTCAACTTGGCTGGGCTGTGATTCCTGGTCTTGTGTGATTGTCTCCCGTTTTGTCATCTGATATGAATTTTCCTATGTGTGGTAAACCCTACCTCTATGATGTTAACGAGGTGGGATTAGAGGCAGTTATGTTAATGAGGCAGGACTCAATCTACAAGATTAGATTGTGTTTTAAGTCAATCTCTTTCCAAGTATAAAGGAGAAAGTTGAGCAGAGAGACATTGGGACCTCTTACCACCAAGAAAACAACTCCAGGAGCAGAGTGTGTCCTTTGAACCTGAGGTTCCTGTGCTGAGAGGCTCTTAGACCAGGGGAAGAGTGATAACAAGGACCTTCCCCCAGAACTGACACAGAGAGAAAGCCTTCCTCTGAAGCTGGCACCCTGAACGTGGACTTGTAGCCTCCTGGACTGTGAAAGAATAAATTTCTCTTTGTTAAAGCCATCCACTTGTGGTATTTCTGTTACAGCAACACTAGATAACTAAGAAAAGGGGCCGAAATCAAGGTGTTGGCAGGGCTGGTTTCTTCCGAAGCTTCCAGAGGGAAAACCTGGTCCTTGCCTCTTCTAGTTCCAAGTGGCCTGCATTCCATGGCTCCTGGCTTGTGGCCGCATCACTCCAATTTCTGCTTTTGTTGTCACATTGCCTTCTCCCTTCTCTATCTCTACTGCCTCTTTTTAATAAGGAACCTTATTAATATTAATACTAATAATCCAGGACAATCTCTCCATCTCAAGATCATTTGATTTACATCTGCAAAATCCCTTTTATATATAAGGTAATATATTCACAGATTCTGGGGACCAGGATGTGGACATTTTGAGGGAAGATTATTCAATCTACCACAGAGATGGTTTAAGCTTAAGACCACACAGGGAGTAAGTCAAGGACCTGAGATATGAACACAGGTCTATCTGGTTTCATGATCATTCTCTTCAATGTCACACCATCCCCACCACGAGAGCCAGCCTCCAACGTGACTCCCAAAGATCCTTGGTCACTCCTTTATGTAGTTCTTTCCCACACAGTATCAGTGTGACCAATAGAAAACCACAAAAGTGATGGTGTGTGTCTTCTTAGGCTAGGTCATAAAAGACATTGTAGCTTGTGCCTTGCTCTGTCTTTGCTTACTTAATCTGGGGATTGAGGTGCCACTTCATGAGGACTCTCAAGGAGTCCTCTGGAGAGGTTCACGTGGTTAGGAATTGGGGCTTCCTGCCAACAACCAGCACCAACTTGTTAGGAGGATGAGAAGCCACCTTGGAAGTGGATCCTTCAGCCCCAGTCAGGCCCTCAGATGATGGCAATCCTGGAAGACATCTTGATTACAACTTCCTTAGAGACCTGCTAAGACACTCCCAGATTTATGACCCATGGAAACTGTGAGATAATAAATGTTTATTTTTGTTCCCAGCCACTAATCCTTGAAGTAATTTGTTATGCAGTTGTATATGATTAACTCAAGGCTCCAGTTCTAAAAACCAGGACAGGTTTTGCTCCAGCTGTAGCTATGTCAAAGGAGGTGCTAGTCAGGTCCTGAGCATCTGAATCCCATATTCTGCTCCATCAGATTAGCTTTCCAGCCCTGGAGTGGAGAACCCTGCAATTCCAGGAGGTTCCCGACTCCTGAACCACTTCCCACAAAGAAAGGAATACTTTTACCTCTTGTTCTCCTGCTCTAAAACCATCAAGGACTTCTTCTTCTTGCATTAAAAAAAAAAAATTATTTATCTTGCTGTTGTTATAGAGAATATACAGAGCAAAACATACATCAATTCAACCGTTTCTACATGTACAGTTCAGTGATCTTGATTACACTCTTCGAGCTGTGCAACCATTCTCACCCTCCTTTTCTGAATTGCTCCTCTCTCATTCTCATAAACACACCGCCCCCTAGTTTCCTATTTAATCTTTTGAGTTGCTGTTGTCAGTTTCATCCCATATAGATAATTTTTAAAAGAGCATAATGCTCAAGGCAGACATTTTCTACTAGTTTAGGTAAACTATTGTTTGGTTTTAAGAAGACTTCTGGGGATATTTTTGGTTCAAGTTTTAAAGATTATCTCAGGGCCAGAGTTTCAGGGGTTTGTCTAGCCTCCATGGTTATCAATGGCTTCTTAATGTCCATAAATGGCTCTCTAAAGTCCACGCTCCTTAGTCTGCCATTCACCTCCCAACCTCCCTTCACAGTCCTTTCAGTCTCCTGTCTTACCACACCTCATGCTGACCCTTCATGCCTGGTCAGACCCAGCATTCAATGCTATTACAATCTTGTCTTGTTCATCTTGCTTGCACTACTCTCCCCTCGTCTCCTGCAAATGAACGCACAGATACAAACCGAGAATCTGCCAGGTACCAGGAGCCAAGGATGCGTGCTTCTGCGTGTGGTGTCTTAATTGTCACAGAAAGCCCGTGAAGCAGGGGTTCTTTATGCCCCTTTTACAGATAAGGAAATGGAGGTTAAATGACTTGTCCAAGGTCCCAGGGGAACTAAGTGAAGTTGTCAGTACTTGGTTCCTGCTCAGACCTGCAGCTTTCAGTTCAGTGTTTTTCCACTACACCACATTGCATCTGACTCACATTTCTATGGAATTTTACAGTTTATAAAACTCTGCTTATTCATAATTTTTATTGAGCCTCACAACGATCTGGTGAGGTAGATGGGGCAAGGTTTGATAACCCCATGTCACAGATGTTAAACATGAGATGAGGAAGGGGATTTGTTCTCATGGGAACAAGTTTTGAGCTGGGACTTTAACCTAGGTCTTCTGTCCCCAGACACACTGTGGTTTCCTCTGCCTTTTCTTTCTGCTTCTCCCTAAGCCTACCATAGAGTTTTGCACGTAATTAAAGCCCAGTGCATATTTTGGCTAATTGATTTTTTTTTCTTTTTTTTTAAATGCAGTCTTTAGTAAGTGGTGTAAAAGAGGATTAGATGTCTGGAGAACTGGTCTATGGTGACTAACTGAGACTAACTATAAAAAAGACGAAGTGTAGCAGGAAGGTAGGAGAGCAGGCTTCAGAAAAAACTTTATGATGGAAAGGGCAACTAGTCACTGAATGGTGAACAAAGGAGGCTGTGGGACTAACTAGGCTGGGGAGTCTCTAAGAATGACCCATGTTTGCTTGGTCAAAGAAAGTATTGTTTATTCTTAGGACCAGAGGAACGGACAAGATGAGCAGCGGAGGGCTCAGCTAGCCCAGCATCCAGGACTCTAGGATGTGGGTGTTGTTTTCTAAGTCATTGACGCAGAGCGAAGAGGAGGAGGAAGGCTGTGTCACTTACTTTGTTTGATACTTCCTGTTGCTGGTGCGTAGCACTTCAGCAGATGAAGCAGCTGTTCTAGGAAGAGGTTCTTTGAGGACAAAGTCACACAGTATCAGGCTCCTTGGGCTGGTGAGGCTTCACAGGTCATCCTGCCCCCATGTGCCTACCCTTAACCCATTGCCTTCAAATGGATTCCAACTCATGGCAACCCTACAGGACAGAGTAGAACTGCCCCATAGGGTTTCCAAGGCTGTAAATTTTGATGGAAGCAGACTGCCACATCTTTCTCTCCCACAGAATGAATGGCTGATGGCTTTGAACCACCGACTTTTTGCTTAGCAGCAGAGTGCTTTAACAACTGCGTCACCAGTCCCCCCCTCCTGTCCCCCCTTAGACACCAAAAATGCCCTTGATGTGCCTGGTGTGCTGTAGGCACTCATTAAATATGTGCTGGTGATTGAATGGATGTTACATAAATAGATTGCTGGGGCTTGGGGATACCTTGTCTCTGAAGGGTTCTAATAATATTTCCTCTGGTCTTGGATACTCATTTCAGGTCCCAACTGTCCTTCATTGTTAGAGACTCTTTCTGCCCTCTCACCTCATTCTAAGCAAACCCATAGGACTTCTGTCCTTCCCTCTGTATAGATAGAGCATAACTGGTCACCCTTCAGCCTGTGATCTTCTTTACGTGGTATTCTGAGCACATTTTCTTTTGCATGCAGAACTGCACCTGAGGAATGGGTGAAAAGAGACTCAGGTAAAGTATTGGAAGCAACCTGGGAACTGAGTGCACTTGTGAGTTGAGCTTTTTGAGGTTAAGACCTTTCTTAAAAGTCCGCCCCAGGGCGTGTGTGGGAGTGAGTAGTGAGGATCAGGTGTTACCGGCAGATGAGGCGGTGCAGAGGCCTCCATCTGGGAGCCAGGTAACATGGGGTGAATCCAGGATCTGCCACAGGCAAGCGGGAGAATGTGATCTTGAATAAGTTCTTCCTGCTTTGGGCCCTGGGCTCCTCATCATGAATGAGGGGGTTCAATTCCTTTATTTCTTCTTCTACTCAGCAATTGTTTTTTGAACTCCTACTAAGTGCCAGGTGTTCAGATGATACAGTGATGAACAAAATACAGTTTCTGTAATCACGGGGCATCTAGAGGGGGAGGCAGACAGTGGACAAATAAACCAGTGAACAAATAGGTAATGAATGTGATGAAGATAAATAAAGTGAGGTAAGTGGAGAGAATGGAGCCCTGGTGGCGCAATCGTTAAGTGCTTGGCTGCTAACCAAAGGTTGGTGGTTCAAACCTACCCAGTGACTCCATGGGAGAAAAGACCTGGTGATCTCCTGTGAAGATTACAGTCTAGAAAACTCTGTGGGGCAGTTCTACTCTGTCCTATAGGGTCACTACGAGTTGACTTAATGGCATCTAACAACAAGAAGAACAAGTAGAAAGAGAGTGACAGGGCCTACCTTTGATAAGGTGACCAGGGCAGAGGTCTCTTGAGAGGTGCCATTTGTGAAGGCCCCTGGATGAGAAGAGAGAGCAGACCATGCATCTACCTGGAGGACTGAGTCCTTCAATGAGCAGCAAGTGCAAAGGCCTTTGGAGAAGGAGCTGTTTGGCGTATTCAAGAAACAGCAAGGCAGCTGGTAAGGGGTAGGTTGGGGGGACAGAGTGCAGAGAAGTAGCCAAGGCCCAAGGCCATGGCAAAGACCTTAGACTGTATCCTGAGTGAAGCGGAAAGGGTTGGGAGGCAGCGGTCTGGTCTAATTTGTGTGTTAAAAGGATAGGACAATCCTGAGTTTCATGGTAACAGGACCCTTCCAGCTCTGGGTTAGGTGTATCTGGCTTAGCAGGGAAGGGGGCCCAGGAGCCAGGTCCTGCCCAAGAGGCAGACTTTGTGAGCTGTGCCAGGACGGCAGATTGCACAGCCCGCTCATGTCTCATCCTGTCTCGCAGCCGAGCTCAGCCCAGACCTCACTGGTGCGTAGGAACAGAGTTAACCGAAAAGTTAATCCTCATGCCCTAAACCATAGACTCATAGAGGGCTGTTAGGTTGAGGTTTGAGATACTAACTTATGAAATAGATGTTTAACGTCTCAACCACTCCTAAATGATATATTCTTTTCTTAAAAAAAAAAAAAACAAAAACTCCTTTCATGCCCCACCCCTGTCTCTTCCCTTCATTCTTCTAATTTCCCCTTTCCATATCTCTATTCATTTGTTTTGTTTTACTTTCTTCCTTATCTGTTCCCATCCAATGTCAAGTACTGCAAAGTATCTTCTAGAACCAGTACCAAACCAAAAAACTTGTAGCTATCAAGTCAATTCCAACTCATAGTGACCATATAAAACAGAGTAGAACTGCCCCACAGGGTTTCCAAAGAGCAGCTGGTGGATTCAAACTGTCAACCTTTGATTAACAGCCAAGTTCTTAACCACTGCACCACCACGGCTCCAGAACCAGTACTAGTAGTTGTCAATTCAATTCTGACTTAGGGCGACCCCATGTGTGTTAGGATAGAACTGTGCTCCGCAGGGTTTTCAATGGCTGATTTTTTCAAAAGTAGATTGCCAGGCTTTTCTTCTGAGGTATTTCTGGGTGGATTCAAACCTAAAATCTTTTGGCCAGCAGTTCAGCTTATTAACTATGTGCACCACTCAGGGACTCCAGTATCTTTTAGAAGCTAGAAACTTGTCAAGCAAAAATGAATAAGATGCTGTCCTTGGCCCAGAGAAAAGTTAAAAAAAATTTGCCTTGGGCCTCAAAACTAGATAGATGTAGAGTCTGTATTTGAAGCCAGGTAGTGTGACTCCAAGGAGCCCTGGTGGTGCAACAGTTAAGTGCTTGGCTGCAAACCGAAAGATTGGTGGTTGGAACCCACCCAGTGTCTCCAAGGGAGAAAGACCTGGAGATCTGCTTCCGTAAAGATTACAGGCAAGAAAACCTTATGGGGCAGTTCTACTCTGTCACACAGGGTTGCTATGTGTTGAAAATCAACTCAACATCATCTAACAAGTGTGACTCCAGCGTCTCCCTTGGACACGGCCATTTTAATGCTTCCCTGTAGATCCTGGAGGATAGCTGTGATAAGACCTATGTTGTGGGCAAACCATCCCAAAACATTCTGGTAACACAGAGGCAGGAGAGACTGATCCAGCCTGTGGAGGGTGGAAGGGGGGCTCTCAGGGAAGTCTTCACAGAGGAGGGGGCTTGTGAAATGGATTTTGAAAAAGTGAGTAGGATTTTGCAGGGCAGAGAAAAGGGTGGGTGGAGGCTGGTGAGGAAGGGCTAAAAGCAAGGGGGCTGGGAAAATCTTTGGTGTTTGTAGGTAACAAGTAGTCAATGATCTAAATTGAATACCAAAAGGGATTACCTCAGTGGAAAAATCAGACAAACTGGTTGTTTTGACTCAATCCTTTAGTTTTTGTTTTCTTTTGTTTTTAAGGAAACATCACTGAATAAACTCAATAAATACCAATAATTTTCAGGTAATAAAGGAGATTAAATATTTATATTATGTTCAGGTCAAAGGGTAAATAAAATGGAGGAAGAAGAGAGGAGAAGGTTGGGGTCAGAGAGAGGGAATTTCCTGTTTAGACAGAATGGTGTCTGGCCAGTCCATAGCATTTGATCCCTGAAAGAAAGGAAGTTTGGGAAGCCTGGTTGAAAGGACCCAAAACACTTCGCTCAGTTGGAAAACAGCCTCTCATGTCTTCTGTTCCCATTTCCTAGAAATGTTTCATTGTTTAGAACATCCAGGTGAAGAAGGGATTTGAAGAGAAGAAATTCTGATTCATAGTAATAATACCTGGTATTTACGCTACACCTTACACCCAAGGAGCTCAGATTGCTGTAGGGAAATAATGTCATTAATTTCTGACAACCTTATCTCTGTCTCCCTTGCCCCCAAAACCATTTTGTTCCATCACAACCTGGAGAGAAAGCACTGGTTATGTCTTTGGTGATTGGTATGGGAGCTTCAGATGGGATCTGCCTGGGATGCTCAGGCCTTGGCTTCCAGGATTTGGGTCCCAAGGATCTGGTATCTTTTCTCTCCTTCAATCCCAGGCCTGCAAAATAGCACCAAACATTTACCAATTTGTCTGCAGTGAAGACCTCTTTCCAACCATACTAGGAATAAAGCAGTCTCGCCTTTTCTAAAATTCTCCAGAAAACACCAAGCCCTTTTTTAAGACTGTGTCAGAGCCCCAATAGAGCAAGAAAGTTCTTCTTGATGCCTATATCGAACTGGTTCAGTTGCAGTGAAGCCCCGTTTCTTTTGGTCTTGCCTGTAGTTGACACAAGGAGCCCTGGTGGTGCAGTGGTGAAGTGCTTGGCTGCTAACTGAAAGTTTGGCAGTTCCACACCTGTCCAACAACTCCATGGGTGAAAGACCTGGCGATCTGCTCCCGTAAAGATTACAACCTAGAAAACCCTATGGGGCAGTTCTACTCCATCATAAGGGGTGGCTATGAGTCAAATCAGCTTGATGGCACCCAACAGCAACAACAGTTATCTTGTCCCTACCACTTTAAGGAGCTCCTGGAACTTCTCCCACACTTGCCAATTTTTAAAGTTAGTTTGTTGGAACTTCCATTTAGCAAGTCAGATAATCAGGCTTTCCTAAGGCTGCTAGAGAGGAAATTCTTGCCTTCCCCTAGTTGTTTGCTGAGTATTCACTTTGTTGACTGTAGAGTCCCGTCCTAGGTATTGTAGAAGATATAAATCACTATGACATGGTCTTTCATGAAGAAGCTTTTGGAAGAGGGTAGAACATTCATAAAAAGCTAAACTTCAACTTACGAGTGAAATGTCAGTGCAAGACAACCATGAGAAATATCACAAGGGAGAGTATTATGATAAGATTAACAGCTAACCTATTTTTAAGCAAACAAAGTGCAGTCTTCTATGTTTGTTTGCCAGCTGTGCCCTCCCTCACTCGAGGCATCCTGGCAAGCACTATGCTAATTTTTCTTCATGGCAACATGTAAAAAAAAAATTGGCATAGCGGTGCCAATGAAAAAATCTCCCAGGGAAGCCAGCAAACAAACGCAGAGGGTGTGCATTATTTGTGTAAAAATACTGTAATTTTTATTGAGCATTTACTATGTGGAAGGCCTGTTCTAAGGCCTTTATATTCATTAGCTTATTTCCTTCTTACCAATCTCTTTTGAGGTGGGAACTACAGGTAGTTCCCAACTTATGATGTATTCGAGTTACCATGAACTGCAGTTAGTACCTCTGTTTTTTGTATATCTTATTGTTAGTAATATGTCCTATGTATAATGTTGGAGCACGTCATTTGCTGACGTTGTCATTCTCAAATGTTCAATCGCAGATGTTCAATGTTATGATTTACAGTGGAAGGATTAGCTGAAGTTTTTTCTAAACTAAATCAGGGGCTTCAGGTGCTTGAAAACATGAACCCAAACACTGATCGCTTTAAGTCAATAGGCAGATTTGGGAGGCAGCAAATATATGAAGAAAAAAAGAAAAGGACCATACAGACAACTGTCACTAATTTTCTGACTAGAAACACTATCCCCATTCACAGGGATAATTCACAGGGATAATTCAGATGATCCAGAACCTTCCACAGGTGGAGTTTTTACTGCACTGACCAAATGCCAATGTTGTCTAACTCTTCTTCATTGTCAGAGTCAATTTTTATAATTTGTGTATTTTTTTAAGTATGTATGTCTGTAGTTTATTGACTATGCAAAGGCATTCGACTGTGTGGATCATAACAAATTATGGATAACACTGCGAAGAATGGGAATTCCAGAACACTTAATTGTGCTTATAAGGAACCTTTACATAGATCAAGAGGCAGTTGTTCAGACAGAACAACGGGATACTGATTGGTTTAAAGTCAGGAAAAGTGTGCGTCAGGGTTGTATTCTTTCACCATACCTATTCAATCTGTATACTGAGCATATAATCTGAGAAGCTGGACTATATGAAGAAGAACAGGGCATCAGGATTGGAGGAAGACTCATTAACAAACTGCGTTATGCAGATGACACAACCTTGCTTGCTGAAAGTGAAGAGGATTTGAAGCACTTACTGATGAAGATCAAAGACCACAGCCTTCAGTATGGATTGCACCTCAACATAAAGAAAACAAAAATCCTCACAACTGGACCAATGAGCAACATTATGATAAATGGAGAAAAGACTGAAGTTGTCAAGGATTTCATTTTCCTTGATCCACAATCAACAGCCTTGGAAGCAGCAGTCAAGAAATCAAAAGACGCATTGCACTGGGTAAATCTGCTGCAAAGGGCCTCTTTAAAGTGTTGAAGAGCAAAGATGTCACCTTGAAGACCAAGGTGCGCCTCACCCAAGCCACGGTATTTTCAAGCACATCATTTGCATGTGAAAGCTGGACAATGAATAAGGAAGACCGAAGAAGAATTGACACCTTTGAATTATGGTATTGGCAAAGAATATTGAATATACCACGGACTGCCAAAAGAACGAACAAATCTGTCTTAGAGGAAGTACAACCAGAATGCTCCTTAGAAGCAAGGATGGTGAGACTGCGTCTTACATACTTTGGACACGTTGTCAGGAGGGATCAGTCCCTGGAGAAGGACATCATGCTTGGCAGAGTATAGGGTCAGCAGAAAAGAGGAAGACTCTCAACGAGGTGGATTGACACAGTGGGTGCAAGAATGAGCTCAAGCATAACAACGATTGTAAGGATGGCTTAGGACTGGGTAGTGTTTCATTCTGTTGTGCATAGGGTTGCTATGAGTCAGAACCGACTCGACAGCACCTAACAACAGCAACAACATGTCTGTAGTAAAATATATCTGTAAGTTTATATGTAATATTTCCAACCCCCAAAGACAAATAAAAATCAGATTTATAAAGATACTTATAATAAAAGGCAATAATAATGAAAACTAAGAAAAAAAAAGAAGTATTTGACTTACATCAGAACTGGCTTATGACAGAGTTGTCTGAATGGTACCTGTATTATCCTGTTTTACAGAGGCAGAAACTGAGTCATAGAGATATTTGCAAACTTCTCTATGTGATAGTAAATGGAAGAATCCAGGATACAAATTTAGAGAATCTAATACCAGAATATAGATGATTAAATGCCAATGGGGGAAAAGCATTTTTATCACAACAGGCCACCAGGCAGATTCTGACATCTGTAAATATCTGGTGGGATCTAGGCCTTGGAGAAGGTGAAGGGTTTTGGCATACCAAACTCTGTGTGAGTAGCAGAGCTACCGTTCCTTTTCATCTTTAGTAGGAGCAAAGATTCAATCTTTTAACTCATATGTAGAAACACCTAGCTGGTTCTGAGGCAGAGTGTGGTGGAGAGAGCTGGGAGTCAGGGCACTGGGGTCTGAATCAGCCTCTGATTCACTGAGTGCCCTTGGACAAGTCACTTTCCCTGTTGGCTTAGTTTTCATTAAAAAAAAATGGAGTGTTGGGCTCAATCTCTTAGGTCCTGTCCAGCTGTAAATGCTACAGTTTTTATGGTTCTTACATAAATAGAAACTATGAGGCACACAAAGGGTTCAGCCCAGCTCAGTGCTGAGCACATCCGTTCCAAATGTCAAGAAATGGGTGTTGAATTTGTAAGGCTCATGACACGCCCTTGGGGCCCTAGTGATTGGTCAAGTTGGCCCAGTGAGAGTGAATTGAAGCACAGGACCTGGGCCAACTTCATGGGCATGGGGCCTGTTGCTTTGGGAATACTGAGGCGGAAGCAACCCTGTGGGCTGGAGAAAGTGGGCAAGACAGGCTTCATGGAGAAGGTGGCACTAGAGATAAACAGTGGCTGGGGTTTAAATTTGGGTTATTGCTCATCCCTGGACCAATTCTTATGATAAACGCATGGATCATCTGATTGGCAGCCCACCTCCAAATTAGCTACCTTGAACTAAATTAGAATCCCATTGACCCTTGTGGGTTTGTTAATTTTCTATAACCTTTTGCCATTGAGTCCTACTCATGGGGACCTTATAGGACAGAGTAGAACTGCCCCATGGGGTTTCCAAGGAGCACCTGGCAGATTCGAACTGCCCACCTTTATAGTTAGCAGCCCTTGAACACTGTAGCTCTTAACCACTGTGTCGCAAGGGCTTCTCAAACTTCTCAGAGACTATCACCCATACTTACTGAAACCATTTTATTGCCATGGAGTTGATTCTGACCCATAGTAACCCTGAAGGGCAGAGTAGAACTGCCTCACAGGGTTCCCAAGGAGCGCTTGGTGTATTTGAACTGCCGACCTTTTGGTTAGCAGCCGTAGCTCTTAACCACTAAGCCACCAGGGTTTCCCCTTTACTTAGAGTTACCCATTTATTATAACCAGAAAAGATATAAGTGAAGAGATGTATCAGGCAAGGTCTGAGAGAGCTCCTGCTGTGGGCCACCATCGTTCTCAGGGATGTGCCACCCTCTTTGGTTCATGGATGGTCTCCAAAAGAGACCCCCAAAAGAGAACTCCAAGGCCTAGAACCCCTTAGCCATTGGAACCTCAATGAATATGCATGACTGGGGCCTAAATGCATAGCTTTGATCAATCCAATCAATGAATATGCATGACTACATCGCCCCCTTCCTTCCTGTGGTTAGTTCATCTGGTGTGGGGCCTGTGTAGCCCCTACCTGCCTGGCTATTTTAGAAAGACAAAGAACACCTTAATTGCTCAGGTTATTTTCAGAAACCAGATATAAAAGGCAAAACTTAGTTCTTTGTCCCTCAAGTATCTATGGGTCTTAACATTTGAACGCTTCTTTGCAAATCTCTTTTAGATTTTAAAGAGGAAAGAAAGGAATGAGAACGGAAGGAAAGACAGAGTAGGCAGGGGGATTTGGGAAGGCCATGAAAACATTTCAGCTTTGAAAATTAGGAGAAGGTGATTGGGGTTTGGTACTTGAGCTGGAGAATAGAATTTCTTGTTCAAAATAGTATTTTCAATGGAAAATTATCCTACTGTTTTAGTGACATGCAAATTACTTCTTGGTTTCCCCCATGGTGATCTCTATCTTCTTATCTCCCCTCTCCCATCACTCCCTCTCAAATCATTCCTAAGCTGTTCCCGCTACCTCTCACGTCACCTCTTTGTGCCTTGGCTCAGGTATCTTCCATGCAACCTGGAAAAGAATCACAAATTGCTAGTCCTTGGATAGTTAAGGATGAAGAGAATGGAACTAAGTTCCAACAGGTTCCCAGAACTCAGCCTCTCCTTCTGCCCTCCTCCTACCTGAGATTTCGGCATCCATCATTGTTGACAGCTGCTTGCATGGGGAGGCCTTTTGCAAACCTGTAAATCCCAGGTGCTCCAACAGGGAGGGCAGCTTGCCTGCAGCACATCACCATATCTAGATTTCTATCTTGACATCTGCACCTGCAACCCTGAACACACATTGGGACATAAATTAGACATTGCCCATTAAAACTGAAGTTGGTTATTCCAACAGCTCAGCCCCTCGTGCCCTTCCAATTCCCTCCCACTTGTCAGCATACCAAAATGAAACAGCATGATATTGTACCGTCTCACATAGGAAAGATACACTAATAGGTGTTATCAAGCCATCGAGACACCCCTGATTCTCCTGAAACATTGATTCTTGTAGACCTGAGAAGAACATCTAAAGATGTTACCTAGCTTACTTCCCTATTTCCAGGCAATGCTCCATTCACATAATTTCAGGAAAGAGCTTGTCAATGATTTTTCTTATAAATTGTCCTAGGGTAAAATCACCACAAAGTTATAGTAAAGCAAGAAGATTTTGTTCAGCATATGTTCCAAGAGGCAAAAGTGGGAAACAGACAAGCATGCTGCTAGAGCTATGTCTGCCTGTGTCAGAGGCACGTTACAGAATCATCAGTATACATTGACATTAAAAATGAGTAAAATCATTAAAAGCTTCACCTTTTCATAGAAGGCTAAAAACTGCTAAATCACTGTGATTCTACATTTTGAATTGTTTTCCTTAATAATCTTTGGTACAACTTGCAGTAACAATAGTCAGGAGGGTCTTCATTGGTCCAACAAATCTCATTGTTTACTAAATGCTAATAGAAAAAAGATAAAGAGTAGAAAATATGTGGGTCTTTTGTGCTCTAAGTATTTGTTTATATGCAAAGCCACCTAAAAAATGTTTTCCAAGATTGTCCTAGCTATTGTTTTTATACCTCAGGGCCCAGATGATGTGCCTTTGTGAGTCCTTGTCACTCTAGCTGGGTCATATTCTTTACACTCAAGGACAGGGAATAATGGTTCCAATTTTAACTCCTAAGTCAAAACAACTATTGAAGGAGACCTTGTAGCATTCTTGGGTCACCTATTCCAGTACCTTTGCATCCTAAAATTCAAATGGAGCTGGATGTCTTTATTTTATCTGACAGTCCTATTTCTGACACTGTGTTTTGGCCACTGATTTTCCCATTTGTCTCCTTTCATATCACTATAAAACATTTCTTCACTTATCTCTCCACTGAGTGTCATCATCTACTTGCTAAGTTCTGTCCCTTGGCCATGAGGCTGGCCTCAGCCACTCCAGCAGACCCAGGCAGGAGTCCATATCACCTGTGTGTTCACCGTCTGCATCTCTGCAGGCCCCTTACCAGGAGCTATAGCTAGATGTAGGGTACAGAGAAGAAAAGAATTCTTACTTCTGATTTATCATTGGGGATTTTTACTCCTTGTCCCCTCTTCTCCCTTCCTTCCCAGCTCCTTCCATCATCTCCTCTAAACCAGTAACTTCAGAAATGACAGTAGTTCTGTTATTGGGATGGGGCTATGTCTTAGGCTGGGTTCTCTAGAGAAGCAAAACCAGTAAAGCATATAAATACATATATAGAGAGAGATTTATGTCAAGAAAATGACTCATGCGGTTGTAGAGACTGCAATGTCCTAAGTCCATGGGTCAGGATAGAAGTTTCTCCTGATTCATGTAGCCGCAGGAGCTGGTGCACCCGAGATGAACAGGTCAGAGAGCAGAGCTCTGGCTCACAGGCTGTAAAGATCAACGAATCCCAAGATCAGCAGGGAAGACCAAAGGTAAGTTGCTAGCTCAAGTCCCAAGAACAGGAGGTCAGATGAACAGAAGCCAGCTGTGGGATCCAGAGCAAGCAAAACCCACAAGACTTGCCAGAATGTCCACTTATATTTGAGGCAGGCCACATGCCCAGGGAAATTCCCTTTCAACTATTTGGCTACTCACAGCAGATCCATCATGGAGGTGATCACGTTATATCAAATCTCATTATGGAAGTGATCACAACATCATATGACTGCCAAACCACTGAGAATTATGACCCAGCCGAGATGACACACAACCTTAACCATCACAGGCTGGGAGAGGGCAGGTCTAATAATAAGACTATCATTACTGCTGCTGCTATTACTTACCACCTAACATTTATTGGATGAGTCTTAGTTTCTAGACACTTTACTGAGTGCTTTATATGGATCATCTCATTTAATCCCCATGAAAACCTTATTTACTGAGCTTAGAAAAGGAGCCTTGGTGGCACAGTGGTTAAGTGCACAGCTGCTAACTGAACGGTCAGTGGTTCAAACCCACCAGCCACTCCATGGGAGAGAAATATGTGGCAGTCTGCTTCCGTAAAGATTACAGCCTTGGAAACCCTATGGGGCAGTTCTATTCTGTCCTCTAGGGTCTCTATGAGTCAGAATCAATTCAACAGCAATGGGTTTTAATAAAGTTGTGAATCAGAACAGGGGTATTTGAAGCCAGGTGATCTCAGCTAGAGCCCCTGCTCTCCACTGCACCCTCTGCCTGCCCTGGAGGAGACAGAGAGAAGATCTTGGTGCCACGTCCATCCCATCCATACAATAGGTTAACATTTTCTGGAATATGACCCTAGATATACAACAAAACAAAACAACAACCCAAACCCATTATTGCCAAGTCAGTTCTGACTCATAGTGACCGTAAGTATAGAAATTCTTATTTTTGCCTGTTCTTTCCTGCCGTGTTACCCTGTATACTCCTCATTCTTCCTCCCTCAGTTGTTACCTGCCCAGTTGTTCCCCAAGCCCTCATCAGAAGTTTGGAAAAGGCCCTGCCAAGCCTTCCCTAAATAGTCACATTGTCCCCCTTGTAGGTCCAGAGCCGGGCTTGGGGTGTGTGCTTTGTGAAGATCTAACTGTCGGGCAGGTGGGACCCTCTGCTCAGGTGGGCATGTTCTCAGGTAATGTGAGACCTGGGAATAGGCAGCCATCCAGCTCCAAATGTGAATACACTCAACTTTCACATTTTCAGCCTTTGCTAATTGCCAAGGCCCTTTCTTCCTGGAGCTCAAGTTTGACCCCCACATACATCCCGTGCCTCCTCTCTCCCCCCATGTGCCACTTTACCAACAACGGTAATGACAGGATCATAGTGTTAGATTAGATTTTGGCGGGAGATCATCTAATCTAATGTTCTCATTTTACAGAGGAGGAAATGGAGGCTTAAGAAAGGCTGGAGATTCAATAAACCTTCCAGAGTTAATGGTGATTTGGCTTATTTGGAAATACTGTTTGAAGAAATGAATCAAGCATTCTCAAGAGCATCAGCAGAAATGGGTTTTTCATCTCCTGAGGAGTGGCAGTAGACCCAGTGGGTATGAGAGAGGGCAGAGTTGGGGCTCATGAACATGTTCGGATACCAACCAGGTTCTATGTCCTTCACTTAATTGACATTTCCAGAGAGGTTTGCTTAATATCTTTCTGAGGGTGTTAATAGAACAGACTCTTTGGGGGAACCAGTGAGATCCCCAGTCATAGATGTGGTCAGGTGGAGATTGGATGGTTACTGGCTGGTGAGATTGAGGGAGGGATTTGGATGTGGCCTGAGGAGGAGACTAGGAAGATCTCCAAATTCCTATCACATCTCCAGAACCCACAAACCTTTGTGATCTGGGTCTTCAATGCAGGCTCAGAGGTTTTTGTTTTCCTTTTTAAAAATTAAGACCTATCGTTTCCATTCAGACCATAGCCTTCAGAAGTCACTGTGGCCATCCATCTACCTCTCCACTCATCCAAAGCTGACAGAATTCTATCATGTTGGGAGAATTCAGCCTCCTTGAAACTCCATGGTTTGGTTTCACATGGCTTAGAATCAGGAAGTCCTCCTAAACTTCCTCCTTGGGGCAGTAATTGAAGGAACTAAATTCCACATCAAGTCTATTCCACTCCTGTTCCAAACTGCACCTGCAGTATGTCTTAGTTATCTACTGCTGCTATAACAGAAATAGCACAAGTGGATGGCTTTAACAATGAGAAGTTTATTCCTTCCAAGTCTAGTAGGCTAGAAGTCCAAATTCAGGGCATTGGCTCCAGGGGAGGGCTTTCTTTCTCTGTCATCTCTGGTGGAAGTATTTGTCATCAGTCTTCCCTTGGTCTGGGAGCATCTCAGCACAGGAACCTCAGGTCCAAAGGATGCTGTCTGCTTCCAGGACTGCTTTCTTGGTGGTATGAGGTCCCCATGTCTCTCTTCTCACTTCTCTCTTTTATATCTCAAAAGAGATTGGCTTAAAACACAACCTAATCTTGTAGACCTCATCAGTATAATTGCCGCTAATCCATTTTATTATATCATAGTGATAGGATTTACAACATATAGGGAAATCACATCAGAAGATAAAATGGTAGACAATCATACTATCGTAAAAGGGAATCATGGAATCATGACCTAGCCAAGTTAACAGATGTTTTGGGGGGACACAATTCAATCCATGACACAGTACTTCTTCTTCTGACTCTCACCACCACCTAGGTCAGACTTCATAAGGTAAAGGGCACAGTCCTCCAGATGCCAGCACAAGCTTGGGAGTCTCTACGATACCCTCACTTTTGACCTGCTGGCTACAAATTCAAGGATTTTCCACTACCCCTTCAGGATGCCAGCCACAAGCTCAGGGCCCCTGGGCTCCCTCACTTCTGACCTGCTGGCTCTCCCTACTCCCTCAGGTTCGATAATTCACTAGACCAACTCAGAACTCACAGTTTTATTATAGCAAAAAGAATACAGATGAAGAGATGCATAGGGTTATTAACTTTTCTCTGCCTCAGTTGCTTCATCTATAGAATGGGGATAATCACAGTACCCATAAGGCTGTTGTGAAGATTTAGTGCATCAGTACATGCGATATGCTTAGAGCAGTGCCTGATATGTAGCAAGCGCTCAATCAATGATAACTATTATTATTATTGTTGTTATTTTATAATTCTCAGACAGCTAAGTATCCTTGGGCTACCTGATGATTCTTTTTCTGCACCACCTGGAAACCAATCAGTGCAGTCCCCAACCCCCATTCAATTCTAATTCCCAAAGCATTGCTGAGTACTGTAGAGTTTTCTAAAATTCCTTGGGAGGTAATGAAGATATTTATATCACACTGTACCCAGCAAGCCTTGCCTCCCCCCAATACTCTTTAAACGCCTGTGTGCTTTCTCTAAAGTTTTAATCCTGGTGGAAATTGTCTCATACTTTATTCTCTCCTTTCCTCAGCAAATTCTTCCTCTGCTTTTCCATCCACTTGACACTTAAGTCCTCCCCACTGCCCCCTCAAAATCCTATCAGCTTACAAAGCTAGCAGCTGCACTCAGCAAAACCAAAGAACCCAACTCGGACTGAGCATGCCACAGGAACCACATCTTATCCATCTGTGTGTGTGTGTGTGTGTGTGTGTGCTTACACATATGTGCATATTTAGATCTACACACCTAATTAGACAAAAAGCCTGGAATCATACTCTGTATATTATTTGGTGTCTTGCTATTTTCAATAACCAATATTACCATGGACTTCCAGTAGGACAGACAAATCTGACTTGGAGGAAGTACACCCAGAACGCTCCTAAGAAGCAAGGATGGCGAGACTTTGTGTCACTTACTTTGTACATGTTATCAGGAGGGACCAATCCCTGAAGAAGAATATCATACTTGGTAAAGTAGAGGGTCAGTGAAAAAGAGGAGGACCCTCAACTAGATAGATTGACACAGTGGCTGCAACAATGAGCTTAAATATACCTACTATTGTGAGGATGGTACAGAACCAGGCAATGTTTTGTTCTGTTGTACATAAGGTTGCTATGAGTTGGAGGCAACTTGATAGCACCTAACAATAATATATCATAAGCATTTCTCAAAACGTTACGGTACATCCGTTTAGTAGACTACTACAGAGCCATTAAATTTTTTTTAAGCATTCTTTTCTGAATGCATTCCTTTTTTTAATAGGAAGGAAGCTTGAAGCAGCAGGTACTGGAGGTGAGAGAGGTCAGTCACAAAGACTCCTGACCAAGGAATCGTCTTGCCAGTACTCACAGCCTTCTAGGCCCTGGTGCATACATATTTTCCTCCCCACCATATTCCATCTTCCTGAACTCTCTCAAGACCACCAACTGGAACAAGCTTTCCTATCTTTCTAGAAACTCCTCTTTATCATCATTTGCCCATCTTTCCTCTTTTACTCACCCTGAAAGATTGGTGCCTCTCAGGATTCTTCTCTGGACCATCTCTTATCTCCTGTCTGTCCAGTCCTTCAAGACAATCTCCTTTATGTCAGGAGCTTCAGTTAGCATTCGCATATCAAAGTCCTGTAAAGGCTTTTCTCTAACTGAGATCTCTTCCCTGAGCTCCAAATCTCTATATTCAATTGTCTAACATCTCCACGTGGCTGTCTTCCAGGACTGAGTCAAGTATACTAAGTTTAAGGTAGAATTCATTGTTTCTGCTCCAAACCTGCCCCATATGGTAAGCCAGGCACCATTCCATATGCTTTCTCCCACCTCTCCTTCCATGTTCAGTCAGTGTATGAAGTTTAAACGCATTCTATTGTAACCACTACCCTTTATTTTAAAATTGTATTCACCCTGTGTCTTTGACATCAAAATGTTCTCTTTTGTTTTATGAAATCTAGGTAATAGTAGGTCGTAGTTATTTTTGTCTGTTTGTATGTTTTCCAAGCAGTGAAGGGGACATTGTTACTCGCTATCCAAACCCAGTCCCCCTTCCTCCTTCCAATAGAATACAGTTTAGCTTAGATGTCCACCCGATTCTCAGCTTCAGAGAGTAATCCTAATTAGTCCAAGCCAGCAGTTCTCAAAGTATGGTCATGATATCCTCTTACAGGATGTGGGAGGTCAAAACAATTTTTATATTAAGCCACTATTTGCCTTTTTCACTCTCATTCTCTCACAAGTGTACACTGGTGTTTTCCAGAAGCTACCTGTTATGTGATATTGCAACAGATGGAATGTAGAAGCGGATATGAGAATTCAGCTGTCTTCTATTAGACTAGAAATTAAGGAGATTTGCAAACATGTGGAACAGCGCCACGATTCTCTCCCTTTAAAAAAAAATACAGTTATTTTTCATAACAAACATGTTACTTATGCTAGCATATAATGGGTTTATTGTTATTTTTTAAATGAATTGATAAATTAAATCTTTAAAAAATTTTTCAGATTTAATTTCTGAAACAACAAATATCTGTAGATATAATTCATATAAGCAAAAGATCCCTGGGATCATCAATAATTTTTAGAATTTTAAAGGGGTCCCGAGGCAAAAAAGTTTGAGAATTGCTGGTCTAATCTGATGACAGCTGTTGGCCATGGAAGTGACCCAAAGTAGCCCAATCAGATTACATCAGGGAAGAATTTATTTTTCATGTCTGGGGGAGAAATTTCTCTGCTATCTCTAGCTGCATGTGAACAGAAAGCTTTTCATCTCATTTGCCATAGGTAGACTCTTGCAACCATGAGAAAAATACTGCTGCTGTGGATGGCAGTGTGGGGAGAGGAGAAGATCCCAGAGCCTTGTAGGTGTCATTAGGCTGCTAATGTACCTCTGCTCTTCCAGTGACAGGAGAAAATCAATCTCCTTACTGTTTGATTCAGTTTGAGTTGGGTTCCCCATTCCTTGCCTCTGAAGCCCGCCTTACCTCTGTTGCACACACTTGGAAAACAAGGATTTGGTGTTCCCATGTTGACCCCAAATTTTAGGGTGCATTTTACTATTCTGTCTAATTTATAAACCACCTCATTAGATGATCCTTTAGGTTTCTTCAAGCAAGAGGATCCACCAAGAAGGAGGAAAGAGGTTGAGAAAGAGAAGGGGCTACCAGGGAATTGAGGCTTGGCCACATAGAAGACTTACCACATATAGACAGGCTAGTGCAGACAGAGTCCCTGGGTGGTGCAAAAGGTGAAAATAGCTGCTAACTGAAAGGTTGGAAGTTCAAGTCCACCCAGAGCACCTTGGAAGAAAGGCCTGGCAATCTACTTATGAAAAATCAGCCATTCTGGTGGCGTAGTGGTTAAGTGCTATGGCTGCTAACGAAAAGGTCAGCAGTTCAAATCCGCCAGGTGCTCCTTGGAAACTCTATGGGGCAGTTCTACTCTGTCCTATAGGGTTACTATGAGTCAGAATTGACTCAATGGCAGTGGGTAGTGGGTGGTCTGCCTCCTAGTTCATTGCATAGTGCCTGGGTCTTCAGAGCTTGCAAGTGGCCATCCAAAGCATGACAACAGAGGAAGAAGGAAAGTCAGGAATAGGAAGAGATTATTGAATGCATAGCTAATTGCCTCCATGAACAGCTGCCTCCTTTGCCATGAAATCGGAAGAGCTGGATGGTGCCCGGCTACCAACACTCAACATTGTGATCAAAGATTCTATAGAAGAATGCCAGTCAAAAGGAGGAAAATACAGAACAGAATTTCAGATTCTCACGGACTCCAGACTTCTGGAGCCACAGAGGCTGGATGAACCCCTGAAATTGATGATCTTTAAACCTTAAACCAAAAATATCCCCTGAAATCTTTTTAAACCATAGTTTAGCTGAACTAGTAAAAAATGTCTGCCTTGAGCATTATGCTCTTTTAAGAACTATCTATATGGGATCAAAGTGAAAACAACAACTTGAAAGATTAGATAGCAACCTCAGGGGGCAGTGAGTTTATGTTAATGGGGGAGGAACAACTCAGAAAAACTGGGTGAGAATGGCTGGACAACTTGAAGAATGTCATCAATGTCGCTAACCTGTACGTGTAGAAACAGTTGAATTGGTGTATGTTTTGCAGTGTATATTCTCAACAACACCACCAAAAACAAAACAAAACAAAACAAAACTCTGTGGAGCACAGTTCTACTCTGACACACATGGGGCCACCAAGCGTAAGAGTCAACTGGACGGCAACTGGTTTTTTAGTACAGACAGAGTAGAGACGATGTCTTAGGAAGTGTGGATGCCACGGAGTTGTTTCCTTCGAGAACCCCCATGAAGACATCCCTTTCCTTCTATGCCCTCAAGCACCACTCCTCCACCTCTCTAGCTCTTTTCTTTGTCAACCAAACTCTCAACGTCCGGATGAACTGACTCATGGTGACGGCTGGGGACATTTTCCCCACTACTTGACGAATGGAGGACTGAACCTCAAAGCCTTGGGACAGAGGAGAGACCTTTTCCCTAAACATTCATACCACCAAATTGAAAACAAAGAGAGGAAAGGAATGGGGAGAGGTACCTGTTGGTACCCAGGTGGCTGTTCCAGTACCTTCTCGTTCTGACAGCAGTGTGCTAGTCTCCATTTTGTCCCCTCCCTTCAGGATTTTCAAAGGATCTTGTAGATAAATTTGGGTGCAATGGTGGGATGTAAACATTGTAGAGAAACCAGTTTACATGCCTTTTGAAAATAGTGTTCTTGCCTGTTTAAATATGCTTCCAAAACAAGTTTGGTGTCAGGGACAATAATTTGTACCTTTTTAAAATCAGACTGTCTGTATCCACTGCAAGTATTTCCTGGAGTGACTGTGTGTAAATTTACAGATGCCGCCTCTGTTGGAAATCTCAGAGTGAGTTTGATAATGAATGAAAAACTTTTGGCTGATTTTTACTTTCTTTCTGGGGACAGCAAGGTGGGCGAGGAAGCAGGGAAAGAGCCTGGGAGCTTAAAAGGAAAAATTAGACTTGTTTATAATAAATTGCAAGAGGACATTAAAGGTTTCTCTTGTTAGAAGGAGACCAACGCCGGATGGAAACTCCTTGCATTTATTTTTGATTTTTAAACCACAAACTGCTATGAAGACACAAAGCATGCTAGACTTGGAATAAGCCCTGGGGAGACTTTATGTCCAACTTTGAATAATCAAAACAGTTTCATTTACTTAGTCCTGGAAGAAAACCAAGACTATATTCAGCAATATCGAAACTGGTTAAAGGTCAGCGAGTGAGAGGCCTGGTTGTCTCTTGGTGTTTGCATCTATTTATTTAAAGAGCGTTGGTGGTGCAATGGTTAAAAGCTGAGCTGCTAACTGAAAGCTTGGTGGTTTGAACCCACCAGCCACTCTGCAGCAGAAAAGGCCTGGCATTCTGCTCCTTTAAAATTACAGCCTAGGAAACCCAAGTGGGCAGTTCTACTCTCTCATATCGGGTCACTATGAGTAGGAATCGACTTGATGGTATACAACACAACATCTGTTTATTTATGTTTTATGTTGTACTCTAAATTAAATTGTTGTACTCCAAATTAGGCATCTTTTTTTATTTAAAAAAATAATTGTCAGCCTAGTTATTTTATCATAGTTTTTAATTTAAAAAAGCATAAGGAACGGAAAATCCTCTTTCTAATCGTCATTCTTTACTTCTTCACTCTCAGAAGTTCTTAAAGCCAAAGAGAGTGTCTGTTAATGAATTAGAATAAAACCACAGGATAATTACTTTTTGAGCTAGTAATGCAAAAAGAGTTGCTCTCCGTTGTGAGAATGCTGAAAAGTTGCCACAAAATTAAACCAATTAGGATAATAACGGGAGAAAGAGAAGATTAAATTTACTTCCATCTGATTTGACTTATTAATTTCTTGGGGGATAAAGATTTCCCTGCTGCTGACCTCTGTGTTTTAGCCCACAAGCCCCTTCTGTTCTCAAGATGTAACTGAGATGGAATTCATGCCCTGTCTGTCTGCTGGGCCTTTTTCGTTGACTCAAAAGCTTCTGACCTTAGGAAATAGGTAGAGGAATTAGAGTCAGGGAACAAGTTAGTCAGCCAACAAATTTGTTTTGAGCTCATACTATGTGGCCAGCATGTTCTACAATCTGGAGATTTAATGTGAACAAATCAGAGATCCTGATCCCAAAAAGTTTATGCTCTGATGGGGAAAATAAACATCCAAATGAATATAAAATAGCATAAACAAATCAATAAAATAACTTCAGTTATTGATAAGTACTATAAAGAAGGTAGAATAGGGAAATGTGATAGGAAGTCACTTCTCAGGACAGCAAGGGCAAAGGTCCTGGGGCAGGGGCATACCTGGTATGTTTGAGAGAGAGAAAGAAGTCCTGCATAAGTGAGGGCTTGTGTGGGGAAAGAATGTAGTGTTGCTCCCATCTCTTCCTTTACTACTTCATTGTGGGAATGACCTATGCAGACAAAACCTTCTCAACTTTTTCCGCGCCTGGTGAATTAGGGAAACTTGCTCTAAAGAAAAAAGACAAAGAAGGTGTCATAGATTGAATTGTTTCCACCCAAAATATGTGTCAACCTGGCTAGGCCAAGATTCCTAGTATTGTGTCGTTGTCCTCCATTTTGTGATCTTTCAAAAGTAATATAATGTAATCACCTCCATGGTGTGATTTTCCATGATATATTCTGATGTGATCAGCCAATCAGTTGTAAGGGGCTTTTCTCTGGGATGTGGCCTGTATCATCTTTTATCTTACAAGAGATAAAAGAAAAGAGAAACAAGCAGAGAGAGGAGGGACCTCATTACCCCCAAGAAAGAAGAGCTGGGAATGGAGTGCAGCCTTTGGACCTGGGGTCCCTGTGCTGAGAAGCTCCTAGACCCAGAGGAAGATTGATGCCAAGACACGTGGTGATCTCCAAGGAACACTGGGACCACAGATGTTAGGACAAGGACCTCCTCCCAGAGCCGACAGACAAAGCTTTCCCCTAGAGCTGGTGCCCTGAATTTGGACTTCTAGCCTCCTAAACTGTGAAAGAATAAATTTCTGTTGCTAAAGACATCCACTTGTGGTATTTCTGTTACAGCAGCACTAGATAAGTAAGACACAGGGATTTGTTGAATCTCATGCTTGTTCGTACTGGACCTTAGGGAATGTCGTTTTCACGTTAAGTTTAGGCCTTGGTTCAGCCATGATCACATTATTGGAGAGGTCAGCTCTGAATAAGTTCTCCCACTTCCTAGTTACAGACAACAGAATCTACTCCAGCTAGCACAGGCTGAAAGGGACTTATTAAGAGGCATAGATATATCATGGACCAATTGGGAGGACTGAAGAAGAAAATTCTACGTTGAGTTTCCAGGAACGATTCCCAAAACCACACTGCAGAATTGGGTCCCCAAGGGAGCTGCTGGCTCTGCTGTGATCTGAACGCAGCCTGCCAAATCAGGAAGTCCAGGCCCACTTGCCTTTGCTCCAGTCTGCCCCAGTCAAGAGGGCATCTCGTACTGTTTGTCTCTTCTCTCATAACGTGATTCCAAATCAACATCTTCAATGAGAGTATCTGATTAATTGGTCCCAAACCAATCCCAAACCGTAGCTGCTTGGGCACCTGAGAAATGTAGTTTTTGAATTTGTAGTCTCTGCAGTAGAGGAAGGCCTGCTGGAAGCTGGAGAGGGTGCTAAACAAGGTGATCTACTGATCTAAACCAAACTCAACTAAGTTTGGGTTTGCATTATCTGCATTCTGAACCTTGGGGCTCATTCTGGTGTGCTTGACTACTAGCTGAAATATTGGCAGTTCGAACACACCCAGAGGTGCCTCGGAAGACAGGCCTGGCAATTGGCTTCCAAAAGACCATGGCCTTGAAAACCCCATACAGCAGCTCTACTCTGCACACATGGGGTTGCCATGAGTTGGAACTGACTTGATGGCAACTAGCAACACCCAGGTTAGGACAGCTATAAAACCGCCTTTCCAGAGTTTCCTTTTCAGGTCCTGTGTGGCCCTAGACAAGATTTGATCTAGGTTGGGCTGGTTTAACCTAACAGGGCTTGGAGGTGCTTGAGAAAAAGCTAAACAAAAGAGCTGACATTGAACTCTAAGCCTCAAGAGTGGACAGACCAGAGTGGTTTTTGCTCATCTGTATAGCTGCAGTGTTAACACAGAGCTTGGCGTGCAGTGGGCAATCGAGAAATATTTACTGAATAAATAAATGAATAAATAAGAGAAGAATAGGGCAACGAGGCCCTTGGCATTAAATTCTGGGCAGATTTATTTAAGCCTATGTGTTTAGCAAATGTTTTTTTAGTAATGCATAGTTTGTGCCAGGCACTGTTCTAAGTGCTTCACAAATAACTGATTTAATTTTCGTAACTGCTCTATGAGACACGTACTGTTGTTGCTTCCATTTTAACACTGAGGCACAGAGAAATCACATTATTTGGCCAAGGTCACACAGATTAGAAGTGGTGAAGCTAGGAGCCCACTGGACTGGGTTGCCCAAACGCCTTCTGCTGTTGTAGAGATAGGTAGCTGCCATTGAGTTGACTCCTACTTATGTGGCCTTATATACAGCAGATGAAAACACTGCCCAGTCCTGCATCAACCTCACAATTGTCTGCATTTTCGAGTCCATCATTGCAGCTTTATGCCAATCTATCTCACAGAGGGTCTCTCTTGCCCTCGTTGGCCCTCTATTTCACCAAACATGGTGTCCTCCTCTAGCAATTGTTCCCTACTGATGACATGTTCAAAGCAAGCGAACCATACAATGTTCCTGTTGTGATTCATAAGGTTTTCATGTCAAAAGGAGATCACTAGGTCTTTCTTCCTACTCTCTTAGTGTGGAAGCTGTGCTGTAACCTGTTCGCTATGGGTGACCCTGCTAGTGTTCGAAGCGCCAGTAGCATAGCTTCCAGCATCATAGCAACACACAAACCACCCTAGGTCTGCGATGAAGGACTTACCTGTTATTGTTTTGGCCCAAGTAGACAGTTTTGAAGGCCTATCTGTGATATTATAATGCACATAGGGTTTGCTATTGTTAATACATTGGAATTCACCCATCCTTATATTCTCTTCACACTGCCTCCCAGCCTCTTCCACTCTCCCTCCAGGCCCTGCCTGCCCATGTCCTTCCTCCTTGTCCCTCTCTCAGCTTTGTGCTGAACTAGGTTTCAGAGATATTTTAGTACCTCGATGGACCAGGTGGGCCCCTCTCCTGCCCTACTGAGCCACCAGAAGGCCAGACCTGCCTGGGTGAATCCCAGTGCAGGGTAGGGCTGGGAGTGGCCTGCACAGTCCTCTTGGTTCAATTCAGCATTGGAGACCTCTGACTGCCCTGACTAGTGTGGCTTCCCACAGCCCTGTGGCTTCTTCTGGAAGCGCTGGGGAGACCATGGCATCTGCATAGAGCATCCTGTCCCCACTGCCCGCTGGGGCCGGCTGCCAACCTTCCCTTGAATCCGTTTATTTTAGGGTAATGGGTGCCTTGGAAAGAGTGCTGTCAAAACTCTCCTGGCCCAGGAGGACATGGTATTTCAAATGCTCTGGAGAGGTGGGGTTTTTTTTTTTTTTACAGGGGCAGCGTGGATTATTTGCAAAAACAACAGAAATTCTGCGGGTCTTTGCACAGATAACGTGGGGCACGGGGAAAGCATCCTCTCTGCCAGCACAAACACCAGGGTGGAGGAGGAGGGCCAGGGAAGAAGGGTGTGCAGTTTCTTCAGAGTTCATCCCATCCATCCCCCTGCTTCCAAGCAGGTCAGCCCATTCTCATGCTCAGATGGATCTCATGAAGAAACTTCCTTTCAAAAGGCAGTTGGGAAATCCTTCTTGTATCTAACTGCTGGCCCTCTTGCTTCAGGACTGCCCTCTGTTTTCCTTGGAAATTAGGCCTGATGTGCTTCTGACAGAGTGAAAAAGCCAATCATGCAGATCGGCTGCCCCTGACAAAAGATTTCTCCACCCTGGGCGGGGCGGGGCGGGGGGGGGGGTTGACGCTCCCTGTGCCCAGGTTTGGAGGAGCCTCGGTGACTCCATAGCAGGCCTAGTGGATTCTAAGCCCTTTAGCTCTTGACCTTCTTCTCTGTGACTCACAAAACTACATACCCTGCTCTGCCCCTTTGGAGCATATTTTTTCCCTTGAATTTATTTTCTCCCTTTGGTGTTTACATGAACTGGCTGAACCCATCATGTGATAAATCCGTGTTTATATTTGCAGAAGAGCCGCCTGGGGATGTTCTGTTTGCGTAGAGGTCATCCTATCTCCTGGGCTTGGCTGCAGCCCCATGTTGGGGTTTCAGTAGCAGCAGAGCACACTGCAGGGGCCACCCTTCCTCCTTCTCATTTCTCTCTCTTGCCCAAGTTCTAGGCTCCTGGGCCCAATGGTCAGCGCCTCCCAGAAGGGGGAGGAAGCAGCTTAGAGGAGAGTGGGAGCATCTCTTCACCCCCTTCTCAACCCAGAGTTTTCTCAGGACCCATCTGCCTCCTTTCTTGGAATTTGACTGTCTTTCCATGGTCTTAGAGCTGGTCTTGGGTTGGTCGAGAGAGGCTGCCCCGTCGCCAACCTCCTTGGACTGATGATGCAATCGATAGTCAGACAGAATTGGGTTTGAATCATGCCTTTGACAATTACTAGCTCTGTGGCTTCGGAAAAACTCAGTTTCGTCATCTTAAATGAGTCTGATAGTATTGTTGTTTTTGTTAGGTGACGTCGAGTTGGTTCTGACTCATACCGACTCTAAGTACAACAGAACAAAACAATGCCTGGGCCTGAGCTATCTTCACAATCATTATGCTTGAGCCCACTGTTGCAGTCACTGTGTCGATCTACTTCACCGAGGATCTTCCTCATTTTCACTGACCCTCTAATTTACCAACATGATATCTTTCTCCAGGGACTGGTCTCTCCTGATAACATGTCCAAAGTATGTGAGACAAAGTCTCACCATCCTTCCTTCTAAGGAGCATACTGGCTGTAATTCTTCCAAGACAGATTTGTTCATCCTTCTGGCAGTCCATGGTATAGTCAATATTCTTCGCCAACACCATGATTTAAAGGCATCAATTCTTCTTCAGTCTTCCTCATTCATTGTCCAGATTTTGCATGCATATGAGACAATTGAAAACACCATGGCTTAGGTCAGGCACACATTAGTCCTCAAGGTGAAAACTTTGCTTTTTAATACTTGAAAGAGGTCTTTTGCAGCAGATTTGCCCAGCTCAATACATCGTTTGACTTCTCGACTGCTGTTTCCATGGGTGTTGACTGTGGATTCAAGTCAAGTGAAATCCTTGACAACTTCAATCTTTTCTCTGTTTATCATGATGTTGCTTATTGGTCCAGTTGTGAAGATTTTTGTTTTATTTATGTTGAGGTGTAATCCATACTGAAGGCTGTGGTCTTTGATCTTCATCAATAAGTTCTTCAAGCCTTCTTTGCTTTCAGCAAACAAGGTTGTCATCTGCATATCATAGGTTGTTAATGAGTCTTCCTCCCATCCTGATGCGGTGATCTTCATATAGTCTGGCTTCTCGAATTCTTTGCTCAGCAATACACATTGAGTAAGTATGGCGAAAGGATGCAACCCTAACACACACCTTTTCTGATTTTAAACCACCCAGTATCCCCTTGTTCTGTTCAAACAACTGCCTCTTGGTCTATGCACAGCTTCCACACGAGCGCAATTAAGTGTTCTGGAATTCCCATTCTTTGCAATGTTATTCTAATTTGTTATGATCCGCACAGTTGAATGCTTTTGCATAGTCAATAAAACACAAGTATACATCTTTCTAGTATTCTCTGCTCTCAGCCAAGATCCATCTGACATCAGCTATGATATCCCTTGTTCCACGTCCTCTTCTGAATCTGACTTGAATTTCTGGCAGTTGCCTGTCAATGTACTCCTGTGACTGTTTTTTAATTATCTTCAGCAAAATTTTACATGCATGTGATATTAATGACACTGTTCATAATTTCTGCATTCTGTTGGATCACCTTTCTTTGGAATGGGCACAAATATGGATCCCTTTCAGTCGGTTGGCCGGGCAGCTCTCTTCCAAATTTCTTGGCATAGAGGAGTGAGAGCTTCCAGAGTTGCATCTGTTTGTTGAAGCATCTCAGTTGGTATTCTGTCAATTCCTGGAGACTTGTTTTTTGCCAGTGCCTTTGGTACCTATCTCTTAAGATTGTTAGGATTAACCTAGGACATGGATGTAAGATGTTCTTAATTATGATAATAATAATAGTAATAACTATTGTGGCAAACAAAATTGGCAACTTTTCCCTATCCCTGTTCTGCTCCCCACCTCTATTAGCAGACTGATTCTCAATATTTTTTTGTTATCTTCCCTGTAAGGAGACTTTTTAGGCATTTAATTTCCTAATCATTCTCCCTCTACCCCCATGCACTGTATATCTGTTTATGTACTGTAACTCTTTGGAGGCCCACAAATCATTGTAATATCTAAGATTTTTTAAAAATCTCTCAAGAACTAATTTTCATCCCCTTGACCATTGGAAATGCATATTTTATTTTATCCCTCCCCCTTTTTTAAAGTGCTTTAAGTGAAAGTTTACAATTCAGGTCAGTTTCTCATACAAAAATTTATACACACATTGTTATGTGACCATGGTGGCTCTCTCTATACTGTGACACCACACCCCTCCTCTCCACCCTGTATTTCCTGTGTCCATTCAACCAGCTCCTGTCCCCCTCTGCATTCTCATCTCACCTCTGGACAGGAGCCGCCCACTTAGTCTCATGCGTCTACTTGAGCTAAGAAGCACACGCCTCACCAGTATTATTTTATGTCTTATAATCCAGTCTAATCTTTGTCTGAAGAGTTGGCTCCAGGAATGGTTTTAGTTTTGGGCTAACAGAACGTCTGGGGGCCATGTCTCTGTGGTCCCTCCATGGTCCCTTCACTCTCAATCAGACCATTAAGTCTGGTCTTCTTACTAGAATTTGAGTTTTGCACCCCACTTTTCTCCAGCTCCATCAGGGACTCTCTGTTTTGTTCCCTGTCAGGGCAGTCATTGGTGTTAGCTGGGCACCATCTAGTTTTTCTGGTCTCAGGCTAGTAGAGTCTCTGGTTAATGTGGCCCTTTCTGTCTCTTGGGCTCGTATTTTCTCTGTGTCTTTGGTGTTCTTCATCCTCCTTTGCTCCGGGTAGGTTGGGACTAATTAAATTGATGCATCTTAGATGGCTGCTCACTAGCCTTTAAGACCCCAGATGCCACTCACCAAAATGGGATGCAGAACATTTGCTTAATAAACTTTGTTATGCCAATTGACCTAGTTGTCCCCTGAAACCATGGTCCCCAGACCCACACCCCTGCTACTCTGTCCCTCGAAGTGTTTGCTTCTATTCAGGAAACTTTTTAGCTTTTGGTTTAGTTCAGTTGTGCTGACTTCCTCTGTATTGTGTGTTGTCCTTCCCTTCACTTAAAATAATCCTTGCCTACTAGTGAATACCCCTCTCCCCACCCTTGTAACCATCAAACAATATTTTCTTCTGTGTTTAAACCTTTTCTGGAGACCTTATAATGGTGGTCTCATATAATATTTGTCGTTTTGTGACTAATTTCACTCAGCATAATGCCTTCCAGCTTCCTCCATGTTATGAGATGTTTCACAGATTTATCGTTGTTCTTTATTGTTGCATAGTATTCCACTGTGTGAATATACCATAATTCGTTTATCTATTCATCCGTTGATGGGTACCTAGCTCGTTTGCATATTTTTGCTATTATAAACAGTGCTGCAATGAACATGGGTGTGGGCTCTTATTTCTCTAGGCTGTATTCCAAGGAGTGGGATTGCTGAATCATATGGTAGTTCTATTTCTAACTTTTTAAAGAACCACTAGATCAATTTTCAAAGTTGTCGTACCATTTTACATTCCCACCAGCAGTGTATAAGTGTTCCAGTCTCTCTGCAACCTCTCCAACATTTATTATTTTGTGTTTTTTGGATTAATGCTAGCCTTGTTGGGGTGAGATTGTATCTCATTGTAGTTTTGATTTGCATTTCTCTAAAGGCTAATGATTGTTAACATTTCCTCATATATCTGTTAGCCACCTGAATATCTTCTTTGGTGAAGTATCTGTTCATGTCCTTTGCCCATTTTTAATTGGGTTATTTGTCTTTTTGTTGATGAGATTTTGCAGTATCTTGGAGATTTTAGAGATTAGATGCTGATCGGATTTGTTGAGCCCAAAAATTTTGGAAAGGCGTATTTTAAAGAGACTCTGTTATTTGGGGAATTGTGTGATTGTTATTAAAGGCTTTGGATTAGAGGGTGGAGCAAGTAAACCTCAGTGTAGTCTTCTTGTGGGAGGGTGGCCCACAGGAGAACCAAACTATTTTCCATGGTTTTCCCCAAAGAAATCAAAGTCTTATTATACAATAAGAGACATGCATTGACCATAAGGTTGGGGCCAGAGCCTTTACCCATAGTGGTTTAAACTGTGCCCTTTTTTTCTCCCCTCTTCCATTTAAAGTTTGGCTTTGAGACATCCTTCACTGACAGGAGAATTAGAGGATCTATATCTTTTCTTGCTCATGGGACTGGGGCCCATTCTTCTCCTGGTGCTATTGAAACTGGGTGGTGGGCAACATACTGATTGGGACTATATGGCTGGCATATATGGCTCCACATGAGACAAGTAAAACAGGAATAATTCAGGGAGCTGAGACCTCTTTGCATGGAAAGGGGAGGAGGGTTCCTGAAGAAGTAAAGTGGCACTTAGGACAAAGAGAATTGAAGAAGGGGTACTGGTGGATGCTCGATTGATCAGAGCGCAGATGGATCAACTTAGGGGTGAGCAAGACTGCCTTTGTAGCTGTGTAGGCTGTGCCCTGCACAATTCCAGGGAAGCCATGAAGTGATGGAAGTCCCAGGAGTTGTGTAACATGGAGACTCTGCCAGACTACCTCTTTCTTTTGAAAACCTATGTCCTTAGATACCTTATCTTAGGAGTTGCAAGAAATCTCTCAGGTCCTTTCCCAACTATTGAAAAACGTGTTGAAAGAATTATCAACTTTTCCCCACAGAACCCATGTCTAACTCACCAACTCCTTAGGGCTTGAAACAGTCATATCTTTCCAAATGTTGGCCCTTGTGGTCCTGTGATATAGAGATAACACTGGCTTTTCTCTTTATTTTTGGATCAGGCCTTTATTATAATGATTCTACCCTGCTTCACCCCCTAGTCCTCATCCTCTGTTCATCCTTACGCAAGAGAACACTTTCCCACGGGCAGCTGGGTGAGGGATCTA
This sequence comes from Loxodonta africana, assembly GCF_030014295.1. NCBI lineage: Eukaryota > Metazoa > Chordata > Mammalia > Proboscidea > Elephantidae > Loxodonta > Loxodonta africana. The sequence continues at coordinate 29,612,612 of NC_087347.1, read as the reverse complement.
AGAACTCAGACGCTGGAAGTGAATTCAGAGTCATGAATGAGTTTTCCAAAGAAGGTAGAGAGAGGGCACCAATTTTTTAAAAATTTATTTATTTACTGTGCTTTAAGTGAAAGTTTATAAATCAAGTCAGTCTCTCTTACAAAATATTATACACACATTGCTATGTACTCCTAGATGCTTTCCCCCTAATGAGATAGCACATTTCTCCTCTCCTTGTATTCCCCGTGTCCGTTCAACCAGCTCCTGTCCTCCTCTTCCTTCTCATTTTGCCTCCAGACAGGAGTTGCCCACATAGTCTCATGTGTCTACTTGGGCCAAGAAGCTTACTCCTCACCAGTATCATTATCTATCTTATATTTCAGTCCAATCCCTGTCTAAAGGGTTGACTTCGGGAAGGGCCCTAGTCTTAGACTAACAAAGGGTCCAAGGACCATAACCTCCAGGGTCTAGTCTCAGTCAGACCATTAAGCCTGGTCTTTTTACGAGAATTGGAGATCTGCATCCCACTGTTCTGCTCCATCAGGGATTCTCTGTTGTGTTCCCTATTAGGGCAGTAATCAGTGGTAGCTGGGCACCACCTCGTTCTTCTGGTCTCAGGCTGATATAGTCTCTGGTTTATGTGGCCCTTTCTGTCTCCTGGGCTCATCTTTACCATATGTCTTTGCTGTTCTTCATTCTCCTTTGCTCCAGGTGGGTTGAGACCAGTTGATGCATCTTAGATGGGAGGGCACCAATTATTAACAGTAATAGTCAGTTTCCAAAACCTCCATTATAATTAGCATAACCATGAAGAAAATACTTCTCATTTATCCTCCCATCCCAGACCTTCAATCAACTAACTTTGGATTGAAAATCTGTTTTACTTCTAAACTATGACCACTAACTTGTACTTTTTTGATCTATTTGCATGTTTATTCTGCCCTGAGCTCTGTAGGGTATGGCAAGTCTTAGAGACTCATTCTGGTACCTCTTTTAGGGAACAGAAGGCAGTAGCTAACTATTGGCAGAAACGTGTTAGCATTTGCTAAAAGTTATGTTTGCCAGTAAACCCTGAATTCCAGAGGAAAAGCTATGATTTAGGACAACTCAATGCCATCCATATGGAACATTTCAAGCCTGTAGAAAATGAGGAAGAGAGACTGTGTATGTTTAAGAGGTGGGAGGGTGTGGTTCTAGAACTAGAATGTGTGTGAATTTACTTTATGGAGGAAAGAAGAAATTGGAGAAAAGATCCACTGAGAATTATCAAACACCAAGCCCTTTTGGTGGGAGGAGCCACACTTTATGCCTCTCTTGGCATCTAGGGAGAACTGATCATAATTCACCCTGGACAGAAAGATCCAGGGAACTTTAATCTACCTTAGAGTATCTTTATAAACAGCAACACTTTCCATACAGCTTCAGTTTTCATTGCTTTCCTCTTATTTGAACCGTAAAGGAACTGAAGAGATTGTGCCTTCCATATTGTATTTGCATGAGCTTAAAGTCATGGCTCAGTCCCTCCTCCAGTCTTCCTTTCTTAGATGTGAATCATCTTGAATCCCTTCAACAAACAAAACCCAAGTTGGGCTTCATCCTATAAGAAGGTTTGATAGCAAGATTGTTTAGCAACACAGAAAAATGCTTGTGGTGTAGTGTTAAGATAAAGAAGACATCACAGAGCCCAAGAAAGTGTGAATAAGATGATAACCTACCTAGTGCCGTTGAATCGATTTTGACTCATAGCAACCCTATAGGACAGAGTAGAACTGCCCCATAGAGTTTCCAAGGAGTGTCTGGCGGATTCGAACTGCTGACCCTTTAGTTAGCAGCTGTAGCACTTAGTAGTTAAATATATAAAGACGCGGAAGCCCTGATGGTGTAGTGGTTAAGAGTTCGGCTCCTAACTGGATGGTTGGCAGTTCGAATCCGCCAGGCATTCCTTGGAAACCCCATGGGGGTAGTTCTACTCTGTCCTATAGGGTCACTATGAGTCAGAATCGACGTGACGGCGATGGGTTTGGTTTTTTGGTATATATACATACATACAAACCAAACCCGTTACTATAGAGTCAATTTTATTTACGGCAACCCCATGTGTTGCAGAGCAGAGCCGCTCCATAGGGTTGTCTTGGCTGTAATCTTTTACAGAAGCAGAAAACAGATCACCAGGCCTTTCTTCTCTGGAGCTGCTGGGTGAGTTTGAGCTGCCAACTTTCAGGTTAGTAGTCGAGCACAAACCATTTGAGTCGCCCAGGGATATTGGTTAAGAGCTTACCTGCTAACCAAAAGGTTAGCAGTTCGAATCCACCAGCTGCTCCTTGGAAACCCTATAGGGCAGTTCTACTCTGTCTTATAGGGTGGCTATAAGTCGGAATTGACTTGATGGCAATGTGTTTTTTTTTTTTTAATGTGTGTGTGTGTATATATATACATAAAAAAATTAAATATATACATCTGGAAGAAATATGCCAAAATGATGGAATTGTTGGTAAGTTTTTTCTTACTCAACTTTCTGAAAGTTTCAGGATGTGTCTTCTTTGCAGTGTGCACCTGTTGGAAGAGGGGTCGGTTGTATCAGTCACACAGCTGTCATCCTCCCTGGTCCTTGCCTATCTTCTGGATTTTAGAACTATGCATTTTTCTAAATAGAAGATCTACAGAAGGGTCTCCTGATTCAGTACATATCTCCCTTATATCTGATCCCTCCCTCAGTAGCCTCCGCGCGCACACACACACACACACACACACACACACACACACACACACACCCTCCCTTCCAGTTCGTGCTACATGCTCAAGAAAGCAGAGAAGTGCCTCTGGGAGAGGCGACTGTACAAAGGTAATGTTGAAGGCCAGCCCTCTCGCTAGCCACTTGAGATGGTGGGAACACAGTGGCTGCTGAGTCAGACGTGGGAGAATTGCAGAGTCCACTGGTGAATTACTCCTTTGTTCTCCTTCTAATCTTCTAATCCTGGGGAGCAGAGAATGGAGTTTTCCTGGGAGTTGGGGCTCAGCCTTTCAAATCCTTCTGTCTTTGACCCCACCCTGAGGGTTGGGATGGGAGGGGGTAGGTGGGAAGACATCAAGGAGAAGGTGGTGTCAGGGTTGTGAAAATATTTAGCCGTGGCCACCCATCTTTTTCTCAAGGGACTAGAATTACACTGACCTCATGTTAGGACCCCTGCCTTTTCTGGTTCTGGGCCACAGTACTCTTGCAGAGTCTTTCTGGGCTCCCCCCCCACCTCACCTAGCCTCTGCCCTAAAGCAATGGAGTGTCAGAGAGCCAGGTACTAGGAGTAAGCCTTTGGTAACAACCACCAGTTGCCAGGAGTCGATTCTGACTACTGGCAACCCCACATGTGTCAGAGTACAACTGTACTCCATATGGTTTTCAATGGCTGATTTTTGGAAAGTAGATTACCAGGCCTTTCTTTCGAGGTGTCTCTCAGTAGACTGGAACCTCCAACTTCTCGGTTAGCAGCTGAACACCTTAACCATTTGCACCATCCAGGGACACCTGCCCTTTCATAAACCAAAAAAAAAAAAAACAAAAAAAAACTCCGTTGCTGTCAAGTCAGTTCCGACTCATAGCGACCCTATACAACAGAGGAGAACTGCCCCATAGGGTTTCCAAGGAGTGGCTGGTGACCTTTTGGTTAGCAGCCAAGCTCTTTAACCAATCTGAAATCCTCCTAACTTACAAGGCAATCACCAGCCCAATTATCAATTTGTCCCTTGGCCTATTAGTGCTATCTTGCTTGATCTTACCTCTTTCCTGAACTGGATTCCATGTACTTATCTTGGGCAGGTTAGGGCCTGGTACCAGGAGGCTACACTCATGGTCCAGTTTCCTGTAAAAACCATTTAGCTTTACTCAAGTCTATGGCCATTGGCTGCTGCTTCTTTAACCTTGACAGTGACTTTGGTTAATATGTGTGGCCAGTTGCAATGATAACAATAGCTAATGTTTATCAAGTGCTTGATATGTGTCAGGCAAGGTGCTGAGAGTGCTGCCTGTGTTAACTCATTCAGTCGTCATTTCAACTCTGTGAAGGGCGTTCTGTTACTAACTCCATTTTGCAGATGAGGACGCTGAAGCACAGAGATAGGGAACTTGTCCAGGATCCTCAAACTGGGATGCAGCAGAGCCTACTTCTGAACGACAGCAGTGCGGCTCCAGAACCCACTCACAACCCCTGTGTTGTTGGGCCTACTGCTGCCCTGACGAGGAAGCTCAGATGACTCAGGGGGACCCATTCCCACCACGCAGAAAGCAGCCATTTCCCCATCAGGCAGGGAGGGGAGGGGCGTGGTGGCCACACTGGCATATGAAGGCAGTGCCTAGCAGAGGCCACGTCTTTCATCTGTGTGTTCCCTGTGACAAGCAGAAAGTGCTTAAGGTTTAACTGAACAAACGAATTTTTCAATTATTAAATATGCATCAGAGTCAGGGATGGTGTCTTGCATTCCTAGAGGGACGGAAGATCTGTCTAGTTTACTCTGCATGAAAACAAGGCCTTTTGGATAAAGCTGAACATGGAGGTTGTGTCCATGTTTGCTGTTTTGTTTTTTATTCTTTATATCCACCTATAGAGGTCCCTGGGTGGTACAAATAGTTAACAGGCTCAGCTGCTAACTGAAAGGTTGGAGGTTTGAGTCTACTCAGAGGTGCCTTGGAAGAAAAGCCTGATAGACTATTTCCAAAAAATCATCCATTCAAAATACTGTGGAGCACAGTTCTACTCCGACACATACTGGGTCACCATGAACCAGAATTGACTCCGTGGCAACTGTTTTTTTTTTTTTTTTTAATTTTCTCATCCTATGTTCACATAGGAAACCCTGGTGGCGTAGTGGCTGAGTGCTATGGCTGCTAACCAAAAGGTCAGCAGTTTGAATCCTCCAGGCACTCCTTGGAAACTCTATGGGGCAGTTCTACTCTGTCCTGTAGGGTTGCTATGTGTCGGAATCAACTCGACGGCAACGGGTTTGGAGGTTTTTTTATATTCACATATGTCAGTATTTCTTATGTTTATTCCCCTAGACGTTTTCTTGGTGTTTGTTTCCAGCTGATGTATTATTTTCCCTTCCTCCCTGAGCTGGAGAAGTTGCCTTTTCCCAAGTTGCTTTCTGGAGCTGTGAATGGATAATCTCTCAAGTAGCAGCCTGGGGGAGCTCAGAGACACGATGTCCGCATGCCTGCGTGTTTTTTTGACAAGTCCTTGCTGTCTCTGAAGCCAAAGAGGTAGCTGTTGCACTCTGAAGTTATGGGGATGGGGAGGAAGAAAACTCCCCAAATCTGGGTTTTGAGAAAGTTCTCTAGCAGCCAAGATGGTAAGAGGAGGCCACACTCAGGCTGAGGGCTGGGTTGAGCTGGAATGGGAGGTGGCTGTGTTGGTGGATGGATTTGGTCAGCAGTGTGGGGACTTTGAAAGCTAGTCAAATGGCTTTAAAAATGATTCCTTAGTGCATCTGGATTTCTTTTTGCCTTGTGCCACGCTAGCAGGACTCTGTCAAGGGACAGAGCTGCAGGTGAAGCAGCGCCTTCCCTATTTCAGCTGGCATGAAAGCAAACGCATCGCCCTCGGAGGCACACCTAGGTCTGCCAACTCTGGGCTCCAGACCCTGGCAGCGGCTGCCTGATGGCCCTGGCATGGGCAAGCAGGGTATTCTGGGTATTGACATACAAATAAGCAAGGCATAATGTATGTGGGTGGCAGAGGGATGGTCGGCTTGTAGGTTTAGGGTGTTCTTTGCCCCAGACTGTCAATCTCTTCCTGGTGCAGTCACTTAAGAGCAGGAAGGTGGTGGCAGGGAGAGGAGTGGGCAGAGAAAGGAAAAGCAGAAAGAGAGGGAGAGTAGACAGTGGGAAAGCAGCTGCCCAGGACACCATGCCAGCTCATGGTTCAGAGGGCTGCCTGAGAACTCGGCCAGATTGCAGATGAAGCCTCGGGGCTGCCCGGGCTGCCCCTTCAGTGCCCTGTGTGGGCTCCCACACCTGCCTGGGCTGCCTTCACTGAAAGCCTTAACTCCTTACTTTTTTGTGGCTGCTTTCAGACACCTTCGCTTGTCCTTGTAAACAGAAATGGCTACATCTCTTAGCTGCTCATTTCTCTCGTCTCTCCCTGATCCAAGAAGTCCCTGGGTGATGCAAATGGTTAATGGCCTCGGCTGCTAAGCCAAAAGTTGGTGGTTTGAGTCTACCCAGAGGCATCTTGGGAGAAAGGCCTAGTGATCTCCTTTTGAAAACTCAGCCCTTGAAAACCCTGTGGAGCACAGTTCTACTCTGACACACATGGGGTTGTCACGAATTAGAGCCAGCTGGAGGGCAATTGGTTTTTGGTTTATAACTGTTTTAACTGACAGCACTCAAATCTCAATGGCTTAAAACAATAAAGATGTATTTCTTGCTTGCATCTCCAGGGGTGGGATCTAGGGAGGGGGCTCTGCTTCAGGAAGTCACTAGGCCATCTAGTTGCTCTTTTCATCTGTAGCTCTGACTCTCACTGGAGCCCTGTATTCACATGGTGATTCCAGGCAGGGGGAGGGAGGGAGAGGGAGGATTGCATAGGAAATGTGTTGGTTTGCTCCTATTTGATCATCAGTATGCACGTTAAGGCAGAATTGACTCGATGGCAGTGGTTTTATGCACATTAAGGCAGAATTGACTCGATGGCAGTGGCTGCACATTAAGAAGCCCTGGTGGCACACTGGTGAAGCACTTGCATGGCTGCTAACCGAAAGGTTGGCTATCCGAACCCACCAGCTGCTCTGCAGGAGAAAGATGTGGCAGTCTGTTTCTGTAAAGATTATGGCCTTGGAAACTCTATGGGGCAGTACTACTCTGTCCTATAGGGTCGCTATGAGTTGGAATCAATGCGATGGAAATGGGTTTTGGGTTAGAGTATGCACGTTAAAGTTTGAGGAGCACTGAGGACAGGCCTACAATGAGAGAAACCAAACCAAAAACCAAGCCCACTGTTATCGAGTCAATTCTAACTCACAGTGACCCTATAGGACAGAGTAGGACTGCCCCACAGGGTTTCCGAGGAGTGCCTGGTGGATTTGAACTGCTGACCTTTTGGTTAGCAGCCGTAGCTCTTAACCACTACGTCATCAGAGTATCCACAATGAGAGAAGGACAGGTGTTCTCACAGCTGCAAAAAGGAGGAAACTTGGCAGCTCAGACTCACTGCTAGCAGCGAGCATCAGGTGATACCATGGACTCTGGCCATTGAAATATTCCAGCAACAATGGGTCTGGGTGTTCACTGCAAAGGATAGCTCCATCCGGTAAAGGTAACTCACACTAGTATTAAGCTACCACATGGTAAGCTGGCCTGGGGTAGGACTGTGCATGGGAAGGTTTTCTGTCTAGTCTTAGGTGGTGTTTATCACTCCTGCCCACATTCTGGAGGCTGGTACTTAGTTCCTCAGCACCAACTAACATTCTGTAGACTGGAAATATAGTCTAGTTATGTGCCCTGGGGAGCCCTGGTGGCATAGTGGTTAAGGGTTTGGCTGGTAACCAAAAACGTTGGCAGTTTGAATCCATCAAATGCTCCTTGGAAACCCTGTGGAGCAGTTCTATTCTGTTATGGGTAGAAACCAACTCAATGGCATTTTTTCTTTTTTTTTAATGTGCCCTAGGGGGAAAGGACAACGGTTTGGTGAACAGCTAGACAGTCTCCGCCACAAACACCTGGTATTCAAGAGCATAATCTTTGGAGTCAGAAAGACTTAACCTGGAAGCTCAGTCTCACCACTAGGAAGTATGTGCTCAGAACTTTGGAGAAACAATTGACTGCTGGGGTTAAGAATACACAGTTAGTAAGTGACAAGGTAGGTTTCAAGTCCAGACTGGTCTGACTCCAGAGCTGTGTGACGTTGGGTTGTTTACTTACTCTCTCTGGGCCTCCAGTTTTTCATCTGTAAAAGGAGGCTAACAGTGCTCACCACTCAGAGGTGCTTCGGAAGACAGGCCTGGTGATCTGTTCCTGAAAAGTCAGAGCCTTGAAAATCCTGGGGAACAGTTGCTGTATTCTGAAATACATGGGGTCACCATGAGTCAGAATTGACTCTGTGGCAAATATCGACGACAACAACGATGCTCACCAGGGTGGCTGTACAGGTCAGGAAATGATGCACTTAAGCCCTTAGCACAGGGCCCGACACAAAAGGGCTTGGTCAATGTTGTCTGTCACCATTATTAATACTTGAGCTCATTATTGTTGTCACTTCATGCCAAATCCTGGGTGGGGAACTGGGGGTACACAGTTAAGCTAAGAAAAATTGATTCTTGCCCTCAAGGGGCTCATGGTGTTTTAGGTGAGACAGCACCTCAACAAGTAACTTCAGTATGGGGCACCCATTCATGAACAGAGGATGATAAGGAGAAGGGATGGATGCTTTCTCTTCGGTGATGAAGGAGATCAGTGGCCTCTGGGATGAAGTTTCAAGAGCAGGGAGAATTTTGAGAGATGACCTTTCAGTGAGCAAATGAGCACTTTAACCACAGAGCCACCAGGGCTCTTGCGAGAGGTAGGAAAATAGACAATCCAGGCTGTAAGACAGTAACAACAAAAGCATAAAGGTGCAGAAGCCCCCAATGGCCCATGAGGGTCGATGGATGGGTCAGTATAGTTAATTAGTTGCTGTTCAGTCAATTCCAAGTCATGGCAACTCTGTGTGTTTCACAGTACAACAGAGCTCCACTGGGTTTTCAATGGCATTGACTTTTGAAAGATCTCCAGGCCTTTCTTCCAAGGCACCCCTGTGTAGATTCAAACAACCAAACCTAGTCGGTGAGCACTTAACTGTTTGCATCACCCAGGGACCCCTTCAGCGTGGTTACAGCACAGCCTATGTGTCTAGATATGTGTTGGGGTAGAGTGGACAATAAGGCAGCCAGATTGGAAAACAAAACGAGACTTGACTTTGGCTTGTAAACAGTAATCGGGCCTCCCTGGCAGCCTCTAGCCTCACCCAGTGCTTGCTCCAAGACCAGCCTCAGCATGTTGTCACTTTCCAAACCCACACATCATGCTCCAGAAGCTGGGGAAGCTGCACGGAGAGGGTATATGGCCTCCCATAGAACAAAACTATCTTAATGTCCTCTTTAGCCTGACGGTGGCTAGCAACCACAGCCTTTTTGTTTTCTGTCTCACTTTCTTTCAACAATCCTTCCCCTTCAGTTCCTTTCTCCCCAACTCTCAAAGCAGAGCCGATGCCTGCTCCACCCACTCAGGACTCCTGGACCTTCCCTGGTTCATCTTTCCCGGTTGTAGAGCAATTCAGTACTCATCTGCTTTCTCATTATGTACACCCACCATGTACCTCCTTGCTGTAAAACAAGGGTCTATTTCCTTACTTCCTGTACATACACACCTGTAGCTGTCGAGTTGATTCTGACTCACGGCAACCCCATGTGTTAACACAGTTGAACTGCTCCACAGCATTTTCTTAGCTGTAATCTTTATGGAGGCAGATCGCTAGGTTTTTCTTCCATGGCGCTGCTGGGTGTGTTCAAGCCTTCAATCTAAAGTTAGTAGTTGAGTGCAAACCACTTGTGCCAGAGAGGGCCCTTTCCATCCTCCCTGGAGGGTAAGTAAATGGTTCTTTTCTCCCTGTCAAACACAGATTAATTGAGCTCCAACCCTGAGGAAGACACAGTGTGTGGTGGTGATGAGGCTGTCACAAGCATGAAGTAGAGTTACCCTTCCCTACACACTTGAATTCACACGCAGCCAATGACTTGCTTTGGCCAATGAAATGTGAGTTGAGGTTGATGGAAGTCGCTTCCTGTTAGAAGCTTTAAGAGCTAGTGTGGGATTCACCATGCTCTTTTCCTTTTCCCCTCTGTCAATAAGACTGACAGTGTTTCAGATGGCAGCAGCTCCATCAGCCTGGGCCCTGGAGGGAGGAGGCATGGAGTTTTGCAGCAGATCTGCAATGAACATATGGCATAAGATTTGGGCATAACTTGGCTGTCCATTCTGACTGATACGCCTGGTGATTGGCGCTCAGTGGGATCCATCCCAGACAAACGTCATCTACTCTCAGGGCCTAAAATCCTAGATCACTGTGTACCAAGAAATGCTTTCTGATAGGATGATTATGGGGGTGACAGTGAGAAATAGCCTCAGCATACCAACAGAGAAGGCTTCCTATTGTGTGCTCCAGATAACTCTGGAGGTTTCTGTCCAAGGAAATGAGGTGACAGGGAAGCCGAGGACAGGCTGTCCTCCAAAGACCTCAACCTGGAGGCCTTTGCCTTTCTCTTTGTTTAGTTCCTGCATTCCGGCCCCGTCTGCACAATCTCTCTTCAGTGGTTTAACTGTGCCAAGTGACTTTACTAGGGTGTGAAGACATCTCAGGAACAAACTTTATATAGGTGGATGACTTGCTGGTTTAAACCTAATGTACTTTCTAGGAGGCGGGGAGGGAATGGGAATGGGGAACAGGGAGAAACAGGAACAAAGGAAAACAAACCAATGGACTAGGACAGTGCCTTGCAGGGACTGGTGATCTCATGATGGTGGTGCCCACTGAAGGAAAGAGCATGGAGTATGATTAACTCAATCTTCAGATCACTCCAAGAGATTATCAGTTATGTCTAATCTCACTCACTCACTCATTCATCCTTTCAAACTACTACCTATTGAGGGTTGCAGGAACAGTGCTAAATGCTGTGAACTCAAAGATAATTAAGACATGGTTCCAGGTTGTTTTGGGCCCAGAGGATTGACCAGTTGATCCATTTCTAGCCAAATCTCTAAGGAAGAAACTTCCCTTTCCTGCCAAAGGAATTTGAAAAGATTCTCTCAACAAGGCAGCAGAAAACACTGGGAACCTGAGATCTTAAGGCCCGGATTCAAGAGAAAGCTGCTAGGCTATGTGAATAGACCCAAGACATTACGTTCATGGTTTGTTACGAAGGCAGTTACCCATGTACGTATGTATGTATCTATTTATAGCAAGTTTTAAAACCAACTCTGAGCAATTTGAGATTCAACAACTGGCAACAGGAGACGTGGGATAAGATGTGCTGGGATGCACAGGTGAGGATCGGAGAACTGTGAGCACAGCTTGGAGGATGGGGGCTAGGCCTGTAGAGCTTCCTCCCTAATGTAGAAGCTTTTCACTGGCTTGGAGGAAAAAGAAGCCAGGAGATGATATAAGAACACCTCCCAGTCTTGAGGCTGCTTTTGCTTAGGCTAATGTTAACTTTTTAGTAACATGCATGTTGAACTCATTGCAGAGTTTGCTCCAACTTGGGCTGGCTTCTCTTTTTCTCATCTTCAAGAAGGTTAAGAGTAAGATAGTCGCAGATTAAGATTATTGTGTCCAGGCTGTGAGAACCTTGCTTGACAATCAGGCAAGATTCTGGCTCCTAGAGTTGGCAAAACCAAGCGAATATTCCTCTTTCAGGATTCTGTCTTAGCAACGCTTGTCTGGGTCTGAGAGGGCCACTGTTTACACGGGGGGTAAGTGTAAATTTCAGTGCTGGGTCAGGGGAAGGACTGTACCACATCGTTGGGGCTGGTGATTCCATCTCTGACTTGGCGAGGTCAAGGAAGCTCTCTCCAAGAAGGAGACGGTTGAACTGTAGTTTATGGATGAGTAAGGGCATCTTCACAACTGGACAAATACGCAACATCATGATAAGTGGAGATAAGATTAAAGTTGTCAAAGATTTCATTTTACTTGGATCCACAAACAATGCCCATGGAAGCAGCAGTCAAGAAATCAAATGATGTATTGCATTGGGCAAATCTGCTGCAAAAGACCTCTTTCAAGTGTTGACAAGCGAAGATGCTACTTTAAGGACTAATGTATGTCTAATTCAAGACGTGATATTTTCATTTGCCTCATATGCATGCGAAAGGTGGAAAATGAGTAAAGAAGACTGAAGTAGAACTGATGCTTTTGAACTACGGGGTTGGCAAAGAATATTGAATATACTAGACGGCAATGGTTTTTTATGGGTATGGTCTGCATAACAACAATTGTGAGGATGGCACAGGATCGGGCAGTGTTTCATGGACTGCCAGAAGAATGAACAAATCTGTCTTGGAAGAAGTACAGTCAGAATGTTTCTTAGACGCAAGTATGATGAGAATTCGTCCCATATACTTTGGACATGTTATCAGGAGGGACCAGTCCCTGGAAAAGGACATCGTGTTTGGTAAGGCAGAAAGTCATTGAAAAAAAGGAAGACCCTCAATGAGACAGATTGACACAGTGGCTGCAACAATGGGCTCAAATGTAGCAAAGATTGTGAGGATGGTGCAGGACTGAGCAGTGTTTCATTCTGTTGTACATAGGGTCGCTATGAGTCTGAAGTGACTCAATGATACCTAACAACAACAAGGGCATTTCAGGCAGAAAGACAGACCTGTTTTTGAAAAGGCACAGAAGGATGAAACAACCTGGTGAACTCAGAGAGCTGTGAGTTGATGGAAATGGTTACAGCATCTTGTGCTAAATCCAAAGGCTTATTTTACCATTTCCAGATAACATGCAGCCTAATAAAATGATCAAGATTTGGCAATTCTAGCGTGGTTTTCCCGGAGGAGGTCAGCTTGATTTTCATCATAGTCATAGGATATCCAGTCTTCATGTTCTAAATATAGACCTTGGTTTTAGGATAAAACTCCCCTCCTTGGGTCACTGGCCTTTCCCTGCTGATTCCCTTCCAGACCAGTTCCTACTCCTGCCCAGCAACTCTTGAGCAAGACTTTCTTCTTTGGCCTTTGGTTTTTCTGAACAACCTGGATGACTTTTACAATTTTTTTTTAATTGTACTTTAGATGAAGGTTTACAGAGAAAACTAGTTTCTCATTAAACAGTTAATACACGTATTGTTTTGTGACATTGGCTGCCAACCCCAAGACATGTCAACACTCTCCCCTTCTTGACCTTGGGTTCCCTATTACCCTATTTCCTGTCCCCACCTGCCTTCTTGTCCTTGCCCCTGGGCTGGTGTGCCCATTTAGTCTTGTTCTGTTTTATGGGCCTGTCTAATCTTTGGCTGAAGGGTGAGCCTCAGGAGTAACTTCATCTGAGATGTAAAGATATCCAGGGGCCATACTCTCAGGGTTTCCTCCAGTCTCTGTTAGACCAGTAAGTCTGGTCTTTTTTTTTGTGAGTTAGAATTTTGTTCTACATTTTCTTTTTTTTTCTAAAAACAAACAAACAAACAAACCCAACTACACCCATTGCCATCAAGTCAATTCTAACTCATAGCGACCCTATAGTACAGAGCTGCCTCACAGGGTTTCCAAGGAGTGGCTGGGGGATTCGAACTGCCGACCTTTTGGTTAGCAGCTGTAACTCTTAATCACTGCGCCGTTAGGGTTTGGTGCTTCTTAAAATGAATGCATTTTAGATTCGCTGAACTATTATTTGGTTAGCTGATGTACTTCTCCAAATCCACTGAAGCAACACCATCTTCAGGCTTTCATGAGTTTCTTTAAATAAGTTTCTTTGTATCCTTGCTCCGATCAGTTTAAATAGATGCCACTTAGCTATGTGTCAAGCAATCATGAAATTAGCATTCTCAAGGCTTACTTTACAGGTGATAACCTTTTCCTTTGTAGTGAACTATAGATTAGGATTCAGTATCCAACAATTTTTTAGAAGATAGTTGTTGTTAGCTGCTGTCAAGTTAGCCCCAACTCATGGTGACCCCAAGCATAATGGGATGAAATGATGCCTGGTTCTGTACCATCTCTGTGACCAGTTGCAGATCAGGCCATTGTGATCCACAGAGTTTTCATGATTTTTGGAAGTAGATCCCAGCCCTTTCTTTCTAGTCTTAGTTTGGAAGCTCTGCTGAGACCTGCTCAGTGTCATAGCAACACACAAACCTCCAATGACATACGGGTAGAGGCTGTGTATGAAGTGCATTGGCCAGGAATCGAACCTGACGCTTCTCCATAGATAGTGAGAATTATGCCACTGAACCACTAACAACCTCTAGAAGATAGCTAAAGTAGTGGAAAATTAAAAACAGACTGAACATTCAACAATAAAGGATAGACTTAATAATCATGATACATTCATATAATAGAACATCATCTATCTTGAAAAATTATGTTGGAGAAGATCTACATAATGGCAAGAGAAAATCTTCATGTTTTATTAATATTTCAAAAACGCAGTTTAGATGTAGTAGGTACAATATGATCCTGATTCTGTTAAATTATTTATATAGAGATACATATAGAGAATATGAGTGAATTTTCTCCTTTGTACTTTTTCTCTATTTTCCAAATTTTTACAGCGAACTTGTATTGCTTTCATAATTAAAAAAAATTTTTTTTTAAGGCCACTGCACATATTTGAGAGGTGGTAAATTCTTCACCGTGACTTTTTAGGGTCAGGCAGGACTCCTTTAACTGTTATTGGAATTTTACAGTCCTAAAAACAGAAACTGAGAGTCTTTGGCAGACTATTTCCTGAAGACAGGGCCATTAACTGTGTCAGAAAGAAAGTCAACATGATGTTAAGCTTCATCAAGGAGGATATTGAAACCAGAAGTCCTTGCCCTGCCCTCCTCATATAAACCGTGGTGAAAACACATTCTAGTCTCTACATCTAGAATAAAAATAACAGAGAGGCACACAACCTCATCCAGCTCCTGGAAGACTTTCCATCTGCCATTATGGAGGACTCGGCATCCTGGGAAGATGGAGGCTAAGGAGTTATACGGCACATACTTATGAAGCCATGCAGGGTTGGGATAGGGCAAACCTGGATGTGATTTTTAACTCCTTCCCTAGGGAACATCTGTGAAAAAAACCATAAAGCAGTAATTTTAGAGAAGAACTTTAAAGGACACAAACTTTACAGAACCATTAATACATTTATTTTGTATTGATTACTACCTTCCAGAGATGGTACAGGTGGGTCACAAAAAAGCTTGAATGAAGTTAGTGGAGTTGGTGTATCCCTAACCTGACGGTTTTTGACCCTTTTGTACTTTTGGTGTAATATTGGAGACACACTTTATGTTATTAAAGGACTCAAGGCAGAACTTAATGAACCAGCAATTATTACAATGCAATCAAAAACAGCAGTATAATAATGTCTTTTAGTACCTATAAAAGCATCCAGTTATCTCGTAATTCGCTTGGGCTCCTTGCAATGCAGTGGTACTTTTGAGTAGAACCCTCTATGACCCTGCCCACGCTCTTACATTCTCTCCAGGCTGGATCTCACATGTTCCACTGAATACGGGCTCCTTCTCTGGACCTCACCTCTGTTCCCTCGCCTACTCATCCTTTAGTGCAAGCAGTACCTACTCTAAACTGAGTTTAGATACAGTTCAGCTCAAAGAACCAAACGACCATCACTGCCCTAGCACTGTGTATACTCAGTTGCAGCAAAAAATAAATGTAACACTTACTCAGATTTGGTGGTTCACTCACTCATGAAGGTCAAAGGTATGTTCGTTGAGCATTGCTGCTCCAGCCTGTGCTGCCAAGGTTGTTGATGTCTGTTCTAGTACATGCGTCTTTGCCCCAGCCTGCACTGGCTCCTCTTATTTTGCAGAACAAATACTTGTTAAATGAATGAGTGAGGTATCCTTAGCATTTCAGAGATCCCATTGTCGGAAGGATGTTTTCTTGGCGTTTTAGTTATTTAGTGCTGATATAACAGAAATACCATAAGTGGATGGCTTTAACAAAGAGAAATTTATTCTCTCACAGTCTAGGAGGCTAGAAGTCCAAATTCAGAGTGTCAGCTCTCAGGGGAAGCTTTCTCTCTCTGTTGGTTTCTGGGGAAGGTCCTTGTCATCAATCTTCCCCTGGTCTAGGAGCTTCTCTGTGCAGGAACCTCAGGTCCAAAGGATCTGCTCTGCTTCCGGCACTGCTTTCTTGTTGGTACGCGGTCCCCATGTCTCTCTGTTCACTTCTCTCTTTTATATTTCAAAAGCGATTGGCTTAAGACACAATCTGATCTTGTAGATTGAGCCCTGTCTCATTAACATAACTACTACTAATCCCATCTCACTAACATAGAGACAGGATTTACAACACAGAAGAAAATCACATCAGATGACAAAATGGTGGACAATCACACAATACTGGGAATCATGGCCTAGCCAAGTTGATACACATATTTTTGGGGGACACAATTCAGTCCATGACACTTGGGTTGTTTACCTGGAAATCTGTAGGGGAGTGATGAGCCATCCTCTCTCCTTCTTGTGCGCCCCTTGCCCAATCCCATGTATCAAATGAGAAATGAGGTAAGGGTGAGGAATGCCACATTCAGGTGAGATGGAGGACTTAGTTGAGGGGAAACAACCAATTAGATGAGTCTTCCAGTTTATACCAGGTTCTTTTTTTTTTTTTTAGACCTGGCTTTATGTCAAAGCATAACTAGATGGTAAAACAAATTTAACGTGAGAGTGTGTATGTATTTGCATATTGATTAGGTTGTACATTGACACTCTCACAGATTAAGCTCACAAGGCAGTGGTCCTCATAGAATTAGGATAATTCTGGTGGACAGAAGGTGCATGTCATGTGTGGTTGTGGGCAGGTGAGGATGGAATGAGTGTATGTGTTAAAAAATTCCCCAGGTGATTCTGATTCATTCCTCACTTAAGAATTACTTGGTCAGGGTGTTAGTTGTCAGCTCACTTCTGCTTTCCCATGAAGGGCTTGTTTTGGCATCATTGCTCTGGATCTCCTTTATCCATAAGCTGGACTCACTGAGTAAGGTGACCCAGCTCATTAATATGCTAATGAACCACCAATTGCTTGATGTCGCAGTGCAATCTCAGGCTGTGAGAGAGACAGACACATGGACTTCTATTAACTAAGTTTCTAATCCCAGAAGACAGACATGTTCGAAATCCCAAGGCTCGTTGGTCTTTCTCATGAGTAAGGCTGAGCTGAGGTTCCGGTTGGTTTGATCGAGGCTCCCTAGAGACCTCGGCACTGAAGGTGCTGCCTGGGAGAGGGGTGGGGCAGGGTTCAGAGAGGCTGATGGACACATTGGAAAGGGCAGGGGGACACAGGTGTGCAGGTGGGCAGGGAGGGGCTTGAACCCCTGGCAGGATCAGGAAGTGTGTATATACACCTGGAAAGGCTTGGGTTTTCCTTTAGGGAGTTGTCATAGCTCCTCACTTCCTATTTTCTCTTGCCTCCTTCATAATGACAAATAGTTGAAGGAATCTCTTCAGAGCCAAAACCCACCTTGCAAGAAAGGCCTCGCGATCTACTTCTGAAAAATTAGCTGTTGAAATCCCTACCGTGCACAGTTCCACTGTGACACGCATGGGGTCTCCACGAGTCAGAATCGACTAGACCGCAACTGGTTTTCCTGGTTACCATAGGGGAAAGTGGGTAAAGGGTACAGGGATCTCTGTATTATTTCCTACAACTGCACGGGAATCCGCAATGATAATCAAAACAATAAATTAAAAAGAAAAGAAAAAACACCAAAAAGCACGACTTTACGGAGCCACCAATGGACTTAGAGACGTTGTAACCTTCCAAGGTGGTACAAAGTGTTCTAAAAGCTTCACACATACATGCCCGGAAAGTACACTTAGAGGATTGCCTTGGGGAAGACTCTTGTTCTCTCAGGGGCTCGTTTCCCCAGTTTTGAATTTGACCAAGTAATTCATTTCCTCGGATGCCAAGAGGTTGTTGTGAAGTTATTTTTACACACAGCATCAAGTTTATGGGGGTCCGAGGGTTCCAGCTGTGAGGCTCCCCTCTGCTAGGCTCCACCTTGTCTCTTTTCCTTTGCACCCCCCCCCCCCCTTAGTCCTGATTCACGAACCCTCACTGGGCAGAACAGTGCCTGGGCAGAGGCCTGGGTAAAGAGGCCCTGCGGAGGAGTGCAGAAGGGAAAGGGAGAGAGAGGGGGCTTTCTTTCTTGGGCACTTCCCTCCCCCCACCTCCCGCCAAGCTGCCCAGCCCTGGCCACGTGCAGCCCTGGGGTGGGAGGCCTGGGGGCCAAGGCGGGGGAGGGACCGGGACAGAGCTGGGTCAGCAGCACGAGGCAGCTCCTGGCTGGTTCCCGGTGCTGCCTTTGCTCAAGGCAAGAGCTGTCAACTCTGCCCTTTTGAAAATGAGCAACAAAGGGGAAAAGGAAAGAAAAGAGAAAGGGAAGTGGGGGTGGGGTGGGGGTGGTGTAGGGCGGGCAGCGGGGGAGGCCAGGGCTGAGGGAACAGGTGGGGACTATTTAAACAGAAGGCCTGACTCAGCCGTTTTCTTTCACGGAGTTTCTAAAGGACTGTTTGTTTTAGCTCCTCCAGGCGGGTGACAGGAGCAGGCTGGGGACCATCGCTGGGGAGAAGAGGGGCCTGAGTTTTGGGGGGAGGGAGAGCAGGCGTCGTCTGGGCTCACAGCAGCCATTTCCTTCTGGGTTTGAGGGGCTGGTTTAGGGGTCACAGTTCACTCACCTCTTGGCTTCTGAACTCAGGGGTAACATTTTGCCAAAGGGCTTTCCCTCAGGGAAACTGGTGACTACAGAGCTGGAGAAGCTTGAGAAAGAGCTGTGATTCCCCACGCTCCAGAAATGGAGAAAAGAAATGCTGTATGTTGGAGGTTCTAATATTGATCTAGAAAATTTGTAGAAGAGAATGATAAAGGGGTAAGGAAAACACTGAATTCTGAGGGGCTCCCCAGTCTAACTATTTTAAGGCACCAAGAAGTCATTTCTGCCTTCCTAGAAGAATGCCTAAATTTTCTGAGTTCTTAGTTCCATGGTTATATTCACAAACGAGACAGAGTTTGAGACTTGCAATTAGTGCTAACAAATCACACCTCCTCCAGGAAGGTCTCCAGATCACCTTAAAGGGAGAATATATTTGTTTTTGGTCACACTAAGCTCTCTTCCTCAATTAATTCACTTACCCTGGACTTGCATTCATTTATAGCCATGGAGGTCAGTGACACTGTCTATAGCAGAAAAGAATTTGTGAATCCAGTGAGGTGAAAGAATTGCTTTCCAAAGGTTTAGGCTTACGAAGCCACTGTTAGTGCCTGTCAATAAATGAAGCTGTTTTAGGATTTGATTTCTCCCCAGGGAGCCAGACTCCGCCTGAATTTAAGCTTGGAATGCATTGGGTCAAGACAAAGCTGTGTAGGCAGTCCCCATGTTACGAACGTTCAACTTGTGTAAAACCCATAGTTAGGAACCAACCCCATAAAGTCTATTATAGTGAAAATTTGAGGTACATAGAATGGTTCTTAATAACAAACGGGCAAAGTATCGACACATCAAAACATTATTAGTACTGTGTTATTATGTTAAAGATGATTTAGTGTATCTGGAAGTGTTTCTTGAGTTTTTTTTTTTTTTATGCATAGAAAGGTACAGTATATACTATATACTACGACAAACATTTGACTAATGAACCATACCTAACTATTCCGACTTATATATAAATTTGACTTAAAGACAGATTTAGGACTCTTTCTTAATCCAGGGACTGCTTGTACTTAAACCAACAAATGATTAGCATTAGAGGGGGTAGTGTAAACAGGACCCTAATTCATGATTTTGCTGACTTGCCCCCACCCTGTATAGCCCACTAGGCTGCAGCCCATCTTGATGGTTATCAGATGAAGTCCACACTCTCTGTCACCCTCCACACTGTATTGGGCTCCTGACTCCTCTTCTGCCTCCTCCTCTGTCTCTCGCCCCCATTCCTCCTGGCTGCCTAGAAATAGCTCAGCAGGCTTTAGCCTGAGCTTGAGGACTCCCAGAGGTCAGGGCGTCTTGCATTCCCTCTGCACGGAACCTGGTGCAGGCGGACGTGCTTATTAATAAATGTCTTTTGACTTTGATGATGGCGAGCAAGGGAAGAAGATAGGTCTGGGACATACCTGCGATATTTTACCTGATTGCTTGACATAAAATCAGATCCAAAAGACAAAAAAACTTGGGAATTTCCACATTTGACCCATCCGGCGGAATATTCTGACACCCTGAAGATGTGTCAGACCTAACACCTATTCTAATCACTGTACCTTAGCAGGAAATTGGAGGAGGGGAATAGATCTGTGCTTGCCAAGTCTTCTGCTCTAAAAAATAAGAGGCTGGATGAAATCAGAGGTTCTTCTCTTTTCTCACACTGAGGTTTCCAGTATTTCTTTTATTCTCACATGGACTCCATGTTGTGGCAAATTTGCTATTAGATTTTTAAGGATGGTGTTGATTTTCCAAGACTTTAACTGCTGATTAATGCAAGAGATAACTGGTATTTATCATACAGACCTAGCATTTAGTAAGCATGATGTCCTTCTCCAGGGACTAGTCCCTCCTAATATCATGTCCAAAGTGCATGAGATGAAGTCTTGCCATCCTCGCTTCTAAGGAGCATTCTGGTTGTACTTCCTCCAAGACAGACTTGTTCGTTCTTCTGGCAGTCCATGGTATATTCGATATTCTTCGCCAACCCCATAATTTGAAGGCATCAATTCTTCTTCAGTGTTTCTTATTCATTGTCCAGCTTTCGAGTGCCTATTAGGTGACTAAAAATACCACGGCTTGGGTCAGAAGCACTTTAGTCCTCAAGGTGACATCTTTGCTTTTTTTCCCCCATGTAAAGTAGGTATTATTATTATGAAACCCATTTCACCTATAATACCCAGATACTTTATTTCAGTCACTATGTAGTGAGCACCCCCTGAAATGGAGTCTCATTAATTAGTGTAAATTCAAATACATGCAATTAAATAAAAACAAAAGAGAGAGACAAGGAGAAAGAGTGAAGGAGCTGTAAGGGCATCTGAGGTTAAGCAAGCCTGAGATGGATGGAGTCAGCTGGCCGGCCTCCCTGCCTCCTCCAAGAATCTCTGTCCGCTAGTACCTCCCTCAGTGTGAGCAGCTCACTGAGTAGAGTGTGACTCTAGTATTTAAAGATCCATACAAGGAGACCTGGTGATACAACCTGAAGGGTTGTCGGTTCGAACCCACCCAATGGCTCTGTGGTAGAAACACCTAGCAATCAGTTTCCAAAAAGATTACAGCCAAGAAAACCTTATGGGGCAGTTCAACACTATCACATGGGGTTGCTATGAGTAGGAATCAACTTGATGACGCCGAACAACTTCTCTCACCACTGCCCCTAAATACAGTTCAACTGCTTCACTGTCATAAAGTTAAAGAAACTATGACCTCTTCCTACACTGGAATTAAAAAGTTTTGTTGGACGTATTGAGCAGTCTCCAGTGGAGGGGATTGAAAACTTATTTTGGCTACATGAGATTTTTGCCTTGACGCTGACTTTAGAACCAAATCCCTGTGTAAGATGCTTCATGGGAACCACTTCTCGTACCTGCAGTGCGTGTAACCCTATCTTCCTAGGTTAGATGATGTCACAATGATGAAATGAGCTAAGGTTGAGGCCCGAGGGAGCTTACAGTTTAGAAAGAAGTTCTTGGTACATTCTCTCTGCACCTGGTTTGCTCACTACTGCCTTGTCCCTATTCCAACCTCTGGTCTACTTCTTATATTCTTGGAGGTCATCCAATCATCCTATTCTGCCTCTTCCCTTCCTATAAATGAATAGGACATATTTAAGGGTTAGGAACAATTTGGCCTGACTGAGTAAATGGCTCCTAATTGATCCAAAAGTTAAGGTTTTAGTGGTTCCACCCTGGTGGCATAGTGGTTAAGTGCTATGGCTGCTAACCAAAACGTTAGCCGTTTGAATTCACCAGATGATCCTTGGAAACTCTATAGGGCAGCTCTACTCTGCTCTGTAGTGTCACTATGAGTTGGAATTGACTCGACAGCAATGGATTTTTTTTTTATACTCATAGTTGACTCAACAACAACATATTTGGGTTTTTTATTCTTCTAATGGGGGCAGTGGTAGCTCAGTCGTAGAATTCTCGCTTTCCATGTGGAAGACCTGGGTTTGATTCCTAGCCAACAAACTGCATATGAAGCTACCACCTGTCTGTCAATGGAGGCTTGCGTATTGTTATGACGCTGACAAGTTCCAGTGGAGCTTTCAGACTCAGGTGGACTAGGAAAAAGACCTGCTATCTACTTCCAAAAATCAGCCAGTGAAGCCCCTGTGGATCACAACTGTCTGATCTACAACTGATCATGGGGACTAGGCGGTGCATGGGGTTACTATGTGTCATGGGCTGACTCGATGCAGCTAACAACAACAACAACAATTCTTATATGCTAAGAGGAAAGAGGTATTTGCTCAGTCCCAGCATTGAAAGCTAGGTTGGCTCATCCTCTTACTACATAGCAGCTGACACACAAAACCACTGCTGTCGAGTAGGTTCTGACTCATAGCAACCCTATAGAACAGAGTGGAACTGCCCCAAAGGGCTTCTAAGGCTGTAGTCTTTGCAAAACAGACTGCCACATCTTTTTCCCACAGAGTGGCTAGTGGATTTGAACTGCTGACCTTTTGGTTAAAAGCTGAGCACTTTGATAACTGCGCCACCAGAGCTCCTGACACACAAAGGCAGACCACAACACTGGATTTAAGCATTTGCCCTAGATTTTTCCTCATTTACCATTCGTCTGTCCATCCATCCATCCATTCATTCAATTAACCATCATCCATCTACACATCTATGTATGTATTTTAAATTAAAAAAAAAAAAAGACATACACCAATGGTAAAATTTTATATTATGTAAAATTGCCTATGCTGACAAGGAAACTTTTTCTTTTCCTGATCATCTTTATTCCCCCAGTTTCTCTTCCCATTCATTAGGGCAACTCCCACAGATATTTATTTACTTACTTTGCTGTGCGTTAGATGAAGGTTTACAGAGCAAATTAGTTTCTCATTAAACAATTAATACATGTATTGTTTTGAGACATTGGTTGCCAACCCCATGACGTGTTGATACTCTCCCCTTCCCACAGATATTTCTTGCACAGAAAAAGTATTATGCTTAAATCCTTATATTTTATTTATTTATTTTTCACAAATGGTATCATAAAATATATAATATACTGCTTCCCCTTCTCTTTTCACTAAAATCCTATGGCGCTCAGTTCTACTCTGTAATACATGGAGTTGCCACGAGTAAAAACTGACTTGATGGCAAGAAACTTTTTATAATCTTTACGGAAGCAGACCGTCAGCCCTTTCTTCTGTGGCACCAGTGGGCGTGTTCGAACCACCAACCATTGGGTTAACAGTCAAGCGCGAATCGTTTGTGCTGCCCAAGGACCTCCGCCCCTGCTCAGGGTGAGGAAGTTCAGACAGGATCTAAGGATGATCAAGCTGGAGTTGTGAAGCAGCACATATTCCTGGAGGGAGCCTCACAGAAATACGTGTGATCCTATCTTCCCAGGTTAGAGTTGATTGGGAAAAAAAATTAGGACACAGCAAGCCCTCAAACATTATTTCTCTGGCTCCGGCTAATCTCTCTTTGGGACCTCTCTCCATCCCTCCCTCTAACTTCTCCCAGTTCTGTTTCAGAACCTCTGAAGACTGCCTCGTGCGTGCTACACAGATAAATCCTCTTGACCGTCTTCCCTGGAAGCCACCATCTTCCAGCCGCCAGCCCCGGCTCCCTGCCAGGGTGCCTCTGACTTTGCAAATGCCACAAGAGGCAGCTATGTTCTCAGTGGCTGCCAAAAAGGCTGCCACGGCTGGTGCCGGTCTGCTCTGCTGTGGCTGGAGATAAGGGGCCTCCAAGAGTGCTGGACAAAGTGCTTTGGGAGGGATCTCAGAGGTGGAAGAGAGCCTTTTGGACCTGGGGGGTCCAGGACTGCTCAGGAAGGGGGACTTTTGATCTGGAGATGGTGTCAGTGGATATGGGCAGGTGCCACAGTGGGGTGAGCAGAGGCTATTCTGGGCAAGGAGAACATCACGGATGAGAGACACAAATCTGTCATCTGAGATTACCAAGTCATGTTCTGTGACGAGCCCTGGACTCAACAGGAGCTGTTCCCTGGTTTGCCGCCCATTCAAATCTGGCCTGACTTTCAGGGCCCAGGTTAAGCTCCTCCTCCTCCCACTCCAGCCCATTTTGAACTTGAGTAGCTTTTATTATCCGGGAGAAATCAACGTGTATGTATTGTGTGCCAACTGTTTGCTGGGCACTTGCTCTCCATTTGATGTGTATTCCCAAGCCTTATCTCCCTGCCAATTTCTTGCTCCATTGAAATTGGGGAAGGTTGGGTGAGATAACACCCCTCTAACCTCCTGGGTCTTATCCCCTCTCCCCTTGACCCAGGGAATGAGGATTTTTCTCATCACTTAGCATTTGCTGAATGACGGGCAGCCATGGCCGGCAGGTGATATGGACTGGAACTGGCTTTCCCAGAGGCCAGTTTAAATTAGGCACCTGGAGATGCTGGCTGGGAGTGGGTGTTTGTGTGTGGGGGAGCCACTGTGTCTGACAGCACCAGGATCTCTCCTATCTCAAGGTCTTGAGGGCTGTTTGGACTCTTGTGGATGCATTTATAAGTTACAAACCAACTTCCTTAGGGGTCAAAAAAAAAAAGGAAAGAGCAGAGGAAAAAGGAAATAATGCTTTCGGACTATACAGACTAATCAGAGACTTTAAACCACTTCCCCAAAAAGAATCTTGTCAGTGAAGGTGGGGCTAAACAGTCTTGTGGACTGAATTGTGCTCCCCCCTCCCCCCGTCCACCTCCCCCCTAAATATGCTAAGTCCTAACCCCTGGAGCTGTGAATGTGGCCTTCTTTGGAAATAGGGTCTTTCATTGATGATGTCATCAGTTAGGTTTACATGAGGTCATACCCGAGTATGGCGAGCCCTAATCCCATCTGAATGGTGTTTTCTAAAAGTGGAAAACAGTCACAGAGAGACACACATACAGAGAAGACGCCACGTGAAAATGCTTCTGCAAGCCAAGGAATGCCAAGAAGTGCACTAGGCTATCTACCAGAAGCAGAAAGAGACAAGAAAGGATATTCCCTTAGAGTGGACAGAGAAAGCATTCGGAACCTGGCTTCCAGAACTGTGTGACAATACATTTTTGTTCTGTAAAGCCACCCAGCTTGTGGTATTTTGTTAGGATAAAGCCCTTCGAAACTAGGACAGGGAGACTGTGAAGTTCTGGGACCCAGCCTCAAGTTTTTACCACTGCACCCTGCACACCGCTGCTTCTTTGAATCTGAGATGTCTTGATACCACTTAACTTAGAATTCTTCAAGAGGATTTTGTGTCTTCCCACACTCTGGAAAGGAGGCCAGCTCACAGAATTTGAGGCTGTGTGACTTGTAACTAGATTAGCAACAAAGGAAATCACACTACAGCCGCAGAGGTGGAACTGCCTGCCTTATGGAGAGATGGTAGGAGTTTTTTGATATTTTAGAACAAGAGCCAGCACTTATTTTCTGAAAGAAGCAAGGTAGAGATGGGAAAGAATCAGTCACAAGGACCAGGAGTTGAGTGTTTGGAGGGGTAATCATAGTTCCCACCCCATGAGCTTTTGAGAATGATAAGGAGAAATGCAGCACCCTTTGTGATTGCCAGGAATTCTGGATTGCACTGGAAGTCCATGGAAGCTGAGTGGACATGGGAGGGAAGTGGGGCCTAAAAATACACCATGAAGGGAGGGTTCATGAAGTCATCTCCCCAGGATACTCCATCCACCCTGGCCAGACTATCTCCAGTCCCTGGTCCAGCTCTGAGTACAGTCATCTGAACACAGTGGGATCCCAATGACTGGTGTTGACTGACAGCAGCTTGAGAGGGACATGGGGAACCTGGAAAGGGTTCAGAAGAGAGACCCGGAGGTGATGAAACGGCTGGAAATAAGAGCTTGGAGGCAAGGTCAAGAGAATTGGAATGGCTCCACTGGGAGAGGGGAGGGGTGAGGGGTGAGAAGTGGGACAAGATCCCTTCCAGCCCCAGAAGGGTAAGGCCAAAGTGCTCCTCTGGCTCCACCCAGCATAAGCCAAGAGTCACAGTGTAGCTTTGCTGTTGGGGGTGAGGGGTAGGAGGCTCTGAGTTCCTGTATCATTTCCGCAACGGAGAGCTACACTTTCAGGTTATCAGCATCTTCTTTCCCCTGTGTAAATGAGAGTTCTCAAGACTTACAGCCATTGGCAGCTAGCTAACAGATCCCTAAAGGCCTCATAACCTAGAAGAATGACTCGTGGGTGGTGTGTTTCAGACAGCTGGGATGGTGGTGATGGAGACAGTTTTTAACAGGTGGGAGCCTGCCTGGGAACCATCAGTCACCCTCTGCCTGAGGTCACCTACTCTTACACTGAATGCTGGGGAAGGACTGGAATGAGACTACAGTGTGTGGATAAAGACTCTTGCTCTAGGGAAAGGCAACAGATTCACATTTGTGGAGCATCTACTGTGTGCCAAGAACTTTACGAGGGTGGTCTCATTTAATTTTTACAATAATCCTATGGGGAAGGAGGAGGAAAAAGATTGTTTTCCCATTTTACAGATTACGAGATGGAGGTAGAAACAGACTAAGCAATTACCCAAACTTACATAGTGAGTTAGTGGTACAGCTGGGATTTGAATCAGGGCAGGCGTAATTCCAGAGCTCATCCGCAGTTAAGGGAAATCTAGAGAATGGAGTCAGCCTTTTTATGTGGCCTAGTGCTTTTCAGACAAAGGTACCCAGGACAGAGTCCCTAGGTCAAATTTGCCTCGGACCCTCAAAATCCACGTGTCAATTAAGAGAAGGCCAGAGGAGAGGTTCCCCAGACTTCCCCGCCCCCATCCCTCAGCTTTAGATCTACTGTAAGGGCAGGCAGGGTCCCACCTGGAGCATCCCAGCAGCCCCTCCCAGGTGAGAGGACAGCTGTGTGGGGAGGAGAGGGGAGGCAGTTTATGTGTCTGAAAGTGGCTAAAGAGATACAATCCCCAAGCTTGGATTTACAGTAGGTGTCTGGTTGCCTCTGCCTGGAATCTGAACTGAACCCTTTTCCATGGGCGAATTAGCTGAACAATCCAGCCACAAAGGGAGCAGCTCTGATATGTCAGTTAACAAGCTCAGAGGGGGTAGGTGGGGGGGTCTGGCGGGGGGGAGGCAGGAGACTGGGGGCGAGAAACCGATCTTCTCTTGTCTTGGCTGCCCTGCGTCCCGGCCTTTCTGCTCGGGGAAACTGGAAGTGAGACTGGTCTGGTTTCCCTGCGGTCTGAATGGTGGGAAATTTTTTTTGGTGGCAGATTATATTTGCCCGAGGCAGTTTGAATTACTCCTGTCCCATTTCATTTAATTAGGGCTGGAGCTGCTGGCTATTGTGCCCAATAAGCTTTCCTGTGTGAATAAATAGTAATTTGTGTTTGT
Source organism: Loxodonta africana (assembly GCF_030014295.1). Classification (NCBI taxonomy): domain Eukaryota; kingdom Metazoa; phylum Chordata; class Mammalia; order Proboscidea; family Elephantidae; genus Loxodonta; species Loxodonta africana. The sequence continues at coordinate 29,585,379 of NC_087347.1, read as the reverse complement.
TTTCTTTTGGGTGGGGTGCTTTTTTCCTTTGTAATGGTGGGTTTGGCGAGGGAGGGGGGAACATAAGGAGTGATGACGAAACCCTCTGGGAAGAGGACCTTAGAATTTTCACCCCACCAAGCCTGCACTGTAACTCTTCTCTCCCTACGTCTTCTCTGCCCCACTTTTACACAATGTATTCCGAGGCCCCTCTGCTTTTATTCCTATCCCCAGCCATGTTTTCTTTCTCTTTGCAATACACTTGAGTTTCAGGCATTTCCCCTCTAGTCCTACTTGTTTCTTCCTGTCCCTTCTCTCCTTTTACTGCAGCTTTGCATCCAAACTCTCTTTTTCTCTCTCCTTCTCTCTCAGTAGCTTCTGGCTACTACGTGATCATTAATAGCAAACTTGTTAAATAAGCCAGAATATAGCCTTGCAGTGGAATATTATGCAGCCAAGAAAAAGAACAGAGAGGTTCTCCATAGGTTGACATGGATGCTTATCAAGAGATATTTATTGTGAAGGAAAAAAATATTGCATATAGTATCTTCTCTTTGTATAATAGAGGGGTGCTTATATGTGCACATAATATTTTTGGAAATATATAAAAGAATTGTGGGCAGTGGTTGCTTTTGGGGAAAGAGAATGGAATCTGGGGTTGGAGAGAGAACTACTTTTATATTGTATACCTTCTTTATATTATTTGATATTTTTGTTGTCATGTGCATGTATTAGTTTTTGCAACAAAGAACTGGTTTATAAAAGGAAAACATGGAATGTGAAAAAATGATACAAGACAGTACATACTTAATTACCAGGAAGTCCAGGTGATTAATGTCTGAGTACAAAGACCCAGGTTTGAATCTCAGTTCCACCAACTACTGATTGTATGACTTCAGGGAATTTACTTAGTCTTTCTAAACCTTAGTCTCCTCATTTGTAAAATGAAGGTATAATAGTACCTACTTGATGAGTTATTCTATCTTATACTTTGTAGTGGAAGCTGTGGGCTGAATATATAACTACATGGATTTACATTTTAATTTCTTTATAAAGCTTTCCATGTAGGTAAATACACAAATCATAAAAAAGTTGTAAGACCTTGAATCTTGATTTTCCATTTAGAAAATTATAGAGCTATATAAAGAATGCTCTGGAGTCCAAGGAGAGGGAAAGCACCGCTTCCCAGGGCATGTTCCCAGAGGCTTTGGGGAAGAGGTCCAGACAGCTGAGTCTAAGGGATGAGGAGAATTTGGTTAGGCTGCCTGGTGAGGCTACTCATCACTAGCAACAGTGAGGACGAAAGACGTTGGTGAAACAGTGAGTAGATACGTTTGACAGGAGCAGACGTTTCCACTAGAGAATGATAAATGGAGGGGAAGAGGTTTGTTCATGGCCTTGAAAGCCAGGCCAAATATCTCAAACTGTATTCTAGAGCCAATGGGAGGTACCAGAGGTGTGAATATGGGAGTGGCCATGTTATCTATTGCTGTGTAACAATTTATTCCAAAATGTAGTGGCATAAAACAATAATTGGTTAGGCTCACAGATTCTGTGGGTCAGACGACAGCAGGAATGGTTGGTTTCTGCTTTACAATGTCTGGGGTCTCAGCTGAAAGACTCAAAAGCTAGTGGTGCCTTGATGGCTGGGGCTGGAATCATCTGAAGTCTTGTTTACTCACGTGCCTACGGCTGATGCTGTCAACTGGGACCTTAGCTGTGTCCGTCTGCCAGAACACATACTCGTGGCCTCCTCATGTGGCCTGGGCTTCCTCATAACATAGAGGCTGGGTTCCAAGGGCAAGCATCCTGAGGGAGCCAGGCGGAAGCTGTATTGCATTTTCTTATATAGCTTCGGATGTCATGCAGCCTTCCCTTCCGCTGATTTTGTCCTTCAAGACAGACACAATGGCTCACCCAAGTTCAAGATGAGGGGAAGTAGAGGCCACCTCTTGATGGGGGAGCAGCATATGGGGCCAGGAATTTTGTTAGGATCAGTTTTGTAAAACACAATCTGGCTATGACATGGGAAAAATCACTCATTCAAAACAGATATTTATTGTCTACAGTGTGTTAGGAGAGCCTGGGTGGTGCAAATGGGTAACAGGTTTGGCTGCTAACCAAAAGACTGGCAGTTTGAGCCTAACCAGAAGTGCCTCAAAGAAAGCCTGGCAATCTACTTCCAAAAAAGCAGCCATTGAAAACCCTATGGAGTGCAGTTTTACTCTGATACACATGGAGTCATCATGAATCAGAGGTGACTCGCTGACAACTGGTGGTTACTAGTGTTAGGTACCAGGCTACAGGCTGGAGACAGGGTGATGAGCAAAAACAGACATGGTTCCAACCTCTTGGAGCAAATATCTTGGGGGAGGAGTCAGACAATCAAACCATCACACAAAAAATGTACAATTTCAACTACAGTAAGTACTGGAGAGGACATGGGGCTATGAATGCATATAACAAGGTGCAGATTTTATGGAGTCAGAGGGGCCAGGAAAAGTCTCCCTGAGGAAGTAATATTTGGGCTGAGAACTGAAGGGTGGTAGGAGCTGAGTAAGCAGGGTGGGACAGAAGCAGGCAGGAGGGAAAAGGCATATGTGTTGCCTATATTTGTAGTCCTGGTGGGAGAAGATGGTGGTAATGAGAATAAATAACCACGGAGTGGTGAGAGAGAATTTTGAAGAAAGAATCATCTGACTGAATAAGGGAAATTTTGGACAGGCAAATGGTCAAATGTTTCTATGAAATTTCGGGTCAAGATGGGAAGGAGAGTAGTGTTAGTGTGAATAGAAGTCAGGAAGTCAGGACAGAGGGCTTTGGGGAGTAAGGAATTGTATTTAGGTTAAGTGATGTTGACGCTGAGGTGATGGTGATATTAAATATCAGAAATATTGGTAGATAGCTGGTTTGCCTGACCAGGTAGAAGGTGGAGTTATAGATTTTTGAATAACTTATGTAAAGCTGGGGCTTGAAAGCATGGAAATGAATTAGATTTTTGAGAGACAGAGTAGACTAAGAAGGGACTGAGCTCTGAGGAGTGCCCACCTTTAAGGGGAAAGAGAGAAACCCTGGTGGTATAAAGGTTAAGCACTCAGCTGGTAATTGAAATGTTAGTGATTGGAACCCACCCAGTGGCTCCGCAGGAGAAAGACCTAGCGATCTGCTCTTATAAAGATTATAACCCAGTAAACCCTATGAGGCAGTTCTACTCTGTCACATGGGGTCCCTATTAGTCAAAAACTGACTCAAAGGCACCTAACAACAACAACAACAACAATAACACGGGGAAAGAGGAGGAAGACGAGCCAAAGAAGGGGATAGCCAACAACGGTCAGAGGCAGAAGAACTGAGGTCACAAATTACCTAGAAGATGAAAGGAGGAAACCATTTCAGGAGGAGGAAGAGGTGTCTGTGGTGCCACATACAGCAAGGAGGGCAAGAAGAGTGAGCCCTGGAAGAGGCCATGAGACTTGATGGCTTGGTGTACAGTTTCCCCAGGAGGTTGGAGACAAAAGTAGGAACAAAAGGCCAGTAGAGTAGAGAGGGTGGTGAGGAAGTGGGGGCAGATGAGGCAAGTGGTTGGAAACTTTGGCAGTGAAAGGAAAGACCAAGCTATGGAAGTGAAAGAGGAGATAGTGAGGTCAAGGGGAAGCTGGTCAAGACAGGGAAGACCTACTGAGAGGAAGGAAATGGGGCAAAAGAAATGGAAAAAGCTGGAGAAGGAGGTAGGATGTGTTAGACTGCACTGTCTTTAGGACTTTGGCCCTCCTTCTGAATAAAGATTTCTCAACTTATTTTTAGTGTGGTGTCCCCAAAGGGTCCTGGTTAGAGAGGACCCTCTCAGCTAGAGGAGAGTGAACCTAGAGGAGATTCATTAGTGCAAACCCATGTCTGGCTAACGGACTGACATAAGATTGTATCTTGATACAACTAGTCAGTACCGAATTTTGCCTCAAGATTCCTTGGTACTGAAGAAAAAAAAAAAAAAAAAATCAACATTAAAAACTCCCAAGGGTCTCCCATACGCTCTTATTGTCACATTTACGACACTATGTTAAAATGATTCGTTTACATTCCCCTGTCTTCTAGCTAGCCCCCAGATTCTGCAGTGCAGAGCTACTTCTTATTTTTTGTTGATTGCCAAGACTCAGCATCATACCTGGCGTATCAGGGCCTCTTCCATTTTTGAGGACTTTGCTATCAGTTAAAAATGGAACAAAATATGTAGGGTATTAAGTGTGACAAAACAAAGTCACAAGATCATGGTATAATTCAAAGGACGAATTAAACGAGTTGACACTTTGGCCACATGGACAAAAAGACAAGGAAACACGCACTTACTATTCACAAGATAATTAACACATTTATTTAAAAAATTATTGTAGTGAAATCTTCCTTCAATGCTGTCAATCAATCTCCATAGATGTGTGAGCATAATCTCATTGGTAAAAAAAAAAAGATGGTGTCAATGCCTATATTTGAGGCTCTTAGGACTGTGAGACAAAGGCCAAATGGTCCTTCCTGCCACAAAGGTCTTCCCAATCACCCCTCCACTCCTCCCTGCCTGGCTCCCAACTCAACACTCTGGCATACAAAAGACACTCAATACATGGGCTGTTTACTCTGTTTGGACCACACTACCCACAAGTATCTCCTTGGCTCACTCCTTCACCTCTTGCAGGTCTTTGCTCAAATGTTACCTTTTTGGAGAAGGCTCCCCTGACCATTCTATTTTAAATTGCAGCTCTTCCCTCTCCTCTCTACTCCAAATTCTTCTCAGCTTTATTCTTCTCTGTTGCACTTAGCATTGTCCAATATCCTACATACTTTATTCATTTGATTGTTGTCTGTTTGGCTCGCTCTAGAGTATGAGCTCCATGAAGGCATGGAGTGTTGATTCTAGAACAAATGGCACTTGGCTTATGGTAGGTGCTCAGTATTTGCTGAACAAATAAATGAGGTCACTTCCTTTGCTTATGAAGAAAATGGACCATTTGAAGGTAAATCCAGTCTTAATATACATTGGTGAACATGTGACAGGCATTTGCAGATGACTAAGAGGTGGGAGCTGGAGGAAAGAGGAGGCTTCTATGAGACCCCTAAGAGGTTTAAAAGCGGCAACTGTCTGCAGCCAGGTTGGGGTGAGGGCATCCTTTTCACTCAGCAAAGCAGAGATCAGGGCAGAGCTCAGAGGCACTTGGGGGGCCAGAGCAGCAGCAGAGAGCTTTGCAAGGAGATCTGAAGTCAGAGAGCGTGACTGGGGAGTAATGCCCAAATAGAGAACAAATAGAAGATTCTGGAAGGATCTGAGAATCCCACCATACATAGTAGCAGAAAAAAAACAAACTTGTTGCTGTTGAGTAGATTCTGACTCACAGTGATCCTACAGGACAGAGTAGAACTGCCGGATATGGTTTCCAAGGAGCAGCTGGCAGATTCAAACTGCCAATCTTCTTGGTTAGCAGCCTGAGCTACTAACCACTGCACCACCGGAGATGAGCATCTTGGTTTAATGTCCTACACAGGTCAGAGGTGAGGACGGGAATAGCAAATGAGGGCCGAGTGCCCTGTGCATGGTCTTGTACTGTGTGATGCTAGAACTCTGGGCCATATGATCTACCTGCTTCTTTACATCTTTAGTGTATTATTATCTTTTCCCTTGGCTTCTTTATTTTTTCTTGATAAACACTATTTTTGAGCATTCCAACTTTTTCTTGGTTGACTTTAGGGGAAGGAGAATTGCAGATGGTGAGGCCAGCTGGGGAAGGGAGGTCAAGGGCCCCACCTGGCTAGGCAACAACCAACCCAGCTTGAGAGCAGAAGGAACTGGGAGCAGATAAAGCAATCTACTCAGGAGCTCAGGAGGGGTCAGATCAGGTGGACTGGACACTGAGCCTTTCCTATTTGAGGCCTTAATTTACAGGATACAGAAGCAGGGAAACAAAACAAAACAAAACAAAAAACTCATCCTTGGCCTCCTGCTGTTGTAATGTCAGGGGCCAACAAAGCAGTTACATCCATACAATCACACAGGCAAAGGAACTTTAATTTATCTCAACCAGCAGTTATCCATCACCTGCCAGCAGAGACTAGACCCTGGGGATGCAGAGATAAGCTTGCAATCTAGTAGAGGAGACAGGCGTGTAAATGAAAGCTCAGTGCAACAGAGCAAGTGTTAAATGAGATGCAAGGTGTGTATAGACAGATGGAAGCATCCCAAGCAGGCAGAACAGCTGAGGACTTTGATATTGATTAAACATGGAACAAAATATGTAGGGCATTGGGAATGACCAAATAAGGTTACAAAAATCACGAGATAATTTAAATGACAAATTGCATGAGTTAATACTTTTACCACACGTGCACATAAAGAAATGACATCTCCTGGGATTGTACTGTGTTGCAGGCACCATGTTGTTGTTTGTGGGTGCTGTTGAGTTGGTTTCGATTCATAGCGACCCCATGTGACAGAAAAGAAATGACCTGTGGGGTCTTCTTGGCTTAATCTTTATAAGAAGCAGGTGCTGTATAAATAAAACCAGTTGCTGTCGAGTGGATTTCGACTCATGGCGACCCCATGTGTGCCAGAGTAGAACTTTGTGCTCCATAGCGTTTTTAATAGATGATTTTTGGTAGACAGGTGAGCAGGCCTTTCTTCTGAGGTGCCTCTGGGTGAGCTCAAACCTCTAGCCTTTTGGTTAGCAGCCAAGGGTGTTAACTGTTTTCATCACCCAGGTACTCTGCTGTATAACCCTTTCATTACCATTGGCCCAAACAATAATATGTCAGCCACTTTTTATGCCTCTGGACCTCAGAAGGAAACCCTGGTGGTGTAGTGGTTAAGTGCTATGGCTGCTAACCAAGAGGTGGCAGTTCAAATCTGCCAGGCACTCCTTGAAAACTCTATGGGGCAGTTCTACTCTGTCCTATAGGGTCGCTATGAGTCGGAATCAGCTCGACAGCAGTGGGTTTTTTGGTTTGGACCTCAGACGTAAGGCGTTATTCCAGTTCTAGCGCATTTAGCATCGAGGTGGGTCCGTTTTGAAATGCACAAAACTCAGCAGACCGGAGTTGGAGCCTCATTGTTGTGTAGGTTGAGAATTCTATTAGGTGATGCTTCCTGGATGTGTTAGTTTTGTAAACTTTTGCCTTTTTCCCCTTTATTTCTGTGGGATAAGGCTTGCAAGCATAATTATGGCTTTCCTGTGTGAAAGTTAGGGAGCCTGATGGGTTTGTTTGGTTTTTCTGTGTCATGCTTGAAAAACCAGGGGTTCCCCAGGTAACCTAATGGAAAGGTTCCAGCAATAAATATCTACCTCGTTCTCAGTGGCGTACTGTCATGCCACAGTCCATGGCACCAAAGTGCCACTTGCCTCACTTGCAGATTGCATTGCCAGATTATATTTCTCAAAATCCATCTTACCAACCAAAAATGTAAACACAATTAGTAAGGATGCATTACAACCCAGAAAACACATGACATCAAAATTTAAAAAAAAAAAAAAATTTTGGTAACAAAAGGAACAAATACCATCACTCCATTTAATCCTTGCCACATTACCAATGCGATCCCATTTTACAGGTAAGAACTCATATGTGGAGACTGAAGGTGACCAGCCAAAGGTCAGATCACAGTGTGGAACCATTGTTGAGAAAAGAACCCACACCCTACCCCCTATGTTCAGTAATTCACCTAAAAATGGTATAAAGCTGATGGGGGCTCTCAGGGGGTGGAAGAAAGTTTGGGGGTAGGCGTTTCTCTCAGGAGTCCCTGATATCTATCAGGTGGATTGGAGTCTGCTCCACAACAGCAGTGCTCCCCGGGGCCAGGCATCAGTGAACAGCCTCGGGCTGGCCTCTGAGTCTCCAGGGAAACTAGCTGACCTCCAGGAGGTTTATGGATCCAAGCAACAGCCATGGTGACTGGGACTGAGTGATCACATCCCATTGCAAAGCTTGGTTTACTCTGTGTCCTTGAGTCAGGCAAGCCCTGCCCCTGATGAGAAAAATAGCTCTCAATTTCCTGTGTGTCTCTGGCCTTCAGGAAAACAGGAAGCACCCAGGAGGTCTTGACTTGCTTACTTCTGAGTCTTTGCCCAGGTTCTCATGCCCACTCTCTGCTTCAGAAGTAATAATGCTAGAACTTTAATGTTCATTGAATTGAGTTGAACAATATAAGCTCTCTTAAGAGGTGAAAAAGTTGAATTGAATAGTCTAAGCTCCTCCAAGATATAGTGGGAACATCTCCAGCTTTGGAGGTGGAATACCATGTTTGACTTTGGGTCCTCCTACTTACTGTGTGATCTTGGCTGTGTCACGTCCAACCCTCAGTCTCCTCATCTGTACATTGGTATAATTCCTCATCTACACATCTGTATTCAGAGGATTGTAGTGGGTATTGAATAAGACCATGGATGCATTTTGTTAGCATTGAGGTGCTGTGGATATGCAAGCTATTAATCGGCCTAATCAGGCAATCTCCCCTTCTAATTTTTTCTCTCCCAAATAAAGCCAAGCCAAATCAGTTGCTTTCAAGTCAATTCCAATTCATGGTGACCTTATACGTGTCAGAGTAGAAATGTGCTCCATACGTACTTCAAGGCTGATTTTTTGGAATTAGGTCACTAGACTTTTCTTCTGAGGTGCCTCTTTGTGGACTTGAACCTCCAACCTTTTGGTTAGCAGCCGAGTGCACTAACCACTTGCACCACCCAGGGCCTCCAAGTAGAACCCTTCAGGAAGACCCTCAAGGAGCCTGAAGGTGCAGTGGCTGAAGAGTTCAAGGTTGGCAGTTTGAACCCACCAGCCACTCTGCAGGAGAAATATGTGGAAGTCTGTTTCCGTAAACATTTCAGGCTTGGAAACCTTATGGGGCAGTTCTACTCTGTCTTACAGGGTCGCTGAGTTGGCATCAACCTGACAGCAATCAGTTTGGGTAGGAAGACCCTCAATGAGATGGTTTGACTCAGTGGCTGCAACAATGGGCTCAAACATAGCAACAATTGTGAGGATAGGGTTGCTATGAGTCGGCATTGACTCAATGGCAACGGGTTTGGTGTTTTTTTTTAATGAGTTGGAGCAAACTCGACAGCACCTAACAACAACAATAACAACTAGAAAACAGGGGTTGGCAAACGATGTCCTGCAAATCTGGCTTGCTGCTTGTTTTGTACAGCCAGTGAGCTGAGAACGATTTTTACATATTTAAATGGTTAGAAAAAAAAATCAAAAGAACAATATTTCATGACACATGAAACTTTCTTAAAATTCAAATTTCAGTGTCCATAAATAAAGTTTTATTGGAATACAGTCATGTTCACTCTTTTACCTACTTCCTGTGGCTGCTGTTGCACTACAGCGACAGAGTGAATGAGACAGAGACTGCATGGCCTGTAAAGCCCAAAATATTTGTCATTTGGTCCTTTCCAGAAACAATTTGCTGCTCTAAAATAACAAAACTTAACAAAAAAAAAAACCCTGAGTAAAACCCCAATCTTTAAACATCCAAATTGGCTGTGTCTATAGTCCCAAATCTCTGGGTCTTTGGGGACTTTCCAAAGTCCCCCCTGAGAATATCAGCTTGAGTTGCTCATGGCTTAGGCTGAGCTAACAAAGTCCCTCAGGGAAGCCCTTGTGCGACCTGAACCCCACAGTCACCCCCTCCAGATCTGAGAGACCGAGTAAGGCTGTCCCCACAGGAGAGCTGCAGCTGTCTCGAGTCTGGAGCCACACAAATCCCATCTTGCCCGCTCGACTTTAGCCGTTGAAGTCACCTGCCTGTCAGCTGGCTGAGTGCTTTGCCTGGTGACAGGTCTCCCATTTAAATATAATCACCTTTTTATATCCATGGAGCTCTCTGAATGCCTCTCTCCACCCAGAGCTTCCCCTGGTGATTGAAAAGAGCTAAACCAATAAATGGCATTATCTGCTCTGAATGGCCTCAGTTTATCACCTGGACGAGCCCAGAAGCTCCAACCCTGAGCTCTTTGTTGTAGCAACAGGTGTTCAGGAAGGGGTGGGGATGTGCCAGGGGGAGGATGGGTTTAAACACCGGAAAGGGGCAAGAGGAGGAAGACAGTGGAATGCTCTCTGGGGGAGATCTTTAGAAACGGGAACAGCTTCACTTCTCTGGGATGGGCTGGAACAGAGTCCTCATAGGAGGCAGGGGTGGCAGTAACAAAAGGATCTTTCAAGGTTTCTCCCAGTCCAAAAAATGTTTCACAACAGACCTGAATGTTCTAGAAAAAGAGAAAGCCCTAAAGGTTTTTTTCCCCCTAAAATATTCTAAGGGAAAAAAGATTCTAAGGGAAGATTTATTTTTGTTTATATTTTTTAGTTCCATATATCTATATCCCCATGGCTTGAGTGAGCTGGGTGACTCCATGCTCTGTCTATTGCCCTCTGACAAGGGTCTAGGAGGGTTTCATACTTGCCAAATGCCTGTTTTAAGAAAGTATGACAATGTTTAAACATCCTATAAAATTCGATACCGGAGAATCACAGGAAGCAGGATGGTATAGGGCCCAAACCCATTGCCGTTGAGATGATTCTGACTCATAAGCTACCCTATAGGCCAGAGTAGAACTGCCCCATGGGGTTTCCAAGGAGCAGTTGGTGAATTTGAGCTGCTGACCTTTTGGTTAGCAACCAAGCTCTCAACCATGGCGCCACCAGGGCTCCTGGTATAGGGCAGGGGTAGGCAAATCTTTTCTGTAAAGGACCAGATGGCAGATATTTTAGGCTTTGCGGGCTGTGCGATCTCTTCTGCAACTACTCAGTTCTGTCCTTGTGGCACAAAAGCACCCGAAGATAACGTGTAAGTGAGTGATTGGGGCCTTACTCCAATGAAACTTTATTTACAAAAACAGATGACAGGCATTTGGCTCATGGACTGGACTTTGCTGATCCCTGGCATAGAGCTAAGGAGCCCTGGTGATGCAGTGGTTAAAGCGCTTCGCTGCTAACCCAAAGGTTGGTGGTTCGAACCCCCCAGCCACTCCATGGGAGAAAGACGTGGCAGTAAACAGGGCTTCTGCAAAGAGGGCAATTTTACTCTGTCCTTCAGGGTTGCTATGAATTAGAATCAACTTGATGGCAATGGGTGTATGGGCACAGAGCCTCAGCCTGTTAAGCACTCTCTGCTTTCCTCTACAAGGTGCTAAAAGGCAGAGTTTATGGCAACCTACCGGTTGCCATAGAGTCAATTCTGACTCATGGTGACCCCATGTGTATCAGAGTAGAACTGTGCTCCATAGAGTTTTCAGGGGCTGATTTTTCAGAAGTAGTCCATCAGATCTTTCTTCCAAGATGCCTCTGAGTGGACTCGAGCCTCCGACAGTTTGGTTAGCAGCCAAGCATGTTAACCATTTTCACTACCCAGGGGCCCCAGTTTATGGCAGGATGGGTCCTAACGGGCTGAATGTGAGATGAAGTTGCAGTAAACAGAATTCAGGAGAAGAGAGACAGGATATTCAGAGTCAAGGTGAGATGGTAGTTGGCAGCAGAAGGAAAAGAGAAGGCCGTCAGGGAGGAGCTAGATCCCCTTAGTGGCAGAGCACTTGAGAATAGATGCTGAGGCTGGGTTGGCGGTGGGTTTAAGATGTCTGGTTCCTCGAGCTGCCTAGATTCCCAAACAACCTTACTCTTCCAGGCTATGCGAGGTCCACTCCTATGGTTTCTGTTCCTTTTGATCACTCCTGGGATCTTCTGAAATTCCTGTCTGCTTTATTCCATCTACCTCCTCCTTGTAAACTCCCAACTTCTGATCTCACAAAATCCGTCAAAGCCCAGCTTTAATAACCCTGCCTTGGTGACACCTTCCCAGACTCTTGCCATTCAGAATGGAGCAGTCCTCTTCTATACTTTCCTGGTCCTGGTATACACCTCTACGATAATATTGCCATTTATATTTATGGCTTTTTCATTGCTAATTTGTGAGCTTTCATATGTATGTTTTACTCACCTTTACATTTTCAGTGTCTAGCTGGGGGGAAATGCTTGCCAAAGAATGCAATAGTTGCAAGAATGAGTTAATTTGAAACTATACAATCCAGTGCTCTCTTGCATGACTTTCCAATTGCTTTGTTTATGATGTCTTCTCTCCCAACTAGTTATACTGTTTCAGAAAGATAGGACAGAGTTGTAGGACATAGGACTACACTAGTCATCGTAGCAGAATGTCCATAGCCAGCTCAGGCTAGAAGAAGAGTTTGTTCCTTCCTGTAGCCAAACCAAGGGAGGCCAGAGAGCAGCTGGCCCAGGGACAATGGGGAACAGGGCAAAAACAGGAGACAGGACTCAACTGTCTCTCATCTTGGTTTCTATCCAGGTACCATTCTTGTTCACTCAGACTGGCTCTCTTTTTGAGATTGGAACCAATGGTACCAGCAACTCCCAAATTTTAGTTCTGCCATCTTTACCCCAGAGAGGAGCTGCCTTTTTTCCTGAGTCCAAGTCCAAAAAATCCTAGGAAAGCACTGACCTACCTTGAATCATGAGCCTAACCTGTGCTGTGGTCAGGGAGGCAGGTTTTCCTAATTAGCTTCTAGTAGGACGTACCACTACCTGTCTGTCAATTTGACATACTGTGGTGGCTTACATTGTTTCTATGATGCTGGAAGCAGGGTCACCCATGGTGGACAGGTTGCCACTGAGCTCCAGACTAGAAAAAGCCCTGGTGATCTACTTTTGAAAAATACTAGTGAAAACCCTATGGATCACAACAGAATATTTTGTTCAATACATGTGCTGGAAGATGACTTCCCCCCCATTGGAAGACAATCAGAATACACAGTGGATGCAACAATGGACTTGAGCATACCAATGATTGTGAAGATGGTGCAGGACTGGGCAATATTTTGTTCCATTGTACGTGGAATTGCTATGAGCCTGAGCCAACTTGACCGCAAACAAAAACAGTAGAACATAAGGGACCTCAGAGTGGGAAGAAGACATCCCCAAAGGAAAGGGATGCATTTCTTAGAAGTAGGGAGGAGGTGTTCTAGACTGATAGACTAGAAGACACCCACTTCAGTGTGTCCCTGTGTTGAATAGGCCTTCCTTAATGCTTGGCCCTGAGCTGGGAAGTCATGAGTGCTTAAGAAACATGTGTGGACAGATGTGAGCCATTTCTTTTTTTTTTAACTTTTTTTTATTGTAGTTTAAATTAAGTTTTACAGAACAAGCTGGTTTCTCATTAAACAGTTAGTACACATATTGTTTTATGACATTGGTTAACAACCCCAGGACATATCAACACTCTTCCCTTCTCGACCTTGGGTTGCCTTTTACCAGCTTTCCTGTTCCATCCTGCCTTCTAGTCCTTGCCGCTGGCCTGGTGCGCCCCTTTAGTCTTGTTTTGTTTTATGAGCCTGTCTAATCTTTGGCTGAAGGGTGAACCTTGGGAGTGACTTCATTACTGAGCTAAAGGGGTGTCTGGGGTCCATATTCTTGGGATTTCTCCAGTCTCTGTAAGACCAGTAAGTCTGGTCTTTTTTTGTGAGTTAGAATTTTGCTTTACATCTTCCTCCAGCTCTGTCTGGGACCTCCTGTTGTGATCCCTGTCAGAGCAGTCAGTGGTGGTAGCCGGGCACATCTATTTGTACTGGACTCAGTCTGGTGGAGGTTGTGGTAGATGTGGTCTGTTAGTCCTTCGAACTAATCTTTCCCTTGTGTATTTAGTTTTCTTCCTTCTCCCTTGCTCCCAAAGGGGTGAGATCAGTGTTGTATCTTAGATGGTCACTTACAGACTTTGGATGTGAGCCATTTCTTTTCCATGATGCCACCTTTCATCTCTTGTTCAAAATTGACTCCAATCCTGAGACCACTGGAAACCTTCTTCAGAGTAAATGTATTCCCTCACCCTAATGGGTTAGAAATCCACCTTTTCCACAGACTTTATAGGATAGAAATGCCACCACCAGATTTGCTATTCCCCCTAAAGTCTTTAAGCTTTGAACAAATGAAGACCAACCCTCTATCACCCAGTCCATACACATTTGTCTAGTACTTATTTTTCACAAGATATTGTGTGACCTGCTTCTATGGACATTACTTATTCATTTTATTCAACAATTCTGTGTAGTTGGTAAGCATTTTCATCTGTACTTTTCGTATAAGAAAGATGAGGTCTAGAAAGGCCAAATGGCTTGCCCAAGATCTCACAGCTTTCAAGTAGCCAAGCTGGGGTGTTAGTCTCCATTTTTATTGGGTGCTTTTTTTTTTTTTTTTTTAAAGAGCAGAAATTTCCAAGGCTGAGAGGACTGACTTTGCTGGTAGAATTCCCTGCACCCACAATAGATGTTAGGAGAAACTGTATAGGCAGGTTTTGAAGACCCTGAACTCATAACAAACAGGCCAAATTCTCTCTGCCTGCCCAAATCCCTCCAGGTCATCAACTTTAAGCCACCACTGTGTCCTTAGAAGGAGTCTGGCAACTTCCGAATGTCTTCTGTGTGGCCCCCTCTCCACCACTGATGCTTACTCAATGCCTGTTTCATTGGCACTAAATGAAAAGTGCCCGGAGCAAGGGTGCCAGGACGAGGGCGGGGTAGCTGGCAGGGCTCTCCAAATGCCTCATGTTCGTGTCTCCGAAGACTAGTTCTCAGGCCCAAAGGAGTCTCATGGCCCTGCCCACGAGGCCTGCAGGGCTACAATTCCAGTTTCTTCTTTCTTTGGTTTTAGTAACCCCAGCTCTGGTCTCTTGGGGTTAGGGTGTATGTGACTGAGGAGCAGAGACTAGGGCAAGGGTGGGGAGGAGTAGAGTGCAGTGGGTGGCTGGTAATATTTTCCAGTTCTTTCTAAAGTGTCTGCCTTCCCTTAATGGATACGGAAGTGAGCCAGCCGGCTGACTGCTCCGAGTACAAGATTGGTTACCGCTTACATCATCTGGGTAGCCAGACAGGGGACGGGGGTGGGAGGGAGTGGGAAGAAACTGAGCGGGGATTAATCCAGCCCCAAGTGAACTGATAGACAAAGGCAGTGGTGATCAGGTAACCTTTTTCCCAAGCACAGGTCTTGAGGAGGTGGAGAAAAGCCAGGTAGTGTTATTAATACATGCATGGGGTGCTTCGCACTGCTCCGCCCTTTACCCACATTTCAGTTCCCCTCCATTTCACTCCAGGGCACTCCATTCTACAAGTTCTGGATGAGAATATGGAAAGTCCCAAGAATAAACTAGTGGAGAAGATCAAAGATTAATAGTCCTCTAGGCATCCCCTTTCTAGGGAAGGACAGAGACACTGCATCTGTTCACTTTTGCTGCAAAATAAACCACCCCCAAATTTAGTGATCACGACAACGATAATTTATTGCTAGTCACGAGTCAGCAGATGAGCTGGGCAGTGCTGCGGAGTTGGGCAGGGCTCTGTTGATCTTGGCTGGGCTTGCTTATGTCTGTAAGCTGGCTGGTGGTTCAGCCAGCTGGTGTATGATGGCCTAGACGAATGGAGTTATCTCCACATGCTCCCTCATCCTCCCGTAGGCTTACCTGGGCTTGTTCACATGGCAGTGGTTGGGTTCCAAAAAAGTGAGGGGAACCATGCAAAGGCTTTTAAGGCCCAGGCTTGAAGCTCACATGGCATCCCTCTGGCTACATCCTATTGGCCAAAGCAAGATACAAGGCCAGCCCAGATTCAAGGGGTAGGGAAGGAGACTGTACCTCTTGATGGGAGGAGCTGCAAAGAATGTAGTCATCTTCGCATTCTGCTGTAGGCACATGAATGCTTATGATGCATGCAAGCCTGAGAGTCCTCTGTTACTGCTGTTATCATAAACTGCTATGGCAGGCTGGAGAAGGAGGAGTGAGTGAATTCTGACAGGTTTTGGTGGGGTGGGAAGGAGTCTGGAGAAAACTTCATTGAGACAGGAGCCTCAGAGGACAAACAGTATTTCAACAGGTGCAGGAACACACACGTCTCTTTCTTTCTATTACATTGCTCTTGCCAAAAGCCTGCCTCAGACTCACCAACTATCACCTGGACTGTTTGCCAGGGAATCCTTCACTGACCTGGTAGTGTATAATCTCTGCTTTCGGCACCCTGAGGCAAGAAAATTCCACCCAGAAGCTGTTGGTGGTTAGAAAAATGGAGGTTCCCTCACTCACATTTTTGGCCCATTGTAACTTTTCTCTCCTATCTCTCCTCTTCTCTCAAGCTTCTACTTCATTACTCCATCTTTCTCCCATTTTGTTTTTTAATGGGCATGTTTATCATTCCTCAATGTTTACTAATGAAAAAAATCGTTTCTCTTATTTTACAGATGGGTTATTCAGGTTGTCCCCTATGCTGGCACGTGAATTTTGCATAAAGCACTTAGACCAGTGCTTGATACAGAGTAGGTGGGTCAGTAGTAATTGTTTTAATTATTATCTCTAATGACATACATTGCAGATGAAAACAATGAACAGGTCTCTACTGCCATAGTAGGATTTACCTGTACAGATTATCAGTGCAATCATTAAAAACAAACAAATAATCAAACAAGCAAACAAACTTTTTCTCTTTTAGCACGTATCTGGGGCACTCTCTTCCTTTGAGAGAGAGAAAAAAAAAGCAAAAACAAAAAACCCAGAAGGAGGCTTAGTCTGGGTTGGTCCTCCTCTGCATGGGCAAGGGGAACCCTCAAAAACCCACAAAGCAAATCAGTTGCCTTTGACTCAATTCTGACTCAAGGAGACCCCATGTGTGTCAGAGCAGAACTCCACCCCACGGGATTTTCAGTGGCTGATTTTTGGAAGTAGATTGCTAGGTCTTTCTTCTGAGGTTCCTCTGGGTAGACTCGAACCTCCAACCTTTTAATTAACAGCTGAGTGTATTAACTGTTTGCACTACCGAGGGACCCACGAAGTCAACCCTTTGAGAAATCTTTGGATTATACCTCCTGCTGGAAGGTGAGCTGGTCCCACTTCTGACCTCAGCACCTGCTGGAGAAGACAGAGGAATGCTGAGAGCATGGGCTGCTTTCTCACGTTCCCCAATCACTGTGGCCAGGACTACTCCTGCAAAGAAAGTGGTGGCGCTCTCTAACCTTGGTCTCTTTCCTCACCTCTACCTAGCCTTTGAGCCCTGGTGGTGCAGTGGTTTAAGCATTTGGCTGCTAACAAAAAGGTCAGCAGTTCAAATCCACCAGACACTCCCTGGAAACCCTATGGGGCAGTTCTACTCTGTCCTATATGGCTGCCATGAGTCACAATCAACTCAGCAGCAATGGGCTTTTGATTATCCAGCTTTCGAAGTTCCCAGGGTCTGTGCTTTCTTGGACTCTGACAATGGAGTGGGGTGCGGTGTGGGGTCTCTGGTAGAGAGTCTGTTCAGATTGTTATTAGCCTGGAAGACTTGGCCAAGAGTGAGGTGTGAGATGGGAGCCAAGGAAGCACTAGCTACCTCCATCCTTATGTGGCCGTCATGCCTTCTTCCTCTCTGTTCTTCACAAGTAGAGCACAAAGCCATGTCTACATCTGAATTGTTTTGGTTGTGAGGAACAGAAACACAAATCCAATTAGCTGAGACAAATGAGACATTTATTCTAGAGCTGGGCAGGACACTGGGTGCCTCATGGAAATAAAGGGGATGCTGCAGAAATCAGGGCTCTTTCTCATTGTCTTTGTTCATCTCTGCTTGTCAGTGCTTCTCTCTGACGGTTAGTTCATTTTGACCACTTTGCATAGCTTTCTCCTTCTACTAGGCACAGGGACTGCTGGTGGTCCTGCAGCTGTGAGTTGCTGGTCAAGGTCGGAGCTGGCATTCTAAGGATGGCAGAGCAGAGAGGGGAGCTGGGTCCTTGAGACCTGGCTGAGCCAGATTTAACCAACCCCGGAGCCAGCCTTCCTGTTATGGATTGAATTGTGTACTTAGAAACGCAGAGGGAAATTTGAGACAGAAGAGGAGAAGACACAGAAGAGGAGGAGACAGTGTGATCCTAGAGACAGAGACTGGAGTGATGTGGCCACAAGTCAAGGAATGCCAACAGCCACTGCTAGAAAAGGCAAAGAATGGATTGTCCCCTACAGCCTCCAGAGGGAGTGCGGCCCTGAAGACAATTTGATTCCAGACTTTTGGCTTCCAGATCTATGAGAGAATTTCTGTTGCTTGAAGCCACCAATTGCAATTTTCTGGCTTCATGGATTCAAACAACAATAGGGTTACTGCTGCCCCATGTAGGACCCTAACCATCCCTTCTACTGACAAGTAAGGCCAAGCCCATAAGACCTAGCCTCAGAGCTTTGTGGAGCACTGCTTTCCAGAAAGATGCAGAATGAGTCTTGGGGTCAGTTCTGTGCCATTTGGTTGAGGAAGCACAGTGCTCAGGAGACAGATATTTGGTCGGGTGAATTAGAGAGAACACAACATGTCCTCTTCATTGTTCTAGAAGTGAGCTACTTGATAGGGTCTAGAGAAGGACTGGCCCAGATCCACCATACTCACTGCCCTATCTGCTCCTAGGCAATGAATTTTATCTTCCCTGCCCCTCTCTCAGTAAAATGGGTAGAATGAGGCTCTTTCTATCTTGAAGAGACTTTGAGAAGAACAGATAATGGTTAATCAATCCACGGAAATGAATAAATAACAACCACTAATTTACTCAACTCTACAAAATCGTCTAGTTACAAGCAGGGAAGAAACAAGAAAGGGCTAGGAAAGGTGGAAGATACAGAAACCATGAAAGTGTGGGCTAAAGAAGGACTCAATGAATTAAAAGGTATTTGCAGGAGAGATAATCTTACTCCCTCTTTCCCCTCCCCTCTACACAGTTGATGCCTATTTTCCAGGTATTCAGAAAGGAGGAGCATCTCCACGGCTCCTCCACTGACTTGTGAAGATTTGGCCAGAGAAGTTCTTCTCAAGAGTGTGAACTTTCTGAAAGCGTCTATTCACCTTATGAGGTATTGCTACAAAGCAATAACAACCAAAGAAACCAAATTACTAAAGTAAATTAAAAAATTTGTCCAGTCACTTGCCAGACGTTCCTGAACCAGAGAGGTGAACCTCTGACTCCTGGAGGGGGCCTTCAGCCTAAGGAGTTATTTTGGTGGGTTGTACCTTTCATAGTGAGCAGAAGCTGTCTTCAAAATGTACAGATGACTGGTGGGTTCCCAGGAATTTGTAGATGGAGGGTGGGAATGTTGTATTGTGTGTGTGTCTGTATGTGTGTGTCAGTGCATCTGTGTGTCCACATGTGATGCTGGGTTGGTGTAGGGGGACATGCATCCATGTCCATGATGGGGTCCTGGCCTAGTAATGGGAGGTACCTCTGTGTGTGTGTGGCTGAGTGCATCTGTGTGCCTACATGAGATGTTGTGCAATGAAGTTGGATGTACTTTCATGCACTAGATGGAGTTCTGGCCTTGGCAGTGGGGGGAGGGAGCTGTGCACGTGTGGTGTGAGTGTGAGCAGGCTCAGAGTACAGGTCCCAAGGCCTCTGGGGACCTGTCACCTGCAGGGCTCATTACAGAGGAGACCAGGTGCTTGGAGTGTCCCCAGAGCAATAAGAGCGCACTGTCATGAGTTTGAAAAATATTCCTGCGAGAGATATAAATAAAGACTCCAAGCTCAAAGCCAGGGTTTTAGAAAGTCATCCTTAAACACAGGGTAATTTATAGCCGCTGCTGTCGGTCCCATGGATGACTCATCCCTCCTAGCCAAAGCGGGCCCAGCCTGCTCCAGTAACCTTTGGGTTTGGCTGAAAGGGTAGAGCTAATGCAGGCTCCAAGGAACCCAATGATCTACTGGACCAGCTCCTGCTGGGCTCCCTTCATCTCTTCCCTTTGGGCAAACTTCAGCCATGACAGGGATGAACCGAACCCAGGATGAACAGACTCTGGAAATTCAGAAACAGGGGACTTGAGTATTTCAAACTGGCTGACCCCCTGGAAGCCTATCAAATTGGTTTCCAAATACCTCTGGGATCTTGGTAGATTCTGCTACCCACTAAATGAGTGTTGGCTTGAATACCCCTTCCATCATTCCCAGCCCATCGTCCAACCATGTCACCCACCCTTGGGAGGCATCAGTCTCAGAACATAGACCTACTTGAAGCTGGTGAGCTTTGCTCAGTCCCAGAGACTCTGGTTTTTTTTTTTTTTTTAATTGTGCTTTGAGTGAAAGTGTACAAATCAAGTCAGTCTCATACCAAAATTTATATACACCTTGCTATGTACTCCTAGTTGCTCTCCCCCGATGAGACAGCTCACTCCTCCTCTTCACCCTGTATTCCCTGTGTCCATTCAGCCAGCTCCTGTCCCCCTCTGCCTTTTCTTCTCCTTCCAGGCAGGAGCTGCCCACATAGTCTCATGTGTCTACTTGAGCCAAGAAGCTCACTCTTCACCAGTATCATTTTCTGTCTTACAGTCCAGTCCAATTCTTCTCTGAAGAGTTGGCTTTGGGAATGGTTCCAGTCTTGGGCTGACAGAAGGTCCCAGAGACTCTTGAGCCCAACAGGAAAAATAGAAATGAGAATATTTTCCCTATCTTTATTTACAAAAAAGATTCTGTCTAAGCCAAGTGCCAAAAGAGTAGCTGAGAAGAGGGGCAGATAGTGATATGCTTAAATGTTGGGGTAAATTTATGGTAGAAGACAGTCAGAAATGAATAGGGTCTTTTTTTTTTTTTTAACTGCTTCCCCCCATCTTCTTTCTTTATATTTTTAGCCGACCCTTTGGCCAACTCTCTATCTCAGAGACAAGGGCAGAGGGTGCAGATCAAAACCAAAAGGCAGTTCTTTTTTGTTTTTCTTTTCTTCAAAATCTTCCAGGAGTGTGGAAAGGACTTAAAATGCTTGAAAGTCTTTTTAGCCACAGGCCTCACCCCAGCTTGGATCTCGGGAACATTTTTATGCCAAGGCCCATATTCCTGACCATCCAAGTGTAGAAAAAAAAAAAAAAATCATCATGTGGAGCTGTTTTAAAAATAGATTAGCCTTTTGATGAAATTTTTAAACAGGCCTGAATCACGTTTTCTCTCCTCTAGCAGATAGATTGGTGCCGTTGGTCTCTTTTTAACACAGGGCCTGGCACATAGTAGGTATGCAATACTTTTGGAATAAGTGAACAATTCCTTAAATCTGCAAGAGGTGTCTTCATTCCACATGCATTTATCAAGTCATTGTGTGTGTTCTATGATACAAGAGCGTGTCCTCAAAGGCTTCTTCCTGCAACACAATTCCATGATTCCGTGACCTATATTCTGAATACACGTGGTCATACACTGATTCTCTGATTAATCCCTGGGAGGGAGGTTTCAGGTCAGCCAAGTTCACACACAGGCACTCGTGCGCGTGCGCGCGCACACACACACACACACACACACACACACACACACCCCAACCCCACACAAACTGATTTCATAAATGATAGAAAGCAGAGCACCTGAGTAGCTGTAAAAACGAAAACTTCAGAATTTCTGCTTGGCCTGGCCAGGCCTCATTAGAAATTCATAGGGGCTGTTTTAGATACTGTAGCTTTGTATTTGAAGTTTGTCTTCTGTCCTCTGAGTCCTCTTCTTTTTCGTTTTTCCCCTTGGGGTGGTCTTCCAACTTATGTCAGCTTCTATAGGCCTCCTGCTCTTTTTTTTTTTTTTAATCACCTCTGTCTTTTCATATTATCAAAATAAGAAAGGCTATGATGTGAGTCATTTGTATATGGATTTGTCAGCACACGTAGATTAGACTCCTCCGTGTTATGGTAAAAAACAGACTAGCAGATAAGTGAAGAGACTTCCAAGGCTACACAGCTAATGAATAGCAGCAACTTAGCTCCTTACTCTTATTTATAATTCATCTATAGTAGTTGTTAAGTAAGATCCACAGAGAAAACTCCACAAAACAATTAGGAACCTTGGGGTGGTGTTGAGGCAGAGTCATTTCAATCTTTCTGCCCTTTTGATAGCTGATCACTCCACTTGGATCAATAGTCTTTGATTCAGCTTCTCTCTGCTTGGGATATACACACAAAATTAGGAATTCCTAGGCTTGGCTGGAGCCCCTAGATATCCTCTGATTTTTGAAGTTCTCAGCCACCAGGTAGAAGAATCCCACCCTCAGCAATCCTTGGTTCTGAAGGATATGGAGAGGCCCTTTGGTAAGAAGACCAGCCTTGGATATCTGGTTTCTCTTCCAGAGAGAAAGACCCCTTCTGTTGGGTTGGCAATGTTAACCCTGGAAGCCCCTCACTGAGCACACTCACTCTGCTTGTCCCCTGTCCTTGGTTGAATACTGTGAAGATACAGGGTACCATTTGGGGTAGAACAGGAGCCTCAGAGAGCCAAAAAGATATAAACCTTCAATCTCATTGGTTTGGAATGGAAGGAAGACAAATGCACGAGTATTCTGTTGCTCAAATGGAAGAGTCTGTGTGAATGCACATGGATGGCAGGGATGGCCTTTTGCCAAAAACATCACAATTCTGACAAGACAGGCTTGTAAGATGGGCTGTTCACAGTTTTCTCAGCCCACAAGGTCACGTGGTGTACCCATACATACTACCCTGGAAAAGCAAGAGCTGTAGTCTTGGGAGAAAATTCAGGTGAATGGGGAGGAGAGGAGGAGAGCAGAGAGAAGGAGAAGCCATCCTGCCAATCACTCCACCCCCTTCACCACCCCCATTCCTCAAGCCAGGAGAGCCAAGGGCATGGGCCAGAGCAGAGCCAGTTGATTCTGTGGCCTGTTTTTACCCTGTAACCAGAGCTAGTTCTTAAAGAGGCTGCCTGACAGCTGTGGAGGTAAGGGGATGGGCGGACACTTCCAGAGATTGGATGACCCATGCTGGCGGCCATCTCAGGGGCAGCTTAGCTTGACAAAGTTCTCAAGCCAGGGGGTAGGAGTGGGAAGAGTTGGAAGTGGCTACCGGCTACTGTTCATGGTAGAGGGGGTGAGCCTCCTGAATCTGGGGTGACACTTGGAGCCCTGTATTGAGCTTCCTCGTGTGCTCTCTCCAACCTCCCATCTCTCAGTGGGGTTGCATCTCACAGGGTCAAAGGAGGCGAGAGAGGAGTGATGCATGTTTCATTGGTTTATGTTCCTCACTTTATCTTTATCATCACAGAAACAGAAAAGAACAAGTGACCGAGCTCTGGGTCAGGCAGAATTCTACAATCTCCTACCAAATGGCATCTTTCAGGTCAGAGTAGTTCTCGCCTCCCCTGCCCCCCATCTTCAGGCCTCCCCACAAAGGTCAGCCTTGTCTTCCTTTGCATCTTGATCTCCTCAGTTCACAGGGGCAGCAGCAGGGAACTTGTTCCACCCTGCCTGAACTCCCCCACTGAAGTCCAGGGAGGGGAACTCTGCCTACTCGTGTCTGGTAAGGCTGGACACTCTTCCCACCAGAATCATCCCACTGAAGTACCCAAGTGAGCTGTGTCCTGATCCCCACCCTCAATCCCATATTCTGGTCCTTTCTGGGGCAGTCCCCCACCCCGAGTTTTCATTTCTTCTCTCTCAGTAAGTGCCTGTCTGCCAGCTGTCTGTAGCTATACCCTAGCCCCCAGGCCTGGGTGCCCCTTCAGACTGGGTACACATTGTGTTCTGCTTCTCTGTGTTCACACCTCTCAAGTATGTAATTTGCAGATGGTTAACATGTTCTTCCTTTGGTTTTCTGCCTTCCCTCCCTTTGGCAAGGGTACAGATTTAGCTCATCCTGGAGGCTGGCACTGGCATGGCCCATGACCTAGTACACTCAGGGTTGCATGCTATGAGCTCTCTTACTGTCCTGACCTGTCCCCCTGTGATGGCAACCTTGGCAGGAGTAGGGGTGGAGCTCATGGGGTTGGCTGAGTTTGTTCAACAGCTGCCTCAAAAAAGATAAGGTGAGAGTGAGATATAAGACATGGGAAAAACAAGGCATTTAGAGTTAGTTCAAGTTTAAGCATGGCCATTGACCAGCTGTGTAAGCTTAGACAATTTCCCCACTTCTTGGGGTGGGTGTTAGGATCAGAGGAGATAATGGAAGGGAAGATGCTTGATGAATTGTTTTCTTATGTCTGGCTCACAGTAGGTGTCAGCAATATTTTACATACTCATGAACGAAGGAAGGAAGGAAAGGAAGGAGAGAGGGAGGAGATGAGGGAGGAAGGAAGGAAGAGTGGAAAGAGGAGCACGGAACTTCCTGGGACCTCAGCTTTCCTAAGTTGCAAAATCTGAAGCAAACTGGACTTAGAGGCTGCTGGGTTTACAGGTTCTGGCTCCCAGATTTGCTGTTATCTCAGCTTTGCAATTGGTTACTCACTGAGAAGGCTGTTTTCTTTTTCTTTCCCTTGATCAGAGTCTAAGGGAGCAGAAAAAGCACCTATCATAAAGCCTGGTATGTAGCAATGAACAAATGTTGGGTTGTGTTTCTGATGACTCTTAGGCTTAGGAGGATTGCTTCCCCCAGGTCTCATCCCTTCCTGCTCTCCCCTTCATTGCCGTGCTCCATTCACACTGTTTGTCCCATGGTTCTTGCCCTTTCCCTTCTTGCTCCCACTATAAGGCCTTTGCCATGTCTTCCCTGTGCCTGAATATTCTTTCTGACTTGAATCACCTCCTGGGCTCTGCCACTTTCCACCCGAGTGACCTGGAGAGATCACTGAACCTTTCCAGGTTTCAGTTTTCTTTATCTGGAGAGTGAGAAAAACTAGACACCACCTTTGGCTTGCTGGGAAAATTAAATGGGATAAGGTAAGGAAAGCACTTAGCTCAAGACCTGGCTCAATGTCCATGTACAGGAGATGGCAGCTCTTATTATTTTATTCATTAGAGTAGGTTGCTGCTTTTCTTTCTGTCCTTGGGAGTTGTCACCCTCTACTCTATTCCTTGTTCTGCTTCTCCCCCAACAAAGTCTAGATTTAGACACTCACACCAGCTTCCAGTTTCTTCACTTCCACCAAGTATAAACTCAGCACCTCCACACCCTACCTGCCCACATCTTTGTTTTATTACTAACTCTAGCAAGAAATTGGCAGGGGTATATTGTGCGGAAAGTTATAAAGATTTGGAATAATGTCCTATAAGCATACACTATAATAATAGCTTCCTTGTTGGGACGACACCTAGAAGCTCTGTTGGGTGTTTGCCGCCTGTTTGCATTCTTCCAACTTCCTTCCTGACAACTTCAGCCTCCCGTTACCAGAGATAGACCAGGAGATGAAATCAAGGAAGAACAACAAATGAGTGATACCCATTCTCTGGAAGCCATGAGTCATACCAGCTATGATCTTTGAATGTGGGGGTAGGGATGGGAGAGTGAGAAGAAATTTTCATAATAATTGTTCCCAAATCTTAGCGCATGGAAAATCACTGGGTACTTTCTGAAAAATGCCAATTGCCAGTCCCTCTCTCCTGCCCACAATTGATTCTGCTTCAATAGACTTGGGTAGGGGCCCAGAAATTGCACTTTAACAAGCTTTGCTGGTGGTTATGGGGCAGGTCAGTCTTGGGAACGTCAACCACAGTGGAGAACACCTGAAAATATCTTTTGCTTATCTCCAAATAAATGTGTCCACTTCCAAGGTATCCCTAAGTAAACTGGAGTCAACCTAAGTCAACCTGCTCAGGCACAACTCTTAGGCACTTTTTGGTGGTTAATGGTAGAGCCATAGGAGTTTGAGTTGTGTGAGGTTAGCTGTTCCTTCTCAAATCCACCTTTTCTAATAAAAGCAAGTCTCTGATCAAATTTATACCTACAGTTACTAAATAGACATTCATGATCAAACAGGCATGAATATACCACCTGTTCTGTAAGCTCAAAGTCCCCACTTTCTGTCCTTTTAGATGCTCTGAGCTCCCACAAAAGGTTCACTTAAGGTAGAAACAACACAATTCCAAAGGCAGGATCCCATTCTGCTGATATTCAGGGTCAAGCAGTTAGCAATCCTCCTAACCAATGGCTGGGCACAGGACTGCTTGGGGGTCAAGCACCAGAAGCCATTCTTAAAGGCACAGGCCACAGGTCTCACTGGGTTCTTACACCCTCTTCATGAAAGGGGGGAGTGTTTCCAAACTGTTTTAGCCAATCTGCATATTGTCATCTTTAATTTCACGAAAAAGACCTGTTCCCATTATTTTTCATGCTAATTAACAAGTCATTAATTGCAACAATAAAAACTCAGTTTTAACCAGCTAATTAGCCAAATCTTAGGTGTGATCAAGATCTGGATACTGTCGGGCTTGGAGAGGTTGACTCTGGAATATAGCCTTTGTGATGGTTCATTTTATGTGTCAATTTGGCTAAGCTACTATGGTCCCTAATGGTTTGGCCAAACACTAGCCTAGTTGCTGTTATGGAATAGTTACATGTGATTAAATCAATTGGCTTTGGATAGAGCAGATAACCTTCCACACATGTAAATGTAATATAATGTAATCATCTTCTATAATGCAATCTAATGTTATATAATCAATCAATCAGTTGAGGTATACCAGTACAGGGCAGAACCTAAACCTAATCACTTCTGAGTTATAAAAAGACCAGAATAGAGACACACACATAGGTGGAAGAGAGTTGTCATATGAGGATCATCTATAAGCCAAGGAAGAAAGGAATGACCACCGCTGCCAACAAGAAAGGAATCAACATGGCTGAGACTCTGGCTTGGACTTCTAGTCTCCAGAACAATGTGAAAATGAATGTCTGTTCTTTAAGGCCACCCACTTGTGGTACTTCTATTAGAAGCTATTACACTGGTACGGCCCTAGGAGAAGAGATGCTGGCAGCACTAGGTAACTAAGACAGCCTTCCTGAGACATAATTTATACTGCAGAGTCCTTCAAGGGACCAGGCTGAAGCTCTGAGCTCACGCCTTGCTTGGCTTCCTCCCTTCCCTCTCCTGCTTCCTCCCATGTCCTTATTGGCCTGTATGGGGAACATTTCCATAATAAACCATTGCACAAGAATTCTCCTTGCAGGGTCTGCTTCTGGGGACCCAGATCTAAGACAGATGGTTATACATTTCTACAGGCCATTGTCTCTCTGATTGGAGAGCAAATCGGAATCACCAGAGAAGCCTGGTTAAAATGCAGATTTCAAAGTCATCCCAGAGCCTGTGCTTCAGTAGGATGGGGCACAGCAATCTGCAGTGTAGCAAGCTGTCCAGGGCATCCTGTGGTCCATGGGCCTTGTTTTGAGAACCGTGGCTGCAGTCCCTGTGGATGTCCTACTTAGTTATACATCAGAAGTAGGTTGATTGCTGGCCTGGGCTTCTGCATCCTCACCCATCCCTGCCTTGACATCTGCTGATCCAACAACTCCAAGTGGCTTGGCTTCAACCGGGAACAAATTCCAACTGCCCGAAGTCCAGCTGGCACTTCCCTGGTGTCAGGCTGATCCTTAGGCCTGGGTCAGTTACACTTGGCTCCAAACCAAGGGGGCGGTTTGTGGAACCCCTACATGGTTGAGAACCATGAGGTTTCTCCCTGGCTCGCTCTCATGACTCTACTCTTCTTCCTGGCACCTACCCAAGCTGCTCAGTTCTTGTTCCCTGGTTCCTGAATCATGCACACGCCTGCACAGACACACACACGCAGACACACAGACACACACACACATATACACAAACTCCTTTATTTCAGCTCTCAGGGGCATGTGGATGTGACAGAGCCCTGAAACAGCCATTTTCTGGCTAGTAGTTAAGCACACAAGCATGATTGCCATACTGACTGGGTTGAATCTGGGCTCCATTACTACTAGCTGTGTGACTCTGGGGAAGTAATTTAATCTCTCTGTGCCTTAGCTGGAAACGCTAGTGGTGTAATGGTTAAGAGCTATGGCTGCTAACCAAAAGGTCAGTAGTTCAAATCCACCAGGTGCTACTTGGAAACCCTATGGGGCAGTTCTACTCTGTCCTATAGGGTTGCTATGAGTCAGAAACAACTTGACGGCAATGGGTTTGATTTTATGTTTTTTGTGCCTTAGTTTTTTTCATTTGAAAAAATGGGAATAATAAGAGTGATACCTTTAAATATTTACTTGTTGCTGGTAAGTAAAATGCTTGACACTAAATGCTCAAAAAAATATAATTCATCTTATTGTTCTCCGCCCATCTGTCAAGTTTGTTGTATTGTGGTGGCTTGCATGTTGCTATGGTGCTAGAAACTATGCCCTGGTATTTCAAATATCATCAACATCACCAATGGTGAACAGGTTTCAGGGAGCTTCCAGACTAAGAAAGACTAGGAAGAAAGGCCTGGTGATCTGCTTCATAACTTAACCAGTGAAAACTTTACGGATCACAACAGAACATTGACTGGCTTGCTTTGGACTTGTCGTTGGAAGGGATCAATTGCTATGGGAGGACATCATATTGGGTGAAGTAGAGGACAACGAGGGCATGGGAGACCTTTGGTGAGATGGATTGGCATAACAGCTGCAACGATAAACTCAAACATGCTGGTGATTGTGAGGACGATGCAGGACTGGATAATGTTTTACACTGTTGTAAATGAGGTTGCCATGAATTGGAGTCAACTAACAGCCAACAACAACAATCCTATTGTGCAGTCAGAACAAACTTCTTCCATTCCCAACCTGACGAATCACCCAGAGATGGTAGAATGTTATCTGTATCCTTATAGAAGCAATGGAAACCCTGGTGGCATAGTGGTTAAGTGCTACGGCTCGGAACCAAAGAGTTGGCAGTTCAAATGCACCAGGCGCTCCTTGGAAACTCTATGGGGCAATTCTACTCTGTCCTGCCTTAGGGTCGCTATGAGTCGGAATCGACTCGACGGCACTGGGTTTTTTTTGTTTTTTATAGAAGCAATAAGGAGCCCTGGTGGTGCAGTAGTTAAGAGCTTGGCTGCTAACCAAAAGGTTAGTGGTTCAAACCCGCCAGCCCTTCCATGGGAGAAGGAGGGAGAGAAAAATGTGGCAATCTGCTTCCTGTAAAGATTTACAACCTTGGAAATCCTATGGGGGCAGTTCTACTCTGTCCTATAGGGTTGCTATGAGTTGGAATTGACTCGATGACAATGGGTTTGGTTTGTTTTTTTTAATAGAAGCAATGGGAGCATATCATTCACTGGCCTTGGGTGAGCGGCTGTCTTATTTCTTTCTAGTTCCTTGTGCTTGCTACAGGGTAGCAGCAGGAAACTGGGGAGTGGAAACCAGATGAACAAATGATGTAGCTTGGCATGATTATGTTTTAGGAAAGAAATTTTAACTGTAGGAATAACAAAGGGGGCAGGATTGGTACTGAAAAGCAGCTTTGTCCAACACACCCTCACGCACATATTCTCATACACTCATATGCACACTTACACATACATACACTCACAGACATTTTCATTTTCACTCACACTTATTCTTACACTCATACATACTCACATACACACTCACATATACTCTCACACACACGCTTTCCCTCCTTCACACACAGTCATATCCTCACACACACTTCTCTTGCATGTATTGTCACAGACTCACACGCACTCACGCACATATTCTTATATGCTCATATGCACACTCACACATACACACGTTCTCACACACATTTTTACACATACGCATACATTCTCTCACACATTCTCATTTTCGCGTAATATATTTTCACACTCAAACACACTCACACATCTATACTTACTCTTGCACACACACTTGCAACCTTCACACCTACTCTCATGTCCTCACATATGCTTACACATTCTGTCACACGCACTAGCACACATTTTAATATGATCACACGCACATTCTCACACACTCACACAGACACTCTCACACATCCTCACTTGCTTTCTTACACACTCACACACTCATGGCTTCTGTCGAGCAAGTCAGAGTTAAAGAGACCTTTACTGGGAGCAGGTAGGGATGGCAGCAGCCTGAGGAGAGAGGAGAAGGGGAAATTCAACCAACTTTTATGTGGCCTACTCTGTGCCAGGCATGGGGAGGTGACAAGTAAAAGTAGACTTCATCCCTCTGTCTTCCGAGTGAAACAGGCGGATGTGGGCAAGTGCATATGTTACAAAGCACCATGCTGGAGATGCAGGTAAAATGTGTTTGAAGGAGGAGGTAGGGTAAATGAACTGGGTCTGGGAAGACAACAACAATGAGGCAATAACAATGACGGAAATAAACAGCTAAGTTGCTGGGCACTGTACTGCATGGATTTAATGCAGTATCTCATTCAATCTGCCCAACAGTTGGCAGGCAGCACTATGACTCCATGCTGCAGATGAAGGAACTGAGGCACAGCGAGGTTCAGTTGCTTTCTTGAGGTTCCTCAGTTCTTAAGTGTGGGAGTCGGGGTATGAACCCAGGCAGCCTAGGTGACAATGACAGCCTGCCCCCCTGAGTTATACAGAAGAGGTGACATTTGAGTTGAAGTTTGATGCCTGTGTGGGGGTGTGGGCCTGGGAGCAGACAAAAAGCACACAAGTGGGAAAGCATATGGCACGTTCCAGGGAAGGAAAAGCAGCCAAAGTAAGTAGAGGTCAGATCTTGGAGCAACCTGGATACTTGTTTAAGGAGGTTGGATTTTTTCCCCTGTGGGCAATGGAGAAGAGCGAAGTCTAGAGGAGAACGATTTATATTTTAGGGAGATGATTCTGACAGGATGAATGGAAAGGGCCAGAGACCAGAGAAAAGAAGCCCGGTTAGGAAGCTATTATGGTGGTGTGGTGCTTTGAGAAGAGATGAGACTTAATAAATTCAGTGGCAAAGAGAATAAGAAGGCAGGGCGGGGTGTCAAGCTCACTGCAGGGGTCCCGTGGACAGGGCTTTCTGACTAATTGCCTGAGGTGGGCTTGGGGGGAGAAGGAAGCCAGGGAGATGCCAAGTTGGACAGGGAAGTTTCTAGCAAAGGGAGCTGGAAGGATGGCGGAGCTGGTAATGGAAATAAGGAGCATAGGAGAAGATGTGGGAGGGAGGGGCAGTGAGGACTATGGTGGTGAGGATGTGCTCATTTGGAGGGGGGCTCTTGGAGCAGACAGGTGGGACACTGCAGCTGCAGGAGGCTCTCGGTCCCGGGCCTTGGCAGCACAGGAGTGTGGGGCTGGGCCCTCAGGAGAATGCTTGTGTAGGAGGCTGGGAGAGCTGTCAGAGCTGATTGCCAGAAGTCAGGCAGAGAATATGCCACTGGAAAAGAATGGTCAGTGTGTGAGTGTGCGTGTATGAGTGTGCATAAGCCTGTCCTTCTTCCCCTCTCCTTCCTAGGAGCCAACTTTCCCATCAAGGAAGAGTTTCACTGCCACCGACACCCAAGGCCTGAGCTTTCGCTTCCATCTCTGGGTTCACTCCAAACCTTTTCTGACTCTGGAAGGAACCAGAAGCCTGTGGGTAAACCCTCCCCTTAAGAAGGAACAACTGTGACTGACCCAGAGCTGAGGATCACTATGATGAGGAAGGAAGGCAGTGAGAGATTAGATCCCTGGCTCTGAACTAAACTGAAGTGAATTTAACAGTGATAGAGTGCCATCTCTCCACCAAGTACTGAGCTCAGCCCAAGGGGAACACAGATGAATGAGACCCAGCCCTGCCCTGAGACACCTTGTAGACTAGCAATGGAGATCAAAGGCGAACATGCTGGAGGCTCTCCTGCTAATGCTGTAATTGAGGCATGGGCATGTGGGATCAGAGAAAGGGGCTGATTGATTCTTTCTGGGAAAGTCATGCAATGCTACCCCATATTTTGCACTGGACCTTGAATGGTGAGCAGGGTTTTCTAGGGAGACAAAAACAGAGGGTAACCAGTTGCCTTTGAGTTGATTCCGACTCATGCCAAACCCATGTGTTGCAGAGTAGAACAGCACTCCACAAGGTTTTCAATGCTGTGGACTTTCAGAAACAGATCATCAGACTTTTTTTCTGAGGTGCCTCTGGGTGCATTCGAACCACCAACCTTTTGTTTCGTAGCTGAGCGCTTAACCGTTTGTGCCACCTAGGGAATCCAGAGGGTAGGGTGCTGTAAAGGATAAGGAGGACATTCTCATCAAAGAAAATCACATGAAGATAGTCACAGATAAGTGGAGGTGTTGTCCAGGAACACTTGTGGCTTGGTGTAGAAAACAAGGGTGCAGGTGGGTGGATGTGACAAGGGATGAGCCTGGACAGGTAGGTTGGGACTAAATCAGGAATGACCTTGTGGGTTACTTTGACTATCCTCTAGCAACACTGTCCAAGAGAACTTTCTATTCTTTCTTATTTCTATGTTTTATATATGCACTGTCCAGTATGGTAGCCAATATGTGTGGCTACTGAGCAACTGAAAAGTGGCTTGTATGGCTAAGGAACTGAATTTTTAATATAATTTAATTTATATTTAAATTTAAATAGCCACAAGTGGCTAGTGGCTTCTATATGAGACAGCATGGCTGTAGGCATCGGGGAGCTATTAAATGGGGGAGACAAGGACTGGTACAGACATGGTTGATAAAAATAACTATGTTTGCACAGTATATAAATTCACTCATACAGAATATAGTTAAAAAGTTTGCATAATTGGCATTTTTTCACAATATTCTTCTTCCACAACAACAACTTACGTGTATACTTTTCTGCACTGTCACTTCTGGAAAGTCACTTGTGCCTCACAGTAACTCTACCAGTCGGGCAGGGATTACCTGTCTATTTTTCAGGCAAGCAGGGGTTCTTTCTGGAATACGATGTAACTTGTCTAAAGCTACTTGAATATTAAATGACAGAACCAAGGTTTGCTTACAGACCTGCTCTACAACAAGCTGTTCTTGGTCATGGCCCTGGGCAATGTAGGGCTTTGGTCTGCCTTTGAGTCATTAAGAGTAAATATTCACAGTAGTATTCTTCAGTATTCTTTGAAAAATCACCCCTACGGGCTATGTAGGGAGCTCTGTTTGTCATCGCACCTAAGCTCCTGACACAATGGAGCAAGACCAAGGAGGCAATAACATCACAGAGGAAAATAGAGGAATGAGGTGAAGCAGTTGTTGAGGTAACAGAGAAGCCCTGAGCTCTCCTCTGAACTCCATCAAATGGCAAAATCGAGTTGTGGACCCTGTGCCAGTCACCTCCCACCTGTGGGATTGAGCATTCTCATTGATGGCATGAGGAGGCTGGACAAAATGGCCCCACGGTACTTTCCATTCCACTTTTGGGAACAGATTCAATAGGAGCCATGCTCTGGAATCTTTATAGTTCAGAGCAGATGCTGATGGGGCTGATCCCAGGAGAAGTGAGAAAGCAACTTCTGCCCCTTGTCCAGAGGCCTTGGTTGTGAGGCAGATTCAAGATACCAAGACGGTAGATGCATGTACTCACCAGGGATTCAGGTGGAGCTCTCACTGTGGCTAAGCGATTAAGGACCTGGGCAGGAGAGGAAGGCAGGCTTGCCGCAGCACAGGGGCTACGGAGACCTCGTGAATGGGTAGATGTAAAAGTTCTGGCAATTTGAAGCTACAAGGAAAAAAAATGGAGTATAGGCAGTGTCACTTAGTAATAGCAAGTATAAAAAAAAAGTATAGGCAGTGTTATTTAAGCCCCTTGATTTTTTTTTTATCCAAAACTCAAAATAGGAAATATCTACTAACTCTAAGTGCTCTAGAGCCCTGATGGAGCAGTGGTTAAGAGCTTGACTGCTAACGAAAAGATTGGCAGTTTGAATCCAACGGTCGCTCCTTGGAAACCTTGTGGGGCAGTTCTACTGTGTCCTATAGGGTTGCTATGAATCAGCATCAACTTGACAGCAACAGGTTTTTTTGTTTTCTAAGTGTCCTTAAAATGATCACTTTGAGCATATTTTGAGGTAAGAAGTCTGCCTGAAAACAACTAAAGAATTTGCAGGAAAAAACACTGGTCATTTATGCCCTCATTTTCAATAAAATTAGTATTTTTGTTCTTTCATTCTTGGTAAACCTTCATGTCTTGACAGTGTTGCACATGCTCACAGTCACAAAGAGGCATGGTGGAGAGCCCAGCAGGAGTCCAGATTTGCACAGGGTGGAGTCTTGCTGGTACTAAGCTCAGGAGTCCCTCCCTGGGCTTTGAGTCCCTGGAGAATTAGGAATTCTGGTTCTCATTTCATCTGCAGTTTCTCCAGCTACCTCTCCAGTCCTTGTCATAGAGGAGCCAGAGTTTAGCAGTCACAACTGAGCAACTTCTATACCCAAGGCTTGAAGAAAGGAGGCGGGTGGCATTTAAAGATCCTCAAGGCAGAGTCATACATATTCCTTAAAGGAGGCTGTAGAAGTGGGGCTGGAGCTTTGTATCGCACACTTCCTGTGCCCAATTGTGCATTACACATAGGGTTGTTAGAGAAAATATAGGACACTCAGTTGAATTTGAGTTTTAGATAAACAATGAGTAATTTTTAAAATAGAAGTATATTCCAAATCTTGCATGGGACATACTTGTACTTTGTTGTTTACCTGAAATCCAAATTTAACTGAGCATACTATATTTTTGCCAACTTTGACAACTCTAATTGCACACCCTCTTGACCCACCTTTTACCACCACAGCTGTGGCAACAAGCTTGGAGCCCCTGACAGTCCTTGTCTAAGTTGCATCTTATACCTCTCGCTCCACTGTGGGGCTTCTCTGAAATCACTGTGTAGAATTGCTGGACACTGATGTGTGTACAAACTGGGAAGGGTGAGAGAGTCAACCTCCAAGGAACAACACTTGACCAATGGACGATGGAAGCCGGTGAATAAACATTCTTCTCTTTTCATCCCTTTGGTGGACAATTATGGGGTGCGTTCTTCATGGTTCTTCAGAGGGTACCAGTGAGATTGCGCTTCAGTTTCTACAGTGGTGACCAGCTCAATAATGCACTCTCATGTTAGCTTTCCCTCCTTCCTTCCCTCCTTCCCTCCTTCCTTCCTTCCTTCTTCCCTCCCTCCCTCCGTCCCTCCCTCCCTTCGTTCCTTTCTTCCTTATTTTATCCTTTCAGTTCCCCTACGCCTGTTTCCCAGGATCGCTTCCAAATATAAGCCACCTGCATAGATTGAATTTAAGGGAGGGCATCAGTGGAGCTGAGTGGTAAAAAGGGTGGACTGTACCAGTCACTTCTTGGGTATCACTTTATATCCTCTTGCCCTCACTCCTTCCAGCCACTGCTGCAGTGACCAACTCTGCAGAGGCTTTGGTCCACTTCATAAAGACGCAACCTGTCAGTGTCTCACCTTATGCCCTATTAGTGTGCCTCCTTTATCTGTCCTATGTTTTTGGATGCCACAGTATGGGACACCTATGGGAAACTACTAGGCACTACCACAGGTACAACTTAGATGTGAAGGCAGTTAACACCCCTGGGAGGGCAGCCTTTGATTGATGGGGAGTGGAAGCTGATGGATAAATGCTCACCACTTTTCTTCCTCAGATAGACTATCCTGAGGTACATTTTATAAGTTTGTTCAGATGAATGCAGGACCAAGCATGCAGTTCCCTTAGCAGTGACCAACTTGATAACACATCCTAGCATTGGCTCTTCCTTCTGTCTTATTTCAATCCCTGTGTCCCTTACGTCTGCTCCCTGGGACCACATTCCTGAATAAACTACTTGCACATAAGCCTTTGTTTTGGGCTTTCTTCAAACAACCTAGACTAAGACAGTTCGTTTCCAGCTTTACCACTTTGGAGCACTGTGGTTTTAGCCTAGTTACTTTATCTCTTTAAATCTTGTTTTTCTTCTCTGTCATGAGGGAGTGGCTTAGTCTTCCAAGCAGCACTTGGAATACTGGAAAAAGAACAGAATGAGTGTTCTGTTACAAAAAAAGAAGGGAGGGATAGTTGTTGAGTAGGTGGCTCAATCAGGGTCACGGGGTAGGAAAGAGATGGCATATTTAAAAGGAATGATTGAAGAGAGTTTACCAAAGGATCTCTGAAGTGTAGACTGGATTAAGGGGTGGTGAAGCAATCAGTACTAGCAACAGTGGGAAGCTGCTATCATCTGTAGGTCTAAGGTTGTAAGTGGAAGAAACTGTAACTGGAACCCAGTGAAACTCGTAGGTACAAGAGATAGTTGCCTGACAGGTACTATGCCTACTGGTAGAGCAATTCAGCCAATGTCCAGTTCAAAACCCACAAGGAGGAAGTCAGAGGGATAAACAGTCAAACCTCTCTTTCTTCCCATTCTCCATCTCCTGCTGGTGCCTCCCATTGGCTGAATCCACTCAGAAGCCATAGGAGGAGAAAGTCTGAATGATGCAATCCATACAGGCCAGCCTCCTGGGTCACAGAGCAGGATGCAGGAAGGTAGAGAGTATACCTTGAGGGGCAAATGAAGAATATCTAGTCCAGTAGGAGACAAGCATCTTCCCAATAACATTTATTTAGAAAGCATAATTACAACAACATATTCAACTGGCGTGAACAAATTTGGGAGCACAACTGACTGTCGATAAGCAAACAGCTCAATTTGTGGGAACAGAAATGCATGAAGGCATGAGAGAGTAGCCCTGTGGCTGTAAACAGTCAGTGTGCTGTGGGCATCCCCAGTTTGTTTCTCAGCAGAAATGGAAGACATAGGTTGATTCTGTGAGTCAGTCAGAGTTGTTGGGTCAAGAAAGCTTTCCTTTCTACCTTCCTCCTCTTCTGGTTTGGGTTAGAAGCAAAAGAGACTCTGTCAAACTCATTTTAATATTGTATTTTAAGTATGACTTCTGTACCTAACATTGAGAGTTAGATGCTGGAGGGAAAAACAGAGGAAGGATAAGATATAGTCTTAAGTCACCTGAAGGTTACAATCTAGGTGGAGTGATAAATTCTGTAGGTGGAACAGAATAACAAAAAGTATAAAGAATTGAAATGCTAAAGTGTGGGATCCAGATGAATCACCGGATTTTGACGAAGCCAGGAGGCACTGCATCCAAGTATGTGGTTTCCGTAGGGTGCTCAAGGGGTTCCCACCCGAGTGGGACTAGGTTAAAGCCCTTACGCCTGAGTTTGGAGACCAGGGTGTGCCTAATCAAAACTGGTCAATGGAACTAAAGATACTGTATCATACTTGGCCTTCCAACTTCCTCCCTTTTGGGTGGAGATATTTTGGATCTCCTTGTCGTAACTGTGTCTGCTACACCCTCATGCTGTGTTTTTCAGTGCCCAGACTGTGGTAACAGACTAGGACAGGGAGTTTGGGCATTTGGGGTCCCTTGCTCATTGTGGGTGCCACATGTGTCTTGGGCAGAAGAAGAAATCCATTTGTATTCCATGTGTGTGGTGTTCTATTCCATTGGGGTTTGGGGGGCAGAAGAGGCCCAGTGTCCTCAGCAGCCCTGGTCCCTCACACCCCTAGGAGTTGGTGACGTGTTAGTTATTTGTTCTTCCTCAAATGTTAGAGCAGGGTTTCACCAAGTGTGTTCTGCGGGACATAAAGGCCCGGGAGGTGATAAAAGAGTCCATGGGAAAAGGGTTCCTTTGCTGAATATGTCTGGGAAACACTAAACAAAGTCAAGCACCATCCCTTACTGCAGGGTCTCTCTGAGCCTTTAATGTGATGCTGCATATTATGAAACTCCTACAAGGGACAATGACATGCAGCAATTCCCACATTTACTGGATCAAGGACCCCATTTCCACAAATTATTAAGAATATCTTTTGGAACTATCATTCTGAGGAAGAATTTCAGAAACACTGCTTTAAATATTTAATATGTGGGGAATTTTCCTTTTAAAAGGGGACCCCATGAGAGAGTACAAATTCCCCAAGGATGGCAATTGGCAGAATCTGGGTTCAAACAGTTACACCGTAGGACTTCTGCTAATACATAGAATTTCAGATATCAATGGGAAGTTGAGAGAATTCTCCCAGCATTCCTGGAATCTTCTCTTTCCTCTATTAGCCTTGGGACTGGGTGAGGTTGAGGGAGAGCTTTGGGTAAGGGGCAGGTAGTAGGCAGAGTTCCTGCTGAAGGACAGAGCAAAAAAAAGCAAGAGGCTGAAAGAAAAAGTGGAGCTACCAAGATGCTGGGACCTGGGAGAACCTGAAGTAATACTCTCTTCTTCCTTAAAAAGGTTTCCACTTCTCCATCCCCAAATCAGCAGGGCTTATTTTAGAATTTTTCTTTTTCCCCAGGAAGCTGAAGAGAAGCTGAATCCAGAATATGTCTTTTTTACCAGGATTTCTAGGCCACAGAATTGTCTGGCAACTCTAGCTCAGACCTGTGAGGAAGGAAACCTAAAGCCCCATGGCTGCCGTGCAATCACCATGAGAAATGGACAAGAACAACTGGCTTTGGCCTAAAAATAGAAAGATTCAGAGATGAAAAAAACCGTAAGCCTGGGTCTCTGGATTAAATATATTAAGTCGAATCATATAAAATTGCCTATTTTCCTAGGTCAGAAATGGCTGAATGCTGGCAATTTCATATGGTTTAACCTACAGCTGGCAAAACCTTTATAGGAGAGCCAGAAGGGAGAACAGTGTGTGTGTGTATGTGTGTGTGTCTGTAGGTATAGGTGTTTGTGTTATTGTATATGTAACAGAGATAAAAAGTCAGAAGAGTAAAGCTCTCTTGTGCATATTTCCAATGGGCAAATAACAAGGTTAGGCATTCATGACAGGTTTGGACTCAGGGAGACAGAGGTGGAAATTTCAAGGACTGGCTGTTAGAAGCAGGAGTGAAAAGATTCTGTGTGCAATGATGGTCTTTGGGAGTGAAGCATTGGACCTGGGTTTGATAGGGAATTAAGTCAGGAAGATTTGTTGTTGTTAGTTGCCATCAAGTTGGCTCCAACTCATGGCAACTCTATGTGTAACAGAACAAAATATTTCCTGGTCCAGTACCGCCTTCAAAATCAATGGTATGCTTGAGTTTACTGTTATGACTATTTTGTGAATCCATCTCATTGAGGGTTTCCCTTGTTTTCGTTGGCCCTCTGTTTTACCGATAATGGTGTCCTTTTCTAGCATTTGTTCTTTCCTGATGACCTGTCCAAAGTAAGCTAGCTGAAGTCTTGCCATCCGCACTTCTAAGAGATTCTGGCTGTATTTCTTCTAAGATTTAGTAACTTAGAAATGAGAAAAGGTAAAATAAAGGAGTCAATAATATTAGGGGAAATCGAACCAACCTTTAGGGTAGTAGCCTCTTTCTTACTTTTCAGCTGGTCTCTTCATATGTCTTCACATTAAACCACCTAATCCAAAGTGGTGGATGGTAGGGGGTGGTATAGAGAGACATTGTCACCATAAAGGGAGTGTTTATCAGCTTGGGGGTGATATTAGGAGTCTCCATCTTCATCACCTCAGCTAGTCCTTTTGGAGGATGAATACAGCTGTAAAAATGATAACTTCCAAATTCCATACTACTTTACAATTTACAAAGCAGTCTACAAATATTATCTCATTTATTTTGATCATCACACAACCTATGAAGAAGATGTTGTTATCTGTATTTCCCAGATTAGAAAATTATGGCTTAGAGAGCAAATTTCCCGAGGATGGCAATTGGCAGAATCTGGCTTCAAACCTGCGTCTTTGAGCTCCAGATGGAATATTGGTTTTTTTTTTTTTTTGCTTCATGAATGATGACTGAGACCATTATACAACCAGAAACTCTAAGGCAAAAGCAGCATTCAGATACTGATAGGGACCATGCAGGTAATAGGCCTGAGTGAAGCTGATCAGATATAGGACAGTAGGGGGTAGTGGGGACTGTGGCTGGGTGCTGGCAAGCCCACACTCTGCTAAAGCAAATAGCCGGTATTCAGCTCCAGATAGTTATTGCCAGGCAGAAGTGCCAGCCTGATTTTTTGAGAGAAGCTGGAAATTCAATTCAACAAGTATTTATTGAGTACCTACTATGCATCAAGCACTGGAGATAAAGCAGTGAATCAAAAGGGTAAATGTGTTTGGATTTTTATGTGGACTTTTCCAATTTTTAAGTGTTGGGAACTAATAGAAAATTTAGAAACATTGTTCAGAACAAACAAAACATATCTGTGGGCTGCATTTGGCCAGTAGGTTGCCAGTTTATGACTTCAATACTAAAGTGACCAAGTGCTCTCCAAGAGAAGAGTGTACAGAACGGTCCAGTAGAGAGAGGGAAAAAACTGTTAGCACTTCTATTCATATTGGTTTTATATCTCATGTTTTAAAATTTCCATTTTTGTGAATGCTGTATCATACACATAACTGATTAATACATCATGTACAGCATTGTTGTTATTTTTGTTTAGTTCCTGTCGAGTCGGCTCCGACTCATGGGCCTTTTGTATAACGGAATGAAACGTTGCCCAGTCCTGGTTCATCTTCATGATTGTCGGTATGTTTGAGTCCATTGTTGTGGCTATTGCGTAGTGCCTTCCAACCTAGGGGGCTCATCTTTTAGCACTGTATTGGACAATGTTCTGATGTGATCCGTAATGTTTTCACTGGCTAATTCTGGGGAGTAGATCTCCAGGCTTTTCTTCCCATTCTGTCTTCATCTGGAGGCTCCACTGAAACTTGTCCACCGTAGGTGACCCAGCTGGTATTTGAAATAGTGGTAGCACAGCTTCTGGCATCATAGCAAAACACAAGGAACCACAGCACCACAAACTGACAGACAGGTAGTGGCACAGGACTGGGCAATAGTCCTTGAAAAGTGTGTATTTGTACATCCTCTGTCTGAAACAGGGCTTATGCTGTAGTCTCCAGCTTAGTATGCAGAAGGCTTTAAGGATGTGGGAATGCAGCAGAATATCTACAACAATATTCCCTCAACTCAGGCCGCCCACCTGTTCCTCAGGCCAGAACGCTATGCTGTGAGTGAAAAATGTAAGCACTGCTGAGTGATGGAAGAGACAACTGGATGACGGGCCAGGTCAGGGTGGACCAACTTTTCAACCACCACGGCCAAGGCTATAGGGATGTTTTGATCATGATTATTTTTCATTCTTATAGTACTGGTGGCAATGTAGCTGTGCTGGAGAAGCTAAGGGTGAGGGGTAATTTAATATTCACCCTTAGTGTCAGGGAAGTTATTATAGGAAGACAGGTGGCTAGCCACTCTTCAAATTCCCTGAGGACAGAACATGATGACACGGATGTAAAATGCTAATAGAGAGAATCAGGTTAGAATTACAGAAAATATTTCTGACTGGGAACTTTGTCTGAGTCCTGTTCTGAAGCCTGCGTTGGACACTATCCTCACTGTTTGCCTTAGTTTCTTAGTGCTGCTATAACAGAAATACCACAAATGTGTGGCTTAAAAGAACAGAGAACAGTTATGGGGCTCAAATAAAAAACCAAACCCATTGCCGTCGAGTCGATTCTGACTCATAGCAACCCTATAGGACAGAGTAGAACTGCCCATAGGGTTTCCAAGGCTGTAAGTCTTTATTCATTTATTTTTTTAAGTCTTTATGGGAGCAGACTGCCACATCTTTCTCCTGTGGAGCAGCTGGTGGGTTCGAATGGCTGACCTTTAGGTTAGCAGCTGAACCCTTTAACCACTGTACCACCAGGGCTCCTTTAGTTAGGAAGCCAGAAGTCTGAATTCAGGGCAGCAGGTCTAGCAGAAGGCTTTCTCTCTCTGTCAGTTCTGGGGAAAGGTCCTTGTCTATTTTCAGCTTCTGTTCCTTGGTTCCTTGATGATCTTCATGTGTTGTGATGTCTATCTTTCCCTATCTGTGCTTCCTTGCTTCCATGCCTAACCTGCTCTTTTTTCTTTGGTTAATTTTTTTATTGAACTTTAGACGAAGGTTTACAAAACAAACTAGTTTCTCATCAAACAATTAGTACACATATTGTTGTATGACATTGGTTAATAACCCCACAACATGTCAACGCTCTCCCTTCTTAACCCTGGGTTCCCTATTACCAGCTTTCCTGTCCCCTCCTGCCTTCTAGTCCTTGCCCCAGGGCTGGTGTGCCCCTTTAGTCTCGTTTTGTTTTATGGGTCTGTCCAATCTTTGGCTGAAAGGTGAACCTCAGGACTGACTTCATTACTGAGCTAAAAGGCTGTCCAGGGGCCATACTCTCAGGGTTTCTCCAGTCTCTGTCAGCCAGCAAGTCTTGTCTTTCTTTTTGAGTTAGAATTTTGTTCTACATTTTTCTCCAGCTCTGTCTGGGGCCCTCTATTGTGATCCCTGTCAGAGCAGTCAGTGGTGGTAGCTGGGCACCATCTCATTGTACTGGACTCAGTCTGGTGAAGGCCATGGTAGATTTGGTCCATTAGCCTTTTGGACTAATCTTTCCCTTGTGTCTTTAGTTTTCTTCATTCTTCCTTGCTTCCGAAAGGATGAGACCAGTGGAGTATCCTAGACGGCCGCTCATAGGCTTTTAAGACCCCAGACGCTTCTCACCAGGGTTAATATGTTCTTTTTATATCTCAAAAGTGGTTAGGTTTAAGACACACTTTTCACTGATATGGCCTCATTAACATAACAAAGAAAGTCCTATTCCCAAATGGGATTCTACAGGTATAGTATTTAGGATTTACAACACATATTTTGGGGGTGACACAGTTCAATCCATAACATAGTCTATCAGTTGAGTGGCAACGTGGTCACTTGGAAAGAGCACTGGATAAGGAGCTAGGCTTGTCCTTTTGGCTTCTATGACCTTAGATGATGCTAGACTTGTTCTTCTCTGGCTCTTTTTCCTCTCTTAGATAAGGAAGGGCATGATCTATAGTCTCTGAGCTTCTTCTGTCTACTTTGACCTTGTCTCATGCTAGGAGTCTAAGTGTTGGGATGTGAATGCTCTTGAGCGTTTTGCTGGACCAACTGTTTTAACCCAGGTCAATACACTGGTTGCTATAATAAAATTTATAATGGCTCATACATGGTAGAAGTTTATTTAAGAAGTTTATTTCTTGCTCACAAAAAATGAAGAGTTTGTTTTCCTGATTGGTAAGCCATTTTCCTCCAAGCGGTGATTCAGGGATCCAGGATCTTCTATCTTGGGGTTCTGCCATCTTCAATACATAGCTCCAATGTGGCCGTGGTCACTTACATCAATCTGGTGGAAAGGGAAAGTCATGACAACTGAGCCCAGGAAATTTTTTTTTGTCCAGACTGGGAAGGGTGTCCATTAATTCTGATCAAATTCTGTTGGCTAGAAAGCAGCTACATGGGCATATCTAACTACAAGGGAGTTTGGGAAATGTAGTTTAGCTAGTTTAGCCGTGTGTCCAGGAAAAAGAGGAAATGGATTTGGCCAACAGGAGCCAGTCTGTGCCACAGAAAGCAGAGCTGAAAGGAGAAAGGACTGTGTGGGTTGGAGAACAGTAAGCTGGGGGTGACATTAATTACTGTCCTGTTTCTGAAGAGCTTGCAGCAGTCACCAGCGGCTGAATGATGGGAGGATCTGGGCTTAAAAACTTTCTCGGTCCACAGGGGAGGGCCTTGGGCTGAGACTTAAGACACTCTAGGTCCTAGTTTTTTTCTGTGTTACATTAGCTATGGAACTGAACTTAACAGACTTAATCTTATGCTTCAGTTTCCTCATCTGTAAATGGCAATCATAATACTTGCCCTGATTACCTGACATGATTATTTTCAGAATCAGGTGTAGCAACATAATGGACATTTTGAAAAACTGAAAAGAATGATTAAAAGAAAATGAACTTAAACTCCTGGTGAAGAGAGTTACGTGAGATAAGAAAAAGAACTTTCCTCCCTAGTGGGACAAGAAAAACTTTCAGGGAACATATAAATAACTTTAAGGAATCAGTGTGAAACAATTTTGAGATAGTAGAAAGGGAAAGGGAACCCAAGCTTGGAAAGTGTCTGGTGTTGACTCTATAAGCAAATTGCTGTTTGGCTTTGATTGTATTACTTTCTCTCTCTGGACCTCAGTTGCCCCCTTGTAAAACACAAGGACTGAACTAAATAAATTTTGCTAAGGTCAATCCAAAATGGTATACTTCTGACTGTGTTAAGGTTCAGGGACCCAAAGACTTTGAGCGTCTATGCTGGTGACTTTAGTGTTGACCGATGGACTTAAAACACATTCAGCTGCCCCCTTAGCATTTCGATGTGGATGGACCTCGCACATTCTAAGCACTGCCATTGTCTACCCTCTCAAGCTTTTTCCTCCTGCAGCCTTCTGCATCTCACTGAGAAGCAGTTGTTCTGGGAGACCCTCTTGATACCTTGCTTTCACACGCAGCCTGCATCCCAGAAGGTCCTTTCACTGTTCTACCTTCAAAATACATCCCAAATGTCACCTACCTGCCAACACCTTAGTGCAAGCCACCATCACATCTTACCTGTCCTGGGACAATTGGCCCCACTATTGCTCTCTTAAAAACAACCAGTTGCCATCAAGTCAGTTTGGACTCATGGTGACCCCATGTGTGTCAGAATAGAACTGATTTTTTTGGGAAGTAGATCAATGGCTGATTTTTTTGGAAATAGATCACCAGGGTTTTTTTTTAGGTGTCTCTGGGTGAACTTGAACCTGTAACCTTTTGGTTAGCAGTTGAGTGCGTTAACCATTTGCACCACCCAGGCACTCCCTTGCCCTCTTACCATTTATTTTTCACAAGATAGTCGAGTGAGCTCTTTATCCTTCCCTTCATCTTCCAATGACTTCTCATCACATTTAGAATAAAGTTAAAGTCCTTGCCTTGATTTACAAGGCTCTTCAACATCTGCTTCCTGCAGGATTTCTGACCTGATCTCAAGCCCTCTTCTGCCACTCCTGACAAATCAACTGCAACCATTGTGGCTGCTCTTCTACATGCCAGGCTCATGACACTTGCTATTCCTTGTGCTTGGGCATCCTCTTTCCAGAACTTTCTGGCTCCTTCCCTTGCTTCATTCGTAACTCAGTCTAAATGTCCCTTCTTTGAAAGCACTTGTTGATTTACCTTTTCCATCTTTCTCTAGCTCCTCACAACTGGACAAATAAGTGACATCATGATACCAAAACCAAACCAGACCCGTTGCAGTTGAGTACATTCCAACTCAGTGACTCCGTAGGACAGAGTAGAACTGCCCCATAGGGTTTCAAAGGAGCAGCTGGTGGATTCAAACTGCCAACCTTTTGACTAGCAGCCAAGTTCTTAATCACTGTGTCACCAGGTCCCCAACATCATAATAAATGGAGAAAATATTGACATCGTGAAGGATTTCATTTTACTTGGATCCACAATCAACATCCAT
This sequence comes from Loxodonta africana, assembly GCF_030014295.1. NCBI lineage: Eukaryota > Metazoa > Chordata > Mammalia > Proboscidea > Elephantidae > Loxodonta > Loxodonta africana. The sequence goes on along the minus strand of NC_087347.1, from coordinate 29,540,430 downwards.
AGAAGCAGCAGTCGAGAAATCAAACGACACATTGCTTTGGGCAAATTTCCTGGAAAAGACCTCTTTAAAGTGTTAAAAAAGCAAAGATGTCACTTTAAAGTTAAGGTGCCCTTGTCCCAAGCCATGATGTTTTCAATCTCCTCATATGCACGCGAAAACTGCACAAGGAATAAGGAAGACCAAGGAAGAATTGATGACTTTGAATTATGGTGTTGGTGAAGAATATTGACTGTATTATGGACTCCTAGGCTTTGGTCTTCAGTATGGATTGTACCTCAACATAAAGAAAACAAAAGCCCTCACAACTTGATCAATGAGCAACATCATGATAAATGGAGAAAAGATTGAAGCTGTCAAGGATTTCATTTTACTTGGATCCACAATCAACAGCCATGGAAGCAGCAGTCAAGAAATCGAACGACACATTGCATTGGGCAAATCTGCTGCAAAGGACCTCTTTAAAGTGTTAAAAAGCAAAGATGTCACCTTGAAGACTAAGGTGCACCTGACCCAATCCATGGTATTTTCAGTTGCATCGTATGCATGTGAAAGCTGGACATTGAATGGGAAAGACCGAAGAAGAAGAATTGACGCCTTTGAATTGTGGTGTTGGTGAAGAATATTGAATATACCACGGACTGCCAGAAGAACAAACATATCTGTCTTAGAGGAAGCACAACCAGAATGCTCCTTAGAAGCAAGGATGGCGAGGCTGTGTCTTACATACTTTGGACTTGTTGTCAGGAGGGATTAGTCCCTGGAGAAGGACATCATGCTTGGCAAAGTACAGGGTCAGCAGAAAGGAGAAAGACCCTCAACAAGGTGGATTGACACAGTGACTGCAACAGTGAGCTCAAGCATAACAACTATTGTGAGGATGGTGCAAGACCAGGCAAGTGTTTCGCTCTGTTGTGCCTAGGGTTGCTATGGGTCGGAACTGACTTGACAGCACCTAACAACAACAACATGGACTACTAAGAAAACAATCAAATCTGTCTTGGAAGAAATACAGCCAAAATGTTCCCTAGAAGCAAGGATGGCAAGACTTGGTCTCACATATTTTGGACATGTTATCAGAAGGGACCAGTCCCTGGAGAAGGACATTATGCTTGGTAAAATAGTATGTCAGCAAAAAAGAGGAAGACCCTCAGTGAGATGGGTTGATACGATGGGTGTAACAATGGGCTCAAGCATAACAACAATTGTGAGGATGGCATAGGACTGGGTAGCATTTTGTTCTGTAGTACATAGGATGGCTGTGAGTCAGAACAAACTTGACTACACCAAACAACAACTAGCTCCTTATCCATCCATTCCCCCCCAGCCAATGGATTTATTTTTCTTTAAAGCATTTATCACTCCTTGACATAATAATTTTATTTCTTTGTTTATTTTCCGTCTCTTTTCACTAGAACATAAATACCGTAAGTGCAGAGACTTACCTGACTTGTGTACAACTGTATTCCCAGTGGCATATAGCAGGCATTCAATAAATGTTAATTGAACAAATGAGTTAATGAAGAGAAGCTGACCCCAGGACCTCTGCACAGGCTGCTGCTGCCAGTGACAAGCATCTCTTCAGCAAAGAGAGGGGAGCTGGAGACTTGGGTCTAGATGGCCAAGGGTGAACCTGAGCTACCCTCTCCCTGCCCAGGGTGGTGGCACCTGGGCAAAGCATGGGACTCCAACACTGGAGTCCAGCTGTCTCTGCCCCAGGGTCCTGATCAGATCCTGGCACCCAGGGTTTGGTGCTCCCCCGTTATCTCCTTTTAGGAGGCACTTGACTGACCTCCCAGAGGGTATATCTGGCTTCTTAGCCAAGCCACTTGCTCTCGCTATTGAGAAATGACTAAGCAGATTCTCCATCTCCCTGTGGCCAGCTGCCAGACCGCGAGAGTCCTCACTGCCAGTTCAGACCAGTTTGGGAGGCCATGTCCTCCTTCTGAAACAACCCCCTTCTTTTGCTCTGATTCAAAGAAAGCACAAAGCAGACACAATCATTTTGGCCTTCTCTGTACAAGGCTCTAAACTTACCTGTCTCCTTTAGCTGGCACGTTAACCTTACAAGGCTCATTTTATAGATGAGGAAACGAAAGCACACTGAGGTGAAGTCACTTTTCAAAGTAACAAAGGCCAGCAAGTGATGAAGCCAGGATTTGAGCCTAAATTATCTGGTCTCAGAACTCATGTTCTATTACTGTATGCTGCCTCTACCTAGTTCTTCTCTGAGGGAACTGAGTAAACTGAGGCCCAGAGAGGGAAATGACCAGCCCCAAATCACACAGCTTGTGAGTCTCAGTGCTCAGACCACCTATAAAGACTCAAATCCAGGGACTTTTCCTCCCCAGGCTTAATGCAGGTCTCAGTCAATACATTTGGTCATTCCTGTTACCTGGATGCCCTGGCAAGTTGTACCTTCTAGCTCTAGAGACAACAGGAGCCTGGTGGCCCGCTCCCTGGGGACTAGCCAAGGAAGGTCAGCCCGCTAGCTTGCAGACCCAGCACCTAAAATAAACCAGGCAGCAACCCCAATGGAAACCAGGCAGCAAGCCCAAAAGAAACGACATAACCTTCCAACAGTCCAGGGCCAGATGCAGCTCGGACTCCCAAGCTCCCTCGGTATAGCGCCTAGCACACAGCAAGCACACAGTTTAGTGGCTGCTGCTGCTTCTTTTTATTTTAAAGACAATAAAGTCCTGTCATTCTGGTTCTAGAATATGGAGCTGGCAGAAACTGAGGGAGCTAAGATCCAGGAGACCTTTGGATTGTGGTGGGGAGGGGGCAAGGAACATTCTTTAGATTGTTGGTTCTCCAATTTGAACGATTGTCGGAATCACTGGGGGAGTTTTTAGAAATTACCCAGGTTTGATCCTAGGCCTACAGAATCAGAATCTTGGGGGTGGGGGTAGATAGGGCCTGGGAATCTGTATTTTAACTTGTCCCCCAAGTGAAAATATCCTGGGCCAGGTTTGTGAACCATGGTCCTAAATATGCTCCCTCCACTTGTTGGGCCACTTGATTTCCTTCTCCCACCCTCAACTCTCCACTTGACTCATGATTTTTTTTTTTCCACTTGTGAAATCTAAATTCTAAATTTTCCATGCCCATAGCATTGTGGGTTGGTGTGATAAAAATACTTAATGGCCTTTTGTTATTTTTAAACAAGGACTAAGTTTTTCCTTTAAATTGACGTTTAGGAAGGCTTTGTTCTGCAAGAGGTATAAGTTCCTTGAAGAGTCAGTGCTGAGGAATTTTGTTGCTTACGAAGTCTTTCTCCAAGGCCCTACATATTCAAGGCAAGCTGTAAAAGTTAGTGGTTGCTGGGGTAACTTCAGCCACCAGGAGACAGGCTACTGTATTTAAAATTTCTTGTAACACCATCACTAGCAGCTGGAAATACCTGCTGAAAAAGGAGAATTTCTTTTTTTATTCTTCTTTAAGATGAGATTGGAAAGTTACTTTCTTCTGGCTGGATCAAGAGTCGGGGTGTATGCTAGGTATAGAAGTGACTGAGGCGATCTTAATTTTGCTCCTTTCTCTTCCTGCCGCAGGTAAGTAAAAGGACTCAGGTGGAACTGTGGACCTTCCTAGATAATCAGAGCACTGTCGTTGTTCAACGCCATTTAGTTGACTTCAACTAGATGGCGACCCTATGTATGACAGAACAAAACGTTGCCTGGTCCTGTGGCATCTTCAAAATCATTGGTATGTTCGAGGCCATTGTTCTGGCCACTGTGTATTTTGAGTACCTTTTTTTTTCCAACCTAGGTGGAGCCTTGGTGGCTCGGTGGTTAAGAGCTATGGCTGCTAACCAAAAGGTCAGCAGTTGGGGTCCACCAGCCGCTTTTTGGAAAACCTATGGTGCAGTTCTACTGTGTCCTACAGGTTCGCTATGAGTTAGAATCGACTCGATGGCAACGGGTTTGGTTTTAGTTTTTCCTGCCTAGGGGGCTCACCTTCCATACATCAGACAATATTCTGTTATGATCCATAGAGTTTTCACTGGCTAATTTTTGGAAGTAGATTCCTAGTCTTTCTTAGTCTGGAAGGTCTGCTAACACCGAGCCACCATGGGTGACCCTGCTGGGAAGGGTGAAGAAGCCTGTCAGAACTGGAGGCTAGGATTTAGGTTTTGGTTTCAGTCCTTGCTTTTCTGGGGTTAGATCTCTTCTAGCTATAGTCTTGGGGGCTAGGCTGATTGGCAGTGCTGAGTTGTGTAGGCTGAGCACAGGTCCTCTAGTTAGCAGCCGCAGGGGAGCAGCTGGGCTTCCTTGGAACTAATGCCCGGGATAACTTTGGTGTTCTGAATTTGCAATGAAAAGTTCAGCCAAAAAATAAAAATGAGTGAAATAGCATAAAACCCAAGACCTTTAGGTCTCATGTGCTCTGGCAAATAATTCCAGTGGAATTCTGGGATAGCTTTCAAGAGCAGTGGCTTCTTTTGGACTTTCCCATGGCTTATTCCAAGACAACCGCTGCTCTGCAGATGTTCCCCCAGGACCAGTTATGGAGAAGGCCCATCCCAGCAGCAGCTACTGCTGCTGCCAGGGCTAAGAGGTCAGTGCTCACGCACGCTCGGGCAACCACCCTCCTCCCAGCTCCCAGTCATTCTCCAGCAGGTGATTGAGAAATTCAGTGAATTCCTCCTCGGGTTTCTTTTGGGTCTGAGGCCAAGGGGCTGCCTCCATGATGTGGGGGCGCAGATATGGCTGCATTAAGAGAGGAGGAAGATAGGCAGATAGAGGGGGCTGTACAGTGAGGAAGAAGTTACTTCCATTCTGTGAGCCCATTCAATTTGCAGGATAATCTGCTTGATATTCAACTTGTTGCGTGCTGCCAAGTCAGGTGGGGAATTGATTCTGGAGAGAAGACAACAGAAAAGATAAAAGATGTAGTATGGTTTCTGTTCTTTATAGTCTCACTAGGTGGGACCTTACATGATATAGTTGAGAAATTCCAGGCAGCAACACCATAGTTCCTTCCAAGAACTGGCCTAGTTGCCAATGAGCCATGTGATCTTACTATCTTTCAAGGTTCTAGAGCAGACAATGAGGGGCTTCCTTACGATTACAGATGTCCCTTCCTGTTGTTAGAGCCTAAAGTTTGAAACATCCTACCATCATCTTCTCCGGGGCTTTCCCATCCTTTCTGCATCCATCCCATCTCTCTTCTCCCAATTCTCCCTGCCTCTTCCACTCCAGTCTGGCTTAGAAATAGTATCTGCCCAAAGGTCATCCTCTCAGAGTAACATCTGAGGCCAGGCTTTCAGTAACATGGGGGATAGGGTGTGGATGTGAGGAGGGAGAGAAGGCATGTGGCCCCTGGCACACATGCTTTGTGTGGATCAAGACTAGGTGTCATTGAACTGGAGGTATTGATACATATGATGTGTCTTGAGCCACTGATATTCATGAAATTTACAAATCCTATCTGTGACCTGAATACCTGGGTTTCAGTAATGCAGAGTGTTGGACCACCTAGGTTCTCCCTTGAGTTTCTGCCCTTCTGATCAGATTCTTCCTCATCAATCCCTCTCCCACTGGGAAGGTAGAAATGTGACATGCTTCTAGAATTACATTTAGAAAGGTAAAGTACTACACTGAGTAGAGTTGATAAAGAGGACAAAACCTCTGACTCTCTCGATTGTCTGGTAAACTACTTCTTCCTGGCTTTTGGGGATCCCCGTGGCTTTAGAAGTTCCAGAGCTGACTCTACTAACTTACCCCTTAAATCATCAGTTTTCTTTTAAAAATCAATTTTATATAAACTAATCAATGAGTATTTAATAACTAGCTTCCATGCAGCCATTCTTAGATCAGCTTCTTTGAGGGATTTGGAAAGAACATACCTCAAAGACATTGACTTTTCAATTAGCTTCTGAGTTCCTTGGATCAAGACTAATTTCAAGGCTATATGTAATTATTTGTTTATTTGCTTGGTAGACTATTGGAGCTCTGGAAATCAGTCCCTTCCCTTCATTGCTCTGTCAGTGATGTAGAGAGAGAGAGAATCTGACTTTATCCATTCAACAAATATTTATTGGGCACGTACTTTTAGGCACTAAGGATGTGACATGGCCAAGGCAACCATGGTGCCTGACCTCAGAGAGCCTACGTTTGGTGAAGGCGGAGCAGCAACGGTCAGGAACAAAATATCAATTATGAGAAGTGCTGTGAAGAGAAAAACGAGGGTGTGAGATAATGTAACGGTGAGGAGGGTGGCGTGGAACCTAGTGTATTTAGACAGGGTAGGAAAGGAAGGACGTGAAGTGGGGTGGTGCCTGAAGTTTGACTATGATCAGTCAAAGGAGACGTGAAGGTAGAGGTGTGGGAGAAAGAGCATTCTAGGCAAAGGGAAGACCATGGGTACTTCCATTATTTATTGTTGCATAACACACTGCACCAAAACTTAGTGGTTTAAAACAACAACACATTATTATCTCTCACATTTCAGTGGGTTGACTGGGATCTACTGGGTGTTGGTTCTCCCTGGGGGTGTCTCATAGAATTGCAGTCAGATAGCAGCTGCGGCTAGAGTCATCTCCTGAAGGTTCACCTGGACTGGGTATTCAAGATGATTTTTTTACTCACATGTCTGGTGACTGGGCTGGGATGACTGGGACGGCTGGAACAGTTGGAAGTTGGCTATCAACATTCTCTCTCCATGCAGCTACTCCACATGGCTAATTGGGCTTCCTTATAGCATGGAGGACTTGGGACAGTTGGACTTCTTATATGGGGGCCAGTTTTCCCCAGTGTGAGCAGGAAGAAGAAGACTAGGCCTGGGCCTGGCCTAGTTTCACTTCGGTAACATCCAGTTGATTACAGAAGCCACAAGCCAGCCAGATTCTAGGACATAGACGATTAACCTCCGTTGCTCAAAGGGAGAAAGGGTGGTGCGTCCCGGGAAGGAAAGAATTGATGGTTGCCGTTATGGAGACAAGCAACCACAATGTGTTAAGGCTTTGAGATGGAAAAGGCTTGCTCTGTAACAGCACCAGAAAGACAGCCAATGTTGCTCAAGTGTAGTGAGGGTGTCAAGAGATGAGGCAGGAGTGATTGGTGCATGGTGTCCCTGTCCATAAGGCACAGCAGGGAGTTTGGGTTTTTTTAAGTGTCATGAAAGCCTTTAGGCTTCCTGTTGTTCAAGTGCTGGTAATCATAGAGAGTACTCCTTTCTTTTTCCCTCTTATCCATCCCCACTTCCTGCCAGTAAGTTATCCTAGATGCTAGTGCTCATCATGTGCTCCTCTGGCTCCCAAAACTTCAGTGAGTCCCCACTACCTCCCAGGCACCAACTCCCCAGCCCAGCCTTCAGGGCTCTCTGCCAAGTCATGAACTTACACATTTTTCTTGCTTTTTTGCCCAACCTGCCACATTAGAGCCTTTGCCCTTTGTCTTCTTGTCTCCATACCTCCATCAGTCACTCTGCTTGGAATGCCCTTCCTGACCTTATCTCCTTCTGTCAAAATCCTAGTCTTCCTTTATTATTTACCTCCAATGTCACTTTCTCAAACTGAGAGTGACCCCTCTCTCCTTGGCACCCTCCTGCTTCTTTCCAATACAAAGCAGAGCCAATGCTTTGGGAGGTGCAGTTACATCTATCTTGTCTATCCCTCACTTTCATGGGCCCCCTGTTCACTTGACTATAGGTCTTTGGGGTCAGAGAACATGACTCCTTTGATTCTTCTGCCCTGCAGACCCATGCCTTGCACATAGCAATCACTCAGTTGATGCCTGTTGAATTAAACAGCAGTTTCTCTGGGCCACCAGCTCCCAATTGTCTCCTTTCTTTCCCACGGCAAATTGCACCATTCGGCTCCCAGAAACTCTTGGTTTGCAGCCCCAAGTTTCCTGGTAGGCCTTTCCCGCAGGATCACAGATCTGTTGGTTCCCAGCAGGCCAGGCCTGTACAGGCCAGAGCAGGGTCCCAAGGAGATGGAGAGCTTCTGATTCTGCAGGCTCCCTCTTTCCAGCTGCCTTGCACTTGTTTTCATTGGCAGGAGGGAGCACTTGGTTACCACTTCATCTTCCATTTATAGGCATATATGCATCTTTGTTATTCTTTGCACAAAACGACAGTGTTCTTAGCTCAGAAAAGTGGGAGAGAAAGAGTGAGGGTCACACAAAGCAAAGAAAGCATTTGATACAAGGCCCGCAGTGCTTCCTACAAGCTTTCTGTCCAAATTGGAGAATGGAGGACATTCTTGTTGTCTCTGTTGCTCTTTCATCTGTGCCTCAGCCTGTATCATTACTCCTCAAACTTTATTGATTGGTTACCACCAGTGAAAGGAAGGTCAGGATGTGGGCAGTAGGTGTAACAAAGACTCTTGTCACCTAGACAAGAAAAGGAATGTGGCTCTCTGGCCTGAGTTCGTGTCTACACAGTCCTTGGGTCCTTCTTCTGATAGCTAGAGGTTGTTGTTAGCTGTCATCAAGTAGGCCTTTGACTCATGATGACCCATGTACCACAGGATCAAGACCGTTGTGATACATTGGGTTTTCATTGGCTGATTTTTCAGGCCTTTCTTCATAGTCTACATTAGTCTGGAAGGTCTGCCTTAACCTGTTCAGCATTATAACAACATGCAAACCACCACTGACAGATGGGTGATGACTGTGTTTGAGGTGCACTGCTTTGGAATCAAACCTGGGTCTCCTGCATGAAAGGCGAGCATTTTACCACTGAACCACCACTGCCTCCTGGGGTCAGAGGTAGTCTGCTTAAACTCTGTGGGCTCCTATTTGCCCATCAGTCAAACTGTACCTGGATGCAAACAGGAGAAATAATAACAGCAAACACTTGCGTGGTGCTTACTGGATGCCAGCCACTGTTTTAAGCATTTTATACATAGTAACTCATGTAATCCTCAAAATAACTCCATGAAATAGAACTATTATTATCCTCATTTTAGAGATGATTCAACTGAGGTAGAGCGAGGTTAAATAACTTTCCCAAGGTCACACAGACACAACTGGCACAACTGGGATCTGAATCTACCTCATTAACTACTCACAATGCTGCTTTAAATGCTCATCAAATTAAGATGTTCAAATAACCTACAAGTTCCACTCAGTCCTTCTTACCTGCCCAAGTGTGCTGGAAATGACTGTGTAACTGAGGATTGTGGACAATAATAGCAAGAGCCTGGACAAGTCTGAACCAGTCCTGGGCACGAATAATTCAATTTGGTTCAAATTCTGACTTTCCCACAGATTTAAGATTCTTAGTCTAGTCTTCTGCGCCTATTTGGAAGCCTGAATTAGCAAAGGGATTTGCTGGTGTATCCAAGAGCAACCTGTTTCTCTTGGCTCAAACTCATGGCCTGGAAATTCACTAAGTAACCAGTTAATTCATTTTCGTCTTTTCTCCATTCATCAAACTTTGTTCCTACACTTTCTGTATGCAAGACACGGCATTGGGCACAAGAAGGAGTGGAGGAAAGGGAACCAAAATGGCATAGACATAGTCCTTGCTTTCAAGCCGTGTGTTTATGTGCACATGTGTACACTTACGAGCAAACCTGAGGACCCAACTGTATTGTTCAACATATTCTTTTGGGTCAGCCTTTAGTACTTTCTGAAGTGCTATATGTGGTGTATTTCACTGGTACACTGGGGTCTAGAATATCTTGCATAAACATGTTTTCATAATGTTCTCTGATGCTGAAGCCCATTGGAGCATAGACTCTCTTTCAGTCCAATGGATCTCCAAGCTGTCCAAACTGGATAGAAGAGTAATTCTAGTAGACTCATGTCCCAGGCTGCTGTGGCACTCTACTCAGCCGAGTCTGGATGCAGACTCAGACTACTTCTCAACCCACCATCCCTGACAGCTGCTACCAATTTAATAGTGTTGGCATAAATGAAATCTATGCATTCCTAAGGTAGTACCCATCTACATCTATGTCCATGTGTGTACATATACATATAAGAGTAAGGAATTCCTAGTTTTAGTCTAGAGAGGTGTTTCTCTTAGTGGGGCTGAAGGGCAGTGTGCAAAGAGAGGGCTATAGAGTGTGGATGGGAGGAAAGACTAGAGTGAAAATGTCAGAGGTATGTTCAGGGAGGTAAAAATCTCTCAGGGCTTCCTCTCTGTTTTATAGGAAGATAAACTGAGGCTGAGAGCTGGGGTCCTGTTCAACATTAGCCAGTTCTCCAGCAGCATTGTGGAGATTTGAACTTCAGAACCCCAACTCCCTGGCCAGGCCTCTCCCTTCAGATGACCTGTTTGCCTCTTCCTAAATCCTGTGAATTGCTTCCCCTGGAATCAAACCAGATGTTCTGGGAGAAAACACTGTGTCAGCATTTCAGGCAGAATGACCTAGTCTCTGGAGATGCCATTTGCAGGACTGTCTGTGCTGGGCTGACTATGGGCCCAGGTGTTCTCTAAAGTCAAGTGGCAGGTGTTTGGGACCTCTTGTGGCTCCCTTCAGTGGAACACAGAAACATATGTGTCATGGTCTTATAAAATCTGAAGAAGGGACTAAAGGCAGAGCACTGCAGTTGGTAGTAGTAAAAAAAAAAATTTATAAAAAATAGGAGTAATTCATGGTGTGCAGTAGCATTGCCTCCTCTTGCCTTCAGCTCTTATAGTTCCAGAAAAGTCTCAGGGTAGACTACAGGGGTGAGCCCTCTTCACACCGGGAAGATCTTTTTTCTTTCAGAGAAGGATTGAAAGGAGCAGGGATGACAGTGTCCTAAGGAAGGGCTGAGAACCTGGAGGGAGTGGGATGATACAGGCATGTAGACTGGTGGTGGTGGTGATGGTGAGGAGATACAAAGATATTTTGGAGATTGTACCGGGAATAGTCATGGACTCATAAAGTTTGAGAGCTGGAAGAGATTTTTAAAGATCATTTCTCTTCCACATTCCTCATTTCATGGAAAAGGAGGCTAATTCTCAGAGACTGGAAAGTACTTGCCTAAGGGCTCATTGTAAGTTACTGGTAGAGCTGAGCCTAGGACCTAGGCCTCTTCATTCGCAGACTAAATGTATTAGTTATCTATTGTTGTATAGGAAGTAACCCCAAAACTTAGTGACTTAAAACCACAATACATACTATTTCAAAATTTCTGTGGGTCAAGAATCTGGGTGCTTCTTTGATGTGTCCTTTGGCTCTGAGTCTGTCATGAGGCTGTGATCAGGGTATTGGGAGGCGCTGTGTTCTCATCTGGAGGCTTGACTCGGGGAAGATCTGCTTCCAAGCTCGCTTAACAAGATCACTTGTTAGGATTCAGTTCTTCACGGGCTATTGAACTGAGGGCTTCAATTCCTCCTTGGCTGTCCCTCAGTTCCTTGTCATCTCTGTCTACATATGGCAGCTCACAACATGGGAACTGGCTTCTATTAGTGTGAATAAGTGAAAGAGGGCAAGCAAGACAGAAGCCAGTCTTTTTCTAACTTAACCTCAGAAGTAACACATTGTCAGTTTTGCCATATTCTGTTTGTTGAAGCAAGGCACTAGACTACCCATACTCCTGAATTCCAGAAGGTAGGAATCCTTAGGAGTCATCTTAGAAGCTGCCTATCACATTGCAATACTTTCTACTATTGCTTGCTACCTCCCTTAACAATATAACAGAAAGGGCTGGGAAGACAGAAACCTTGGAGTTGAGGTTCTATTACATTGTTATTCTTCTCTGCTTTTAGTTTGGAGAAAACACCGGTACTTTCAAGGAAGGGAAAATAGGCATAAGAGGCAAAAAGGACATTTTAAACCCCAGAAAGAAACAATCATAATACTGGTTAGTAAACCTTCACTTGTTTTCCCCTCGTATAAAATTTTCTTTCTTCACTGTTGATCAGTTGTTTGTGAATATAAAAAAAAGCAAGGGGTTCAATTTGGAATCTGAAAACCCCAGTTGGACTGCCAACTATGACCCTGGACATGTCACTTAAACCCTTATAGAGCCTCAATCTGCTCATCTAATAACTGTGATTAGAGTGCCAACTTTATAGCATTAATATACTGAGGACTGAATGAAATATAATGTCTTTTCCCCCCCATTTTTTTTTTGTTGTTGTTGTAGTAAGCATAGATAACACATCATTTGCCAATTCCACATCCATGACTCTGACACATAGGGTGACTTAACTAATAAAAATGGGTCTGTTGGAAAGTTGAATGTGAGCTTCCCTTCTCTTAAACCCTCACTTTAAAAGAATCTGTGTGGTAGGTCATAAGGTAAGAAAGGAAACCCTAGTGGCATAGTGGTTAAAAGCTATGGCTGCTAACCAAAAGGTTGACAGTTTGAACCCACCAGGTGCTCCTTGGAAACCCTATGGGGAATTTCTACCCTGTCCTAGAGGGTCGCTATGAGTTGAAATAGATTCGATGGCAATGGGTTTGGTTTTTTTTTTTAAGGTAGGAAACAAATATGCATTAGAACTACTAGGGAAGAACAGCCAAAATTATGATTACTTTCTGATTACAGGGTGGCATACCTAAAAGTATCAAGAGAATGAACTAAAAATCCACTAAAAAGAGGACAGTAAGGAAGCCAGATACAAGATAAATATACAAAAACCTAAAGCTTTATTGTATATCAGTAATGACTTATTGAAACAATGGAAAAAAGGTGCCATTCATAATAGCCATCCATATACAGCCTGCAGGAGTGTTTCTATGCAGGGCAGAGAGGAAGGGCGTCTTGTGACTCTGGCTTCATTTGGTCACCTGAGCACAGAAACAGTACTGCCTGTGGTCAGAGTTTCATGAGAAATCTTATGAAAATATTTCAAGCCTCTCATTTTTAAACCTCAAACCACAGGAGCTTAAATCCAGCCCATGCAGCTGCTGGATGAGATGTAAATGCCTACCCATCCTTCCAGGTTCTCATTCCTTTCTCAACTAGGACCAGGGGCCTATCTACAGAAAATAGCTCCTATGGCAATTGGTTTTAAATTACTGAATGATTTCTCACAGTTAGTGATGGGAACTACCATGGCCAATAGAAACTGCTCATTAATGCCCCTCCTCAAGTAGTGTCCAGGCCACACGCCCTACTGGCCATACTTCGGTGACTAGAACACATTGCCTTACAAACCTCCTAGTCCAGTTGGCTCTGCTTCCACACAGAGGGCATGTTAATACAGGGAATAATACCCCCCCGCCCCCCCGGCAAAGAAGCTTTTCTTTCTGTCAAGCACAGAAGAGTCTTGTCTTTACATTTATGTCATTAAAAGACTCATTCAGGCCATATCTTCAGAACAATAAAACTCTCTGTATTAAAGAACTGTTGATGTTTCAATTTCTTGCCAGATAGAAATTACTTGCAGCTTGAAGAAATTAAAAAAAAAAAGTTAATTACATAGTAATATGTAATAACATTCAAACAATATAGATAAATCAAAAGTCTTCCTTGTTCACCACTTAATTTTATTCTTCTCCCTGTAGATTATCACTGTTAACAGCTTGGTGCAAGTATAAAAAAATGTGTAAAGATATATATATCTTGTATACATGTATGTGGATGCATTTGTTTTTGTGTGTTTATGTGTGTTTGTGTATATATACGTGTATATATATATACACACACTAATTTTAAATATAAAAAGTTTGATCCCCTTAAATATAAAGGAAATCATGCTGTGCGAGGAGCCTTCTGGTGTAGTGGTTACGAGCTACGGCTATTAACCAACATGTTGGCAGTTTGAGTCCACCGGGCACTCCTTGGAAACCCTATGGGGCAGTTCTACTCTGTCATATAGGGTCACTATGAGTCACAATTGATTCAATGACAACAGGTTTTATACTGTGTGTATTGTTTTGTTTCTTGCCTTTTTCTTACTTAATAGTATATCTTGGTGATCTATCCCTATCAGTACATATGTGTATGTGTGTATATGTGCACATATACATATATATATCTCTATATTTTAACTGCTACATATCAGGGTGGTTTCTTACTCTCTCAGTTCCATAAGCAGATTCCTCTGCATTCCTATCTTACCAAGGCATACACCCTGGAGCGAGGCCCTCAAGTCAACCCAAATTAGTGTTAGTCTAAAGTTTGAAAGACACTCATCTCCTGCCTTATCCTTTTCTAAGACAGAATCTCTTCATTTTGCTGCAACAGCCATACAACTTTTCTGGTTTCCACCAGCTCTCCAGGGCAGAATTCAATCCTCTTCAGTTCCGATCAGCTTTCTCAAATATATACTTACAGTTCCAAATGGCTACTTTTGCAATAAAAGCCAATCTATCCTCCATGAAAAAGTCAGTGAGCAACTGAAGAAGAATGTATAATTAATAAATTCACGTATTTAACAAATGTTTGTTATGTGTTTCAGTCACGGTGGGAGATGTTGGGGGTATGATGGCAAGCAAGAAAGAAACAAATGAGCAAACCAAAACCCTGATCCCCACCCAGCTCCACTGAGCTTTCAATCATTACAATCAGAGAATTACATAAAGAGTAGAATCATGAATGAAAAGTGCTGGGAAAGAGCAGATGCATGAGACGAGCATATGATAAGGGGAACTTAACACACTTGACTGCTAACCAAATGTTGGAAGTTTGAGTCCACCTAGAGACACCTTGGAAGAAAGGCCTGGTGATCTACTTTGGAAAAATCAGTCATTGAAAACCCTGTGGAGCACAGTTGTACTCTGACACACACGAAGTGGCCATGAGTTGGAGTCTACTCAGTGGCAACTGGTTGTTTTTTTCAGCGATGGGGGAGGAGTGATGAGAGTGACTTCCCTAAAAGTAACCCCTACTGACAGCTCTTTCTTTGGAGTTTCTGTCAGAGCCAGGGCTTCCTGGTCTTTGAAACCCTGGTTCCACACCCTTTTCCACTCTACCGTGCAATCTTAGCCCTCATTTTCTTATTCAAGCGTTAGGCTGGTTTGGAGAACTCTAAGTTCTCTTCTAATTCCACCATTCTCTTCTTCTTTCTCTACCTCCTCCTTATGGGAGATGTATGCGATCACTTGTCAGCAGCATCACTTTCATTCATCTGTTCCCTCAGCACATGTCTGTTGAACATCGATTATGCGCAAGGCACTGTACTAGGCGCTGAGAGCACAATGGAGTACAAAACATCGCGCTCCCTGCTCTTGTGGGTGTGTCCAGGCTTGAAGTATGCATTTGGGATAATGGAACCCTCTCCTGCTCTCTTTGGCCCAAGTGAATATTTTAAAATTTAAGTATTCGGAGAAGAGCAAAATTGGGAGCCTCTGATCTACACTTTGAGGGGCCTAGATCAATGTTTGGCATCTTTCAAGTACTTAACCCATCCTTGGTGAGCACCAGCCTCTTTGGTGTCGACATCCTGCTCATTTTAGAGTCATTAAATCCTGAAGAGTTCAAGTGGTACCATTGGCCACTCTTCCAAAATAAGGGCCAGCTGTGACACAATGGCTTTTCACTCCTTAGATATTTATGGAACACTGACTACAATCCTGGGTGAATGTGGGGAAGTATAAATACTGTTCTGGGTACCTAGTAGACATTCAATAATTCCCCACTGATATAGTGGGGCAGGATAGCACTCCAACCTGAGAGGCCCTACAGTGAGCAATGAGGGTGAGACAGAGATGATGATGGTTGTGTCTTCAGGGAAGTTATGATCCATTAAGGCAAAGAGGGCACACCCCAATAATTATAATATTATTGTATCCACAGGAAGTGAGGAGTTCCAGAAGAGAAGAGAAAGTAAGTAACGTGAGTTGGAAACTAAGAGGTGATAAAAACCATTTCTGGCTGGGGAGATCAGGGTAGGTTCCTTGGAGCTGTTTTAAAGTATGTGTGGAATTTCAAAGAGAATGCCGGTACAGGTAGTCCCAGACTTAGAAATATTGGAGTTAGAACGAACCGCATTTACGACCATCTGTGTTTTTTCACACAATGGTACAGTGTACAATTTGCTGATGTTTTTGTTCTCAGATGTTCACTGGCAGGTGTTTGTATGTAATGTTTCCAACCCCCAAAGACAAATAAAGATCGAATTTATAAAGATACTGATAATAAAAGGCAATAATAATGAAAACAAACAACAAAAAAGAGGTATTCGGCTTACCTCAGAACTGACTTACGATGGAGTTGTCCGTCAAGTTGAGGACTACCTGTATTAAGGAACAAAAGAGATCTCTTTCCAGAGGGGAGCTCACTTTGTCTCTTGCCTAACTATCTTCCAGGTGAAGCCATGGAAAGTCAAGTAGACTTAGATAGGGAAGGTACTCGCTCCTCTTTAGGGGTCTTGGAAGTCTCACTCATTTGTTTTCCATCTGTTGAGTAGGGGGAGGTGCAGCCTGTGCTGTGGGCAATGGAGAAGATGACCTGGGTAGGTCCTCAGAGGGTTCCATGACATTTGAGTACCTGTCTTGTAGTTAAGGAAACTGAAGTGCTAAAAGTGGGCCCTCTTTTTATTTCAAACAGCTTTTAAAAATGGAATTCAGTTAAAATGCAAGCTAGGATTAAGAACGGGACATCTCTCTTTTTCCTAGTCTTTCCACTTTGCCCACACCTATCCACACCTCCTGGGGCGTCTCCACAGACCTTGCAGCACACAAGGCTGGGCATTAGTCCAACCTTTCTTAGATGAAATCGAAGCTGCCAGATCACCCCGCCCACCTCTGTTCCCCCAGCCCAAGGCTCCACCCTCCCCTCCTGGGAGGCACAAAGAGCTTCTGTGACTCAAGCTAGAGCTCACAATTCTCTTTCTTTCTAGCAACACAGAGTGAGGCTGTGGGGGCATATTTCTTGGTGGTAACCCTTGCCAACTTTCTTTGTAGTGAACAGCATGGAAGTTTTGGCTCCTCAGACCCTGGGGCAACCCCCTCTAGACCCACAAATTCATCTTACTCCAGTGTAGAACCTTTCGCAGAAATACAAGGGGTCTCTTTTTGATTCTAGTTAAAGTTGAGGGAGGTAGGAGCAACTGTGGTCTGGAAAGGAATGGATATTCATAAAGCACCCACTATGCACTGTGTATGGTACAACTTGTTTTGCATATGGAGTCCTCACATTGATACTAGAGGGAGTGTCACCCAGTTCTACAGAGAAAGTGGCAGAGTCTCATGAAGTTAGGTAATTTGTTCAAGGTCACATAACTGTTAACTGTCTAGGACAAGATTTGAATCCAGAACTGTCTGATGCCAAAGTCCTTGGTCTTTCTACTATATTTGGTTGCGTACGTTTGGATCAGCTGGGCTTGCCTCTACCAGGTCAAGAGAGAAGAGAATGTTATCTCCTGTTCTTCCCTGTCTCCCACCTCCGAGCATCCTTGGTTGACTTCTGAGAAAATCCCCCTTTAATTCTGGACACTGACCTGGTCTAGTTTGGGGGGTGGGCAGCGTGGGAGGCAGTGGAGTCGAGTTCCGGTCCTGCCTCTGTCGCTGTGCCATCTTAAGTGTGTCTCTTCCAGTCTCTAGGCCTGAATTCCTCCACCTGTAAAACAGAAGTGCACAGCTCGGCGGTTAAGTACACAGACACAGAACAGATGGCGTGGTTCAAATCCCATCTCTGCTGCCTGCTAGCCATGTGACCCTGGACAAATTGCTTGATCTTTTTTGCTCAGTTTCTCATTTCTAAAATGGAGATCATAATAGTATCTGCTTCATGAGATTGTGATGAGGATGAAAGAAGTTAATACGCATAAAGCTTTTCGGAGAGTACCTGGCACATGATTTGTGTTTTACAAGGGCTTGCTATTATTATTACCATTAATATTATCCCTTGCTGTAAAAGTTTCTAAAGTTCTGTTATTTTAAAACAAATACATGGAAAATAACAACTGGAATTTAAAGCTGAGTGCCATTACCTTAACTGTCTTCTTATGCCACTGTGCGTGTGTGTGTGTGCGTGTGTGTGTGTGTTTGTGTGTGTGTGAATTATCAGGGAGAGATGTATGTAATGGTGACAATTAGATGTCATTATCCCTCATGTACGTGTGACACATAGAACTTCCTGATAAAGCAAGAAGGAGCAATTATTATTTTTTGTATATTATATATATAAATCAATCAATTTTGAGCCCAATCATTGGGAGCCAGTTGTTTGGAGAGAAAATATACAGGTACATTGTGGTTGTGTTAGAGAGAAAACTGCATGCTAAAAAGGTGTTCATGGATTTAGGGATTCAAAGAAGTAGAACGCTAAGTTTTCCCTATATAGCTAAAGCTAGTCGCAGTTGATTGGGACACATGGCCACCTCATGTGTGTCAGGGGAAAACTGTGCTCCATGTGGTTTTCAATGGCTGATTTTTTGAAAACAGATCACCAGAGCTTTCTTCCAACCTTAAGTCCCTAAATCTGTTGCCATCGAGTTGATTCCTACTCATAGCGAACTAATACAACAGAGTAGAACTGTCCCCTAGGTTTCCAAGGCTATAATCTTCACAGAAGCAGATTGCCACAGCTTTCTCTCATGGAGTGGCTGGTGGGTTCAAACTGCCGACCTTTTGATTAGCCACTGAGCGCTTAGCCACTGTGCCACCAGGGCTCCTTCCTATGTAGCTGGCACCCTGAAATTCTTTGCAGAGGTAGTTTCTCATATTCTACAGGAGGCAGACGGTAAAGAAATGGTGACTGCTGGGTTACTTTTCTTTAATTTCATCCTTAAGAAACTTAACTTTTTTTTTTTTTTAAAGAATTGGAAGGAGTATTAGAGAGATAAGCCTCTTCCTCTGAGGAAACCAACCAAACCATCCACACCCACTGCTGTCAAGTCGATTCCGACTCGCAGTGACCCCATAGAGTTTCCAAGGCTGTAAATCTCTAGGGAAACACACTGCCACATCTTCCTCCCCCAGAGCCGATGGTGGTTTTGAACTGTCAACCTTCAGGGTTAGCAGTTGATCGCTTTAACCACTGTGCCATTAGAGCTCCTTTCTGAGGAAACAGAGGCCCAGAAAAGGGGTGATAATCTGCCATGAAAGTATGGGCAGGACCCTTTGGGCTTCCAGCCTAGTGCTCTCAAAGTGTGGTGTACAGACTGGCAGCATCAGCATCGCCTGGGAGCTAGTTGGACATGCAGAATCTCAGGTCTACCCCGGACCTACTGAATCAGAGTCTGCATTTTATCAGGACCCCCAGGTGACTCTCTGCGTGTTACAGTTTCGGAAGTGCTGCGGTACACCTCGCGTGGGATTGTTCCCCAGTGTTCCTTAAAGAAACGGTAGGTCAACAAAGAAAGGTCCAATTTCTAGTCTCAGTGAGAAGGAGCATATCACTTCCTGAGAAGTTTCATTCTGAGGCCATTTGTGAGTGAGGATGATCCCTGCAAATTGTGAAATCCAAGCCCTTTATGTCTTTTCAATAAAAAGCACCTGTTTGTTAGACCTGAGGACTTGACAGCTAATTAGTCACGGAGATACTTGCCTCTTCCTTATGGACGAAATAAACATGAGCCTAATCAGTGAGCTTATTCATCAATCCTTGGGCTTTTTTTTTTTTTTTTACCAGCATCCGGGCTCAGATTTTATTTTTTACAATATATGAGGTTATGAGTAGATTCATCAATTTGTTTTCCAAGAAACAATGACTGTGTGTCCTGGCACACAGTTGGAGGTTCATGTTCCTCACTTGTGGATGGCTTGAAGCTTGCTCGCAAGGGTTTACAGCCTAGTGGGAAACATCAGATCATCTCAGACTCCTACATTTTATGGAAGAGGGGAGAAAGCCAAAGGGAGATGTAGGTGTTTTCTGACCTCAGGACCTGGCCGAACAAAAAGGTCAGGGGAGATTGAGAGACTCCAGGTCACAGCGGGAGCCTGGACCTCTCTGCAGAATAAGCAGGCTCCACCAGGAAAGTGTACACAAGTGTGGACCCAGCCTC
Organism: Loxodonta africana; assembly: GCF_030014295.1. Lineage (NCBI taxonomy): Eukaryota > Metazoa > Chordata > Mammalia > Proboscidea > Elephantidae > Loxodonta > Loxodonta africana. The sequence goes on along the minus strand of NC_087347.1, from coordinate 29,520,645 downwards.
AGGTGGCCCAGCATCCTGATACTAAGGTCTGGGATGCAGGGCCACAAGTCAGAGCCAGACAGGTACAAGGACACCTAAGAGGCTAGTCCAGAGGAAGAAAGGACAGGGCAGACAAGGTACTTAGGGACTAAAATTTACCACAGGAGTCCTTGGGTGGTGCAAACAATTAATATGCTTAGCTACTGACCAAAAGTTTGGAGGTTTGAGTCTACCTGAGGTGACTCGAAAGAAAGGCCTCTCAATCTGCTTCTGAAAAAAACAGCCATTGAAAATCCTATGGAACACAGTTCTACTCTGACACATACAGGCTCGCCATGAGTCAGAATTGACTCTACTGCAAAATTTTTTTTTTTAATTCTCACATTTAAGATTTCTCCAAGCATACTCTGAGGTAGATATTATGATGGGCATTTTACAGATAAGGAAAATGAGCCTAAGAGAGGTTAGAGAATTCTTCGAAGATCACACAGCCAGTAGAGCTGGAATTCTGATTCAGGCTGGGTCACGTCAGTGTCCATCTGCTTTCCACTAGCTGCTTCATTCTTTCTGCTTGAGGCCAGGCGTGGTTCCAGCAATGGTGGAGCTGGGACACAGGAAGAGAAGACAAGGCCCGAGCTGCAGGTGAGGCGGTATGCAAAGGCCAAGAAGAAAGCAGGATTAAGGGATCAATCAAACATTGTGCCAGGTCACTAAGCAGGAGGAGACAGCTCTGAAGGAGCCCAATCACTCTTGGGCTTCAGTTCTGGACGCTTTCCCTTGTACCATGTTGCCACTGAAAGAGTTATCATCTGCACCACTTGTGGGGTGCTGAGCTCACATGGGCTCAGATCAAGGAGAGATCTCCTGTTTAAATGTATGAAAGGTTAGAGAGAGGGTGGGTGGCTTCATGGATCGAGAAGTGAGGAGAGTAGGCTCTGTGGAAGCAAAATAGCTTACCCTGTCACTCATCATCCTGGAGGACCAGCCTGCTAACTCAGACCCAATGCTCCTAGAGGTTAGATTTCGGATCTGCCCCATTTGGACCCTTGCTCCAGAGTCAGCCTGGAGAAGGAGTGCTTAGATTGCAAAGCCAGTGAGGCAGAGTTTTCAGGCTGCTGCTATGTCTGTTCTCAAAGGGCAGAACCTTTGTGTGACCTCTGATAGCTGAGCCCCAGGCCATGTCTGACTTGCATCAACTACCCCCAGGGCACACAGAGTCTTCTCCCAGCTGCCATTTCTGGGCCTGCACCTCCTCAAGCACACCCCTGAGCATTTCTCCAGAACTTCCTGTTTGTTAGAAGCTGCAGGGAGCCACCGGTCCCACCCGGGGTCATCTGGCCAAGGCATGGGATAAGAGATGGGAGTGGGCTGCGCTCTCCCACAGTTCCTCAGGGAGCTCCACCCACAGTGGGTCCTCTCAGCTTCACCACTCCCATTGGACCCTGAAACAGTGGAGGAGAAGCATTGTATCCAAGTCAACGCAAAAGAAGGTCAAGGTGACCTAGAAGGGCTCCTGGCCAAGATCCTTAAATTTATTATTATTACTTTTTCACTTTCCAAAAAAGCCTAACAACTAATGACTTCAGGGCATGGTGTTCCAGAGAAAACTGGAGAGAGGAACAAAGTCCTCGTTGGTTGGGGAGACGGAGAAACAGCACACAAGGGATGAGGTCTTCGAATTTCCCGAAAGGGATGCCGCCAGGGTCAAAAGACCCCTGTGCTGTTTCCCTCCGTGCACCTGGTAGGTGCTAGGCCCACAGATGCCGTAAACAGATGAATATTCCTGGAGGGCAGGGATAAGTCAACACCAGGTGGGAAACAGTCCAGCATGTGGGCCTGGGCCTGGAAAATGTCCTGCCTGTAAAACAGAGTTTTCTCGGCAGCTGCCATTCCTTCCACAACCTGTCTAAGAGGGCAAGGACTTAAGTTACCAGGCAAGGGTCTGGCTGCCCTGAGTAGCCTTGGGATGCTCACCACATGCCCATCCTAATGACTAGATTCTTTCAGTGCTTAGAGAATTGTGGAGACATAATGCCTTGTATTAGACATTCTGTATGAGGTATTACTGTTGTGCAAATTTTGGAAAAAAAAAAAAAAAACCCAAAACTCATAAGCCCTATAGGACAGGAGCCCTGGGTGACTTGGTTTGGGATTCTTCTTCTACTATTCCCTCCTGAAGGGACTTTGATCTGTGAAAGCAAACCAGCTAATGCAGCAAACCTCTAAGTATTCCAAGGAAAGAATTTTTTGTCTACAAAGCTGTGTTGGCCGGCTTTCAGAGCCATTCTCCAACATCCTCTGGCCCTTGATGCCCTTGAGAGGCTGACCTTTGTGTTCTGTATCACCTGGGATCCCTTGCCTGCTGGCTGCCAGTTGAGTTTGGTCAGTGGGAGCACCAGCAGGAGATTGGAGGATGAGAGGTGAGAGAAAAGGGTTTCTTACTTGCTTCGGAGACTGGTAGTAGCTTTGATCCTCCCACCACAGCTCCTACCAGGAGGATTCCCTCATAGTTTTGGCACTTCCTGGGCTCCAGTAACACTAGTTTGTCCTTTTTTTCCTCAGACCTAAGGGTGATAACAGCTTCCCAGTATTGCTAGGCTCCAAGGGTCTCAACTCTGTGAATAAACCCAAACCAACTCATTGCTGATAGGACAGAGTAGAACTGCCCCTTGGGGCTTCCAAGCCTGTGATCTTTATAGAAGCAGACCACCACACCTTTCTCCCACAGAGTGGCTGGTGGGGTTTGAACCACTGGCCTTTAGGTTAGTAGCTGAGCACTTAACCACTGCGACAACCACAGCTCCTTCCTCTGTGTATAGTCACTTCAATACAGTCTCTCCATTTGAACCATCTGCAAGACCCAGATGGGTACAGGCCTTAACGTGTTTCTTGAGGGAAGTAAATTTCGCACTCTCAGCAGTGTTACTCTTCTGGTTTGTCCCTCTTGAATTTTTTTCTCTGGGGGAGGCTATCTCTGTGAATGCTGGCAATCTGAAAGATGACTGGGAAGGGGGAACAGTGAGCATGGTACAAAGGGAGTGGCAGGGCAGTGAGGTGGGCAGCAGGCTAGGTGAAAGGTGCAGAAAGGGGGCTGGACACAGATACTATGTCCAGATCTGCCTTCAAGGATGGGCAAAGAGCCTCCAGCTGAGAGTCCTTCAGGGTCTGCCTCAGCGGCAGAGATCTCACTGAGCTCCTGCCCTTACTGGGACTGCCTGAGTCCCTCAACTGGGCGAGGTGGAATATAAAGGCCTGCCATTTTGGCCCAGTGCAGGAGGGACGGCCAACCCATCCTTTCCAGCTTCCTCCTGCTTTCTTCCACAAGTATTGGCCTCTACTAAACATCTTGCATTCATAGTTTCTACCTCAAGTGGGTGAATTTCAATAACATTCTGTGGGCTTCCAAAATTCATCTTAGTTTCTACCTCAAGTGGGTGTCAATAATATTCTTTCTGTGGGCCTCTTAGTCTACACAGATTGCCGGCAGATGCCAGAAACTGTCTTTCCCTATGTGTGTCTATTTTGCTCCATTCAGGAGTGATTAGTTTTAGGGCCACCTTATTCCTGACTGCAGTTTGAAACCACCAGTGGCTCCAAGGGAGAAAGACGTGACAGTCTGCTTCCGTGATGATTGATAGCAACAGGTGTCATATTTACAAGTACATAACTCCATAACATCAACCTACGGCTGTAAATTTGACAGAAATTACAGCAAGAGCATCAAAAGCACAATTATAATAACTGGATTTTGTGTGTTGCAAGGAGCTTTGAGGCTTTCATTACATGGAGGCAGAGGAAGTCCCAGAGGGCACAAGAGTAGTGCAAAAGCTGGGCATTTATGGCTAGATCTTTAGATCTTTCACCAGGAGGGACTCAAGATCAGAACTGTTTATTAACCACCAAACATAATAGAGAATTTTTGGGGACAAACAGTTTGGTTAGGAGCTAAAATAGGTCTAACAGTGGAAGATGAGGAAATACTTTGGGAGGGAAATACAAGTTTGGTTCTGAAGTGTCTGAGAATTTCATACAAACCTGAAAGGAAAATGGCTCTGGAAATACAAGTTTGGTTATACAAGTTTGGTTACCTTAAAGGAAAATGGCCCTGGAGAGTACATTAGGACTAAGCAACCTTTACTTCAAGTAACCTTCACTTCAAGTAAAAGCTCAGCTGAAATGAACATTCTTTTCCGTTGAACTGCTAGAATCTGCCCCACAGGGGCACCTCCCTGGTACTCAGACATACCAGGGAGTCAGATAGTCTCCTCTGTCCGATAGTCTCCTCTGTCCTTGGTCTGCTCCCGGTACCATGCCTCTCACACCCTCACTGTTGCTTCATGTTCCCATTCATGTTGCTTCATGTTCCCATTCATGTCTCTTCATGTCTCAAGCTCAATTCCACCTGTGCTATGCTGGTGTACTGCTTCAGCATAGCAACAGGAAGTAGTCATTAAGAAAAATGTCCCCCCGTCTGAGTGGGTGAATGCTGAGTGGAAGTGTCAGTTAATGTGGCCTGAGACTATCAACCATATCACAACCCAGGTTAAGATATGGGAGAGCTTAGGAATTTTCTAAATGAGTGGAGCCAGCAATAGACCTGGTGATCAATAAGGTTCACCCAGATTGTGCTTACTTCCAGCACACCTGGCTAGAGTTCATTTAGGGCATCAGAGTCAAATTATCTGGTTTTGAATTTGATTAGCAGAAAAGAAAGTATTAGGAGAAAGAATTAGTAGAAAAAGTATTAGTAGAAAGTGTTATATTAAAAAAAAAAAACCTATAATACCAACATAACTACCAAAATGAACTAAAGCCCCTAAAGCCTGTCTCTATCATCATGGCCTTGTCTCCCCATCTCAGCCAGCCAACCGAGCCTGTGCAATCATTAGTGGTTCTATTGAGTGTTCTCCACTGCTTACCACATAGTTTGGTGTCTCTCCCCGTACTATACGCCCTTTGACAAGAATCTCATAATTGGCACTTAATCTCTTCTCCCTTTTCCTTGTTGGCGAGGGAAACAAAGACCTAAATATGGAGTTGAGGTACAATGGGAGGGAGTAGTAAGGACAAAGTACTTTGATATTCTCCAAGTCATTTAACATGCAAGTCTCTCTAGCTCAGGAACCACAGCTTTCCAACCAAAAGATCAAAGTAAACTTTCCAGCTTTCAAAATTTTATTGAGATGTTGGGGAGAAACAGCCAACATATACATTCCTCATTTCATCACAGCTGGCATTTTACCCCCATGCGATAGGATCTTCACTGGCTTTGATTGAACTCCAGCAGGTCTCCTTGGCAGTCCCCCTCTGCTGTCTTCTCACTGCTGCCTGGTGGTGTTTGCCGTCCACCAGGGCAGAGCCCACTGGTGGGATCACAAGTGAGAGCGGTAATTGCGATTGGCTGTGGGGAAGGACAGATTTGCAACAGGGACCACTGATTAGAAATGAAATACCTTTCATGCCCAGATGAAGAGACTTCAGGGTCATAGGAGGACTAACCCCAGGAAGGAAGATCCCTGGAACAACAAGCATCTTGTTTGCTTGTGCCCCTACTTATCCCTCACTCACCATCATCGCCTCTTTTTCTACTCTTCAGGCTGCCCTTCCGGTATTTCCTTTTGCTGCTACCTCTCTTGACCCCCTTGTGGGGAGATCGATTCTTGCCCCTCCTCATGCCATGACTCTTTAATTTGCGGCTGGTCGACATTGTAATTTCTGCCAAAATGAGGGGCTTTGCAAAGCCAGAGGCCAGGAGTCTGGGTATTTAAGGCCTTAGCCATTGTGACTGTGAGGAGGCGTGGCTTAGCAGGAGGGTGGGGCTCCATGGTGAGGTCACTAGCCTTTGTTACACTTTGGTCATATATGTGAAATAAGGTGGCCCTTTAATGCAGGCCAGGCCTACTCTCAATTTTGAGGCCCTTTTTATGTTAGATGAGGCTCTCCCTTCAGACAAGTGTTACTGAGCAACAAATCCCAGCCCTGTACCAGGCATCTGAGGAGTGCAAGAGGCTGATCAAGTACCTATCTCCTACCTGTAGGAAATTTAACGGTCATTGAGCATGTGCATATATGTGTGTTTAAGTCTCTTGTATAGCATTTGGAGATAACAGAAGTATGCTTCTATTAAGACTTGTCTCCAGGAAATGCCAAAATAAAATCTCCTGTTCCTTCCCATTTTACTCCTCCTCTCCAAGGAAGGCTTCCTGAGCTTTTCAAATTTTCGTTGTCCTTTGAAATTGAAATTTGCTTAAAGTTCATTTTCCCAATATTATAATTGGCCTCAAAGTCTGGATACCGTCAACCAGTTGCTGTCTAGTCATTTCTGACTTATTTAGCCCTATGTGTGTCAAAGTAGAACTGCTCCATAGGGCTTTTCAAAGGCTGTGACCTTTTGGAAACAGATCACAGTCTTTCTTCCGAGGAGCCTCTGGGTGGGTTCGAACCACCAACCTTTAGTTAGTAGATGAACACTTAACTGTTGGTGCCACTCAGGGACTTCAACGTCTATATAACCAACCCCAATTGTGCTAAACTGTCTGGAACCTTCCATTGCTATTTCATGTGTGTGTCTCATCTCCCTAGGCAGGAGGCTGAGCTTCTTGTTTCTAAATCTAATGCACCACAAACATCACTTCTTCAGACTTTAGCTCCTTATTTCTTAAGTAAGCAAGTTGGGTTAGGTGATCTCTGAGATTATCTGACTTTTGCAGGAGCCTCCTTGCAGTCAGGGACTGTGTCTTTTATTTCTACTTCATTCCCCACAGGTGCTAGCACAGTCCATAGGAGGTGACCAGTAAGCATTTGTTCATTCCAGCTGCTTTAGTATTATGAGGACAGATAGTCTAGCACATCAGGACCGCTCTGCACACGAAGTGGGAGAGTATCTAAGCAGGGAAGAGAAAAAAAGACATTATCTCCATGTCTTAGTTAGGTAGCGCTGCTATAACAGAAATACCACAAGCAGATGGCTTTAACAAAGAGAAGTTTATTTTCTCACAGTAAAGTAGGCTCAAAGTTCAAACTCCGGGTGTCAGCTCCAGAGGAAGGCTTTCTCTCTCTGTCAGCCTTCTCATCAATCTTCCTCCAGACTAGGAGCCTGTCTGCGCAGGGACTCCGGGTCCAAAGGACTCGTTCTGCTCCCCACATTGCTTTCTTGGTGGTATGAGGTCCCCCTGTCTCTCTGCTCGCTTCTCTCTTTTATATCTCAAGAAATTGCCTCAAGACACAATCCAGTCTTATAGATTGAGTCCTGCCTCACTAACACAACTTCCTCCCATCCTCCCTCATTAATATCTTAGAGGCAGGATTTACAACATATAGGAAAATCACACAATACCGGGAATCATGGCCCAGCCAAAACAATACACATATTTTTGGGGGGACATAGTTCAATCCATAACACTCCAGAATAGGCCCTCTGGTGCTTTGTGCTCTCCTCTCATGCCTGAGTCTGATAGCCAAAAAACTTGCCGAGAAACTGGCCTCTTTGGCTTTTAAGAGACATTTCTGGATGGTTTTAGAGATGGGATAATATTTCTCTCTCCCCAATCCTTCCCACCCCTAAAAGACCTGCTCTGCCAAGTTGAAGCTGAGATCACAGAGAAGAAATCAGCCAGACTTGAGAACTGATGAAGAAACAAAAAAAAGCCCCCCCGCCTTGCATAGGGTTAAGGACAGTAGTGTCAATAGGGTGTGCAGGCGGTGTGGACCAGACCAGGTGACTGTCGGGGGGTGACACAAAAATGACTATAAAATTTTTGTGCAGTGTTTAGCAAAAATTTATTATTTTTTATAAAATATTCCTGTATTTAGTTATAACAACAAAATTTTTTCCCATAAGCCCAGCTTACATGCATCAATATACCTACAAGGCTAAAATTCTATGCTCATTTACTTTTTGAGCTTTCTAATGTGCTCTGGTCAGAGCTGTCATTATTACCCAACTGCGATGACGCTTCAAATCATGTGATTTTCTCTGTACACGCTACAAGCACATGCTGTTGTTTTTGTTACTCCAATGTTTTTATAGTCGCTGATTTTGTGAGATTTTCTGGTGTTTTAGCTACAGTGTTGTGGTGATTAGCATGAGAGGGGGGAGTAATACCATGCGTTACCGCACTGGGTGACGCCAACCCTAGTGACGCCACTAGTTAAGGAGTAGCTCTGGTTTCAGACACATACGCTGAGAAAGCCCATTGTGAGGGGTGGAGAGAGGAGGTGATTTGCAGGGCAGACAAGGGTGGGGTTTTGGGGGGGTGTTTGGGTTGGCTTCTGTATCAGACCTCCTGGAGCGAGGACAGAACGGGATTGAGTGTTGGGCATTGCTGTCTGTTTCTCTTTCCGTTTCTGCCCCTGTGTGGCATGAGCCAGCTGCAATTTAGACAGAGCACAGTGAGCTCATTCTCGACTTTTAGGGGACCCTGAACTAGGCCTTCTGACTCTCTCGTTTTCTCCTCTTTCTCTCTTTTTTTGGATGAGGAAACTGAGGCACAGAAAGGCTGCATTAACCAGTCACCGGTTGCTGTCAAGTCGATTCCGACTCATGGCAACTCCATTATGCAGAGTAGAATTGCTCTCCGTAGGGTTTTCAAGGCTGTGACCTTTTAGAAGTAGATCAGCAGCTTTCTTCTGAAGCTCCTCTGGGTGAATTTGAACTGGGTGAATTTGGTTAGTAGCGGAGTGGTTAACTGTCTGTGCCACTCAACGGCTTCAGCTACTTCAAATAACCCAGTAGTAGAGATGGCCCAATAAACCTGCTTCCTCCACACCTTGGTTTCTCTATTAGCTTGTGGTTCTCTTGACGAAAGGAAGTGGATATTTTTCTGATAGCTGTTGGAACATGGAGAGACGTAACTGAATTTCTAGCTTTTTTAGAAAAGAAGCAATCACCCTTTCTCTCTTGGGGCTGAGAATTATCTTGCCTGGAGACAGGCAGATGGACAGAATGGTGTTTTTATCTTCTAGAAGGATGGACGAAATGGCACCGCAGGGAACGCCTTGGGTGCCAGTACTCCCACTGGCCCCTTTCTTAGGTTAGGGAGGGACAGGCTTAGGGTGTTACTGCTCTGGAAGTCAAACCTCTATTTGGGTCCCATCTCACCTCCTCATTTCAAACTTGCTCCATCAGTTTTCCTGGGGAGTCCAATGGAAGTCTTCACAGGGCTGGATCTTTCCAGCCGGCTGGGAATTGGGGCTCATTAAGAGGGAACATTGAAAAGTTGCTGACAGTCCTTACACATGTCGATGACTCAGTCTCAATCCCTCTCTGAAATCTAAGTCTCTCCAGATGTTGACCTCTGCTGGGAAGTGGAGACCTTCTACCCTGTTCACATGCACGCCCTGTCTTCTATACTGTTGTTGCTGCTGCTGCAGCTTGGGCAGGCCAAGAGGGCTCAGGGACAGGCTGGAGAAGGAGAAAGCTGCAGAGAGAGGGGCCTCACTGAGGGCGGAGCTCTCTTAGCTCAGGACCCACCTGGTGTCTCCAGCAGGGAATAAAGAGAGGCCAGAGACCAAGGCCAAAGGGTGGTTTTCAGAGGAAAATGAAGGAGGTACTTCAACTCCATTTGCCCTTTCCCATCCAGTTCTTGGAAACACAGAGACCATCTTGGCTCTGAGGATGGTCTGGGTTCTGCCTGAAGATTTGTTGGGGTTCTTCCCCATTTTTACACTAGGCTCCTCTCCCATCCTTTCTGACAGTGTACCCAAGCAGACTTTCCATGAACAACTCCTGTATTTCGGGAGCAGAGAGAATGGGTGGGTGCCAGATGGGAAATACATCACAAGAATGGTGGCAAGAGATGTTCCTCAGAGGCCACCTTGCCCTGCTCTTGTAAGGGTGGGAGGTGAAGAGCCTTGTCTAAGAAACTGTATCCAGGCAGTAGAAGTGCCAGAGCTTGGAGGTAGGACTCCTGATCTCCAGTCCCAAGTCTGCCCACTGCTCCACATTGCCTTTCCTACTTAACTTCAAAGTAAATCTGGCCTTATGTTCAGTTCTATTTGCCTTTTTTCTCACATGTGTGCTGTTAGGGTCATATACAGAATCTGATACATAAGGGACAAGGAGATCTGGGAAGAGGTAGTAAGTTTTACTTAGAGGAAGGGTGTAAATTTTGAGGTCTCTTGGCCAAATTTAAACATCTTGGGATGAAAACATGAATTATGATCACATTCTCTATGTTCTACAATCACATTATAGCAATCAACACTTTTTTACTACTAAATACACCACACATTGACCTTACCTACCTGAAGATTTTAACGAAAGTTTAGTTGTTCAATTTGGACGTCTGAAAAATTACTACTTCCTTTCCTTTGCCTGCCCAAGTCATCACTTACAACAAGGCCATGGTGCAACAGTGAACAAAAAAAAAATTCAAATCTCATGCTTCAGAGGGTTTCAAATAAAATTTTCGCGGTAACCACCTTCTTCCTCCGTTTACCTTAATCCCAATACATGATATAGTGAAGAGGATGCCTTCCCTACCCAGAATACACTGGAAACATAGCTCCCTGCAGCCATAAGACAAAAATAGGGCTGTATCTTAGGATGTTTGCAAGGGGATTTTATGGCCTGAAAACATATCACACATATTAAATCACTTGGCCTCATGTGACCCTTAGGAACAATGTATTTTAATAAATCTAATTGGAGAAGGAACTTTGAGCTGGGATGGTTGTTAGAGAACAGTTTCAACCCCTTCATAATAAATAGGCCTCAGGATGATGTATAACTTGGCCAAAGGCATGAATTATAGGCAGAGTTGTATCTCAAGCCCTGATCTCCTAATCTCCAGTGCAGGCTTCTTGCTACTGTGAAGCCATTATGTACCACGATTGAGATTTCTAGCCTCTTTTGTCCTGTGCTCTTCTCTGCTTTCTCTTTTCCATGATCCAGGTGACATGTGCCAGGAGCCCTTGCCCTCTTGAAATCATCCCACCTGCCAAGACCATTAGGTCACTGAGTTTGAGGGCACTTGGACCTGTGAAAGGGGGAAGAGATATCACTAAGGGAGCAAGAGGACCAGAGAGACAGACTGAGATTGCCAGACATGAAGGTCAATGCCTTCATCATTGATGATTTCAAAGCATTGTGACCATCACACTGGGACAGTGCATTGGACAGGGGAGACTCAATATCTCTGGCTTTTTTTTTTTTTTTTAAGATTCCTGTTATAACTCCTCTGACCAAGGTTGGGTCAAGAGAGAACATCACAATAGAGTCTTATATTGACTTTACTTGCTGAACCTCTATGTTCCTAGCCTTAAAAAACCAAACCAAATCCATTGCCATCAAGTTGATTCTGACTCATAGCAACCCTACAGGACAGAGTAGAACTGCCCATAGGGTTTCCAAGGAGCAGCTGGTGGATTTGAACCGCCAACCTTTTGGTTAGCAGCCATAACTCTTAACCACCGTACCATCAGGGCACCAGCATCCCTAGTCTTGGTGATTATCAATTGAGAATGAAGAGAAAGAGGAGATAGGTTGAAGAGCAAAATGTTGCTTTTTGTCGTTAGGATCTTGGAAAAAAAAAAATGGAGTTGAAGAAGAAGTCCTGCCTGACAGAATCACTACCTATTTGGTTTTCCCACCATTCTTTTAGGCTGCACTCTTCATATTTATCAGAGGCCTGGTGGTGCAGTGGTTAAGAGCTATGGTGAGCTACAACTGCTTACTGCTAACCAGAAGGTCAGCAGTTCGAATCCACCAGCCGCTCTGTGGAAACTCTATGGGGTGGTTCTACTCTGTCCTATAAGGTCGTCATAAGTCCGAACTGACTCGACAGCAACAGGTTTTTTTTCTTCATATTTTAAAATCTCAAAAAGTAGATTGCGTTGCAATTATTTATACCAAAGAAAGGGAAGAAGTAACTTCTTCAGTGCTCCTTCTAGTTCTGGAATTCTTTGGTCCAAAGCCACAAAGTTTTAGTGACACTTAGATACTTCAACTCTCACACACCCTTATGCTGGGAGAACAAGGAAGACTTGCCTAGTGAAATCTTGAAAACGGTTAAAGCCTTAATTTTTAGGAAAGATCAAAGAAAGACCTAGATGCTTTGAGTGTTGCAGTGATCAGATTTAATTTACCAAAAAGTTCCTTATACTGGGCAGCCTCATTTTTTTTTTTTTTCTGGAAGGAAATGTGGAACCTACTGTAGCAGAGATACTCGGTGCACTAAGACAGTGTCACTATGCAGAAATACTGGTTTCCTCAGGAGGACACTGTCCTGGGAGAGTGATAGTGGCACTTTCTTTGTCCTGTAAGGAAGAAAAGACAAAAATGAAGTTACGAAGGCCCCGGGTTAGGGCAGGAGAGTCTTCTGTGGTCCTTCAAGTGGGTGTACATGATGCCTGTTCCGGGCAAAAGTTGTGTCTCCCACGAACCAGCTACATAATTTGCAGGGCCCAGTGCAAAATGAAAGGAGCTCTGGTGGCACAGTGGTTAAGTGCTCCACCGCTAACCAAAAGGTTGGCAGTTCAAACCACCAGCCGCTCCATGGGAGAAAGATGTGGCAGTCTGCTTCAGTAAAAATTACAGCCTTGGAAACCCTATGGGGGCAGTTCTACTCAGTCCTATATGGTTGCTATGAGTCAGAATCGACTCAGTGGCAACAAGTTTAGTGCCAAATGAATACTCAGGTCCCTTGTTCAAAAATTAAGAATTTCAGAATGGTGACAGCAGATTATTAAACCAAGCATGGGTCCTTCTGAACAACTGCAGTGGTCCCGTATCCATAAGGCCAGCCCTGTCTCTCCTTTCTCGTTTAATGCGCTTTGGAGTCCCTGGAGGGTGCAGAAGGTTAAGCGCTTAGCTCCTAACCAAAAGGTTGGAAGCTTGAGTCTACCCAGAGGCACGTCAGAAGAAGAACCTGGCAATCTACTTCCAAAAAATCAGTCATTGAAAACCCTATGGAACACAGTTCTTCTCTGACATGCATGTGGTTGCCACGAGTTAGTGTCACTCAATGGCAATGGGTTTGGTTTTGGTTTTATGGCAAATAATCAAATAGCTAGATTGAAAGTTCTCCATCTCATCTTTGTAGTTCAGGAGAGCTGGTTAAATGCGTTAGTCATAATGGGGGCTTGATGAAGACTTGCAAATGGCTTGGCTTCTCACTGAGCTCGTGCCCAAGCGCGTGAGAATGAATGAAGCTTCTTCTACATTGACCCCATTACTACCTCTTCATTCCCCATGGCACCCCATCCTCCAACCACAGCCAGCATTGCTGCTCCCTACACTCCTCTGGCACCTGGTTGGGGCCACACATCAAAGAGCCTTGCCAATCTCTCCTCCTCCTCCTATATGTTCTCCTTCAGTGGTACCTTTTCTATGCTTTTTCTTCCCAAATGAAGTCAGCCTAATACTAGTGGATGTGCAATACTGCTGTGTCCTAGTGCAACTGCCATCCTGCACACATGATGGATGTTTAGGAGCTTGACATAGGCTTTTCTGACACTTACCTGAAGATAATATTCTGAGCCTGTGACTAGGGTCCCACCTGTAAAGAAGCTAGATGATTGTGACTCTGAGTTCCCCACTGTGGGATGTCACAAAGGCCATGTGAGGTCAGCAACCGTATCTATAGAAGAAGGACTGAGCTTCGGACCAGGTTCTATTTCCCTCAACTTTTAGTCAGACTGATTTTCTGGATCCAATCCTCTCAATTTACTAAACTTGGACAAGTCATTTCATTTCTCATAGTCTTAAAAATCTTCTAGCAAAGCCAGAAGGATGTTGACCTAAAGGCAATCCCATTATTTTTCTAATGAGGAAACTAAATGCCTGTTGAAGATCACTTCCTTACAGGCTCAGAGCTTCAGAAATTTGCTCAAGGACACAGCAATACTAAACAGCAGAGCTGGGATTTAAATCCATGTGTCCATAATTTAAGTGCTTGTGCTCTACCCCTACTGTATGCCCTGATGCGTTTGCTGCTACTGTGGGGAGGGAGAGGGAGATGGTTCATCACATAGAGGGTGACATCTTTTACTTAATACTCAGCATGAAAAGAGATGAACAAAAGATTTGAATGTTAGAGCTCACAGCACACTGACCCAAGTCGGTGACTGTGATGGAGAGGAAGGAGTGGGTTACAAAATATTGCGGTAACTGATGAGATGTGGAAGGATGTGAAGGGAAAGGAAAGATCAAGTTTGAACTCAGACTTCTGCCCCAAGTGAATGACTGCTAGGAGGATATGGGAGCAGGAAAGGAATTTGAAGAGAAAGTACAGTTTAGTTTTGTATAGATTGAGATGTCTACTGGAGAGATCCAGCGTCCATTTGGATGTCCCATACACAAACTGGATATAACTGTCTGTAGCTCAGAAGAACAATTTGGGTTGGTGACGTAGATTTGGGCATCAGCAGGGTGAAGATTTGTGCAGTTGAATCTATGGGATTGCATAAGATGCTCTAGGAAGTGTGCGTATGTCTAATAGAGAAATAATGGGATTCATCGACCTTTGGTTTTTTGTTTTTTTAAAGGAGAAAGCTGGGAAAGGAGCCTGAAAGTGAGGCAGAAAATTCAGGAGAGAATGGGGTTACAAAGTAACGGTAAGGAGTTTCAAAGATGAAACCTTGAGGTAGTCAATAGTCAAACCTCTAACTTTAGTCTTACTAAGTGCTAGGTACTGTGTGGAGCACGTGATGCACTTTGCCCACTTTTCTGTTCTTCTCTTCCATGATCTCTCTAGAGCATTTGACAGTTAGCTTCCTGATGACTTTGGACAGTGAGAAACTTGTAGAGACAGAGTAGCAGGTGTGGGTAGGAGCACAATGGGTAGAGGAGAGACAGGAGAGGAGAGAGCAGAGGAGAGGCTGGAGGTTGATTTTGAGCCAGGAAGGGAGAGTTTTTCTATAACCATGACCCTCTTCTTACCTCCATAGCAAAGCTTTTCAAAAGAGGAGGCTTATCCAACCACTATATCTCTGCCATAAAAAATGACATCTCTTTTTCTTTGATTTTCTAGCCTCTCCTTTACCATGTGTCCTTTGCCTTCACCTGGCCATGCCAACCTCCTCTCTCAGCTGTATAGTCTGCAGTTTGGAAAGACTGATTGGCCCTTGTTATTTCATCTTTTTGCCTTACCTCAGGTAGCTTACACCCTGTGGATTTAAAGTCAAGATAATAATAACCTGTGCCTTGAACAGTGCCTGGAACATGGTAAGTACTCTAGAGGTGTTAACTCATTTAAATACCACAGCAACCATGTGAGATAAATTAAAAAAAAAAAAAGAGAGAGATAAATAGGTACTATTATTTCCCTGTTCCAGGATCAGCATGGGTTAGTAACCTGCCTAAGACTTCACAGCTAGTAAATGTGAGAAATTGGAATAATGGCTTGTATAAGATTTTTTCTGACACACTTTACATTTCTTTCTAAGTACTTAGCACAAAGATAGACATGTATCAGGTTCTCCAATCCTTGACAATTGAGAGGTGAATCCTCTTGTCCATCAAAATGTTTGAAACTCTTGAATGATATCATGTTCTAAAAGTGAGGATTTGACCAGGCTGTTGTGGAGGGTAGGAGTCCGTGTTGAAGTGTGTGGGATTTACAAACACCTAGGCTGGTGGGAAGTAGCCCTTGTGAAATAGTGGTTAAGCTCTTGGCTGCTAACTGAAAGGTCAGCCGTTCAAACCCACCAGCTGCTCTGTGGGAGAAAGATGTGGCTGTCTGCTTCTGTAAAGATTTACAGCCTCGGAAACCCTGTGGGACAGTTCTACTCTGTCCTATAGGGTCACCATGAGTCAGAATCAACTTCGCAGCAACAGGTTTGTTTGTTTGTTTAAGCTGAAGAGTTGGTTTTCAGATACTCATTTAGCCATAATTTGAGATGCCAGGAACCTTTCCCCTTCCTACTTCCTTTTAACCCATACCTCACACTGACCCGTGTCCCATGCATGCATAGGAAAGAGCTCAGAAGCACAAAGGGCCAGGGATGAGGGTAGGGAGAGAACAGAAGACCCTCAATACATACTTGAGTGAATAAATACATTCGATGCTCTGTCAAGCCATCTCTAGGACATAAAATCATGATCATAGACTCCAGTCCTTTAGCTTGAAGACCTGAATGCTTTTGGTGTAAAAACAACTGATTATTGTTAGTAACTACTGACAAGGAAAAGAGGACTTAGGATAAATGGGTGCCAGAGAGGTCAGACACATTTTTCATTTGTGCACCGCATTCCCCATATTTTCTTCTTCATATCCCCCGTCTCATATTTTAAGAACTGTCCTTCAGGAAATACACATTAAACTCAGCTTCACAGACATAGACGGTTAAAATTCATCTCCTTCTTACTTTCTTTCTCCCTCTACCCTTCTCCCCAAACTTTGTTGTCTTCCCAACCTATGTTGTCTATGCCTATTTTAAAAGAATGAAAGGATAAATGCAGAATTTCTGGCTTCTTAGAGACTTCAGGAAGAAGAGTATTGGAGCTACTGTGGAGGTGTTTAGATTATCACCTCCCCAGCCTCTACATGAGGCTGGCCCTCTTGAAAGAGTGAACCAGTACAGGAAGTGTGTTTAAAACTGGTCTTTAAAGAAGAGAGAAGAAGGTTTATCTCTTAGAAGACCTCCCTGCCAGCCTGACCCTTCTGGATGGCACCACCCAACAGACCGATTACTTAGGCTTAAAACCCAGGTAAATTCTTGGACTCTTCCCTGTTCTTTCTTGTTCTTGTTGCATCTTTCTTTGTGATGTCCCTGTTTTCCACAATCCAGGGCTATAACCTTTGATCGATCCTAGTTGCTGTTGGTCTACATTATTGTGGAGGTGGCTTGACTCTCTTTTTCTTATGTAAACCGCTGCCCTGTAAAAATGCCTAAAATGAAACCCAAACCCATTGCTCTCGTGTGGATTCCAACTCGTAGCACCCCTATAGGACAGAGTAGAACTGCCCCACAGCATTTCCCAGGAGTGGCTGGCGGATTCGAACTGCCAACCTTTTGGTTAGCAGCCAAACACTTAGCCGCTGTGCCACCATGGTGACTCTATTACCACCAAAAATGCCTAAAGCAAAATTAATTATATCACTCTTCTGTTTAGAAAGTTTGGGAAACTTCTTTCTGTCTATGAGATGAGGCTCATTTTTACCATAACATTTTGGTTTTCTTCCTCCCCTTCCCCACTCCCCTTAACCCAACCCCTTTCTAGTTGTATCTTTTATTCTCTCTCTCAGGCAGCCTCTGCAGTTCTAACAAAATTGGGTTACTTAAAAGTTGAAAAAGTACAAGGGTTCATGGGAAATTCACTGCCTTATTGGTACTATTATTTCTTAACATCTGTGTTAGTTACCTAGTGCTTCCAAGACAAAAAATGTTACAAAATTTATGTTCTTAAAGTTCTGGGGGCTAGAAGTTTGAATTCAGGGTGTTGACTCTAGGGGAAGTCCTTCTTTGTCTCTTTCAGCTCCTAGTAGCTACTAGCAATCCCTGGCATTTCTTCCCCCTATGTGTGTCTGTCTCTCTGTGCCTGTGTTCCCTTTTTATAAGACACTACTGAGAAGGGAAGAGCCCTGGTGGTGCAATGGTTAAGCACGTGGCTGATAACCTAAAGATCAGTAGTTAGAACCTACCATTTGCTCCATGGGAGAAAAGACCTGGTAATCTGCTCTCATCAGGATTACAGCCTAGGATCCTATGGGGCAGTTCTACTCTGTCCTATAGGACCCCTATGAGTAGGAATCAACTTGAGTGCATACAACAACAGCAATTCAAAAGGAATCAGGTTTAGGACCCACCCTACTGTGGTATGACCTCATTAAAATCACAAAAGAAAACCTCTACTTTCAAACAGGGTCATATTTACAAGTACAGGGGTTAGGACTTCAATATAATTTGGGGGGAACACAAT